>NC_140956.1:61089064-61466564 GCF_014529385.1 Adiantum capillus-veneris
TGAAAAGGAGAGTTTTGTAAGGCCTTCAAAATGAAAAGTAGAGTGGAGACTCCCACTTAAAATCTGGGGGTTGATTTACATTTTATACAATAAAATGAAAAGGCAGTATATAAAGAAATCTATTAATAAATCAAAACAAGAAAATATTTTTAACGTTTGTTAAGTTTCTTAACAAACGGGAGGTCAAATAAGCATAGAAAATAATAAAACAATTCAATGAAATAAAATTTTATGAGATTCTTAAATGAAACAATTCTTTTATTGATTAAAATATTATAGAAATTTTCAATAGTCAATACATACTTCACATCATGGGATCAAACTTTCACGAATGCCACTACAATACTACATGGAGATATCGACGTGAGTATATCGACGAAATTAGCGGGCGTCGATATACGCGTCGCAATGTGCGTCGATATACACGTGGAAAGGCTTTATTTTCCACGCGTATATCGACGCGTATAGCGACGCAAAAAAATTTTGGGAAAAAAAAGCAAAACCCGCGAGCAGCAGAGGCCATTTTCGCCTGCGCTCTGCTCAAATCTTGGTCTCCACCTGCTGCGCAGGTATTATGCCCCCCCCCCCCCCCCCCAAAACCCCTCTCTCTCTCTCTCTCTACATCGTGTGTGTGTGTGTAGGAGAGAGAGAGCGGTGTGTGTGTGTAGGAAAGAGAGAGAGAGAGAGAGAGAGAGAGAGAGAGAGAGAGAGAGAGAGAGCGGTGTGTGTGTGTGTGTAGGAAAGAGAGAGAGAGAGAGAGAGAGAGAGAGAGAGCGGTGTGTGTGTGTAGGAAAGAGAGAGAGAGAGAGAGGCGTGTGTGTGTGTAGGAAAGAGAGAGAGAGAGAGAGAATTAATGTATGCTTAAGAAATTAAAATTAAAGAAAAATAATTAAAGAGAGAAATGAAATGAAATGTTATATTAACGTCTTTGAAAGGCCAAAGTGACCTATGAGACATGAGACAAAAAAGTTACAATGTGATGGATCTGATACAAAGTCAGAGTAAGAAGATGACAAAATAAAATATTATGGAATCTTAAACTGCTGGGTATGGACTAAACGGCTAAACCAGCTAGCTGGGATAGGTAGATCATAGGAGATCCAGTAGCTGTCGCTGGCGGATCTCATCAATCTCCTCCATGGTCAGTAGTCTGACCGGGCGTTATGCATGTCGAGCCAAAGTGACCTAGCTAGATCCTCTGGTGCAGCCTTTGTCGATGTTGTGTAGTCCTCTGCAGTCGTGGACGTCTAGATCTCCCTAGCTCAGTCGCTCGTTTGATCAGTAGAGAGATAGGAAATAGCTAGAGAGATAGAGAAAGAGAGTTATATATATATATATATATATATATATATATATATATAGATAGAGAGAGAGAGAGAGAGAGAGAGAGGAAATAGAGAGATAGAGAAAGAGAGTTATATATATATATATATATATATATATATATATATATATATATATATATATATATATATATAGAGAGAGAGAGAGAGAGAGAGAGAGAGAGAGAGAGAGAGAGAGAGAGGTAGGGAAGTGAAGAGCGAGACAGAGAGAGAGATAGGAAAATAAGGAAATAGAGAGAGAAAGAGAGATAGCGAGAGCGAGATCGAGAGAGAGAGAGAGAGAGAGAGAGAGAGAGAGAGAGAGAGAGAGAGAGAGAAAGAGAGATAGCGAGAGTGAGATCGAGAGAGAAAGAGAGATCGAGATCGCTTTTTTGAGCAAGAACCATGCAAGGCTTCTGAATCTTTCTCAAGTTGCTCATCCATCTCCACATTATCTTCTAGCTTGGACATGGAGGCCCCGTCTGGTTTACAATCAGGTAGAAAACTTTCATTGGGCTGAGAACTTCCATGGCTTGTGCATGTGGTGAAAAAAACACCAGGATGGGCATAATATCCTTGGAAAAACCTGTGCAAAAAATTGCAAACAGACGGAACATTACAAAAATGACAAAAATGGTCATGCTTTAATATATGATTCATCAAGTGCGGCATTGGAAAGCTTTCTCTGATAGGCTACCTCGGAATGGAGGCAGGTGGGTTCGTAGACAGAGAAGAAACTATGGAACTAAAAGAGGCAAAGGGGTTTTGCCTACTACATGCATTGCCATGTACACCTGGGAGTGCACGTATGTGTCTATCCATATAGGATTTGACCAATAAAGACGAGATTTTGACCCGGTGGTCCTGATCTCCGTACACCTCTGGACCGAGGTGTACGGAGATTGGGCAAGACTAGAGAATGCGAGGTAGTTTACATTGTGAGGAGTATATATATATATATATATATTATAAAACAACATTCATAATCATTGTAGATGGCAACGTCATCAACTAACATGGAGGAAAAGATTGCATGCTCGTGCACGCTCTGCAAGTATTAAATCCTGTGCAAGCGTAGGATATGTAATGAGCATGTGCACAAGTACGGAGAGTTTGCTAGAGAAACCGTACAGAATCTGTGATACGACTCCTACGGAACGGGCATTCATTTCCGTGACATAGCACCTACATTTGAGAGAGAGAGAAAAAAGGTTATGCGTGAAGGTCCGACCAATATAGAGCCACGGATGGAAGCAGAAAAGGGATTACAGACAGAAGACGACGGCATGGAGGAGATGTTGGATGCCTTCTTCCACACAAGCGAGGAGAACACGAACGAAGCAGCACCAAAAGCCGTGCGCCTATCTCTTGAAGACATGTTGAGGAAGTTGGCACATCAACCAATCTATGAAGGCGCCAAAATATCTGTGCTTCGTACTTGTCTGGCGTTTTTGAATCTTCAGTCAGTGTACGGGTGGTCAGATGCAAGCGTCATTGCTTTGTTTAGGTACGTAATTTACAAAAGAGATTTTCCGATTGCAACGGTGATGTGCTCGGAGAGCTTTTTAATTTAATGTGGCTTAAACAGGTTATTGCGGGAGCAACTTCTCCCGGTTGGCAATGAAATGCCCCCCTCCAGGCCAGACGCAAAGCAACTTCTGACCTCAGTTGGCTTGGACTACAACAAGATTCATGCATGTCCAAATGATTGCATTCTTTTTCGCAATGAATTCGCAGATTGTATGTCGTGTCCTAAGTGCGGAGCAATGCGCTACAAACAAGATGCAGTTGGCGAGACAATGCCAGCTAAAGTGTTGCGGCATTTCCCTATTATTCCTAGGATAAAAAGCACGGCCAGTGCTAGAGACACAAATGAGAGCACTAGCAACCTGGATTACTGTGGTCTGGTGTCAGATATCCTGAAAGTAAGCTTCAGGCGGTTTGAGATGTTTTTGTTGGATGTGAATTGGTTCAAGATGATTACTTTTGGTCGCAATGCAACGATACGCAGAGATGGAAACAAACTTGTGCAAATAGATTCTACAAATACTTGTACATATGCGAGCGACACATTTGCTCTCCCCGAACATTACGAGCAAGTGGTCTTGTACCGGACCCTCGAGAGCGACAATGGTGGTTTGTGGTTCAGGTTGCTCCAAGAAATAAACAAGTATTTGAAGGGCAAGATCTCTTGGAGGACAGTCAGTCAGACGACGTCCATACTACTGTGACATTAGATGAGATGGATGAAGGTATGGCAGAGGAAGCTGACAGATATACGAGGGATGACACAGACGAGCTAGAATTGACACTTGTAGATGAAGATGCAATGGATGAAGACAATCTGCCAGAACGAGTTGGGGCAGAGTTATGTTTGCAATTAGAGATAGACGATGATACGGTGCAATATCTTATCGATGATGCCTCACTCGTCGAGGCCTAGCTAGGCCTGTAAGTGTTTGTGTGAAGACTTTGATTTAAAATTAAGCTTAAAGTTAATTTAAACAACTGTGTTCTGACGCTTCATTTTACTTCTTTGTGCAGGACTTTAGTATGGCAGACGAGATTCTAGATCCCGCTTCCATGAGTGCAGATGCATTCATGGGCTTCGTTACACGGATGACGCCTGCTCAGATGGCAAAGGCTTCTCAGTACTGGGTAGCCAGAGGCACGGGTACTACGCCTCCGGGCTTCACACCCGAGGGACCGACGCCTAGGGGGGGACGCCTACGGGGTTCAGGACGCCTATGGGTATGACGCCTTCTTCTCCCATCACGGCCTCTTCGACACCTAGGGGTGGGGCAGAGGCGGGTACGTCCTCATCTCTGCAGCACAGGCGCACTCGCCGATCTCGACGATCGTCAGGTGGAGGTGGTGATTGCTGTGGAGGAGGGTCCACAGATGCTTCGACCCCTCCTCGCTCACGACCCCCGTCTTACCTAGGCACACCTCTCGACACACCTCTTGGCACACCTCGGACACCTTGGGGGGCACACGATCCTAGTGCCTCCAAGCTCTATACTGTACGGGGAGATGGTTCTGTTGACATGGATAGAGTCGGGACTGAGATGCGACATCGGATTCGCTAGCTCGTGGAGCTGCAGTTTTCGACCAGCATTCTGACGTCTTGGGATCAGCAAGAAAAGAAAAAAGTCACTTACATAGTGGAGACCATCCTGAGAGAGTACCAGCCTGCTCCGGGTTCTTTCGTTGTTTTGGCGCGGTGGATCAAGGGTGTTGCATGGGACACCATCAAACATCGACGAGATGCAGTTCGGAAGGCTTTCAGGGCCGGCTCGCCAAAGCCTTTGGGCATCCCACACGAGACGTGGCTACAGATCAGGGAGGATGAGCGGACAGCGGCCATGCGGTTAAGACAGCAGCGTGAGGCCGCGTAGGTACGACAGTGACTAGGGGGACATCTCATCTTGGCAGCGGAGGCTTCGACACCTTTCGCTATGAGTTTGTGAGTTTCTAATCCAATCTTAACTATGGCATTTTTTAAAACGCGATGAATCATGTATTCTTATTACTTTGATTTTTGTATAAACGCAGAATCTTGCGATGCATCGATCTCCATCACGCGAGGAGGAGTCAGATGGATATCGCAGAGGTATCTATGAAGTATTGAATGATCTTGAAGCTTCAAGAGAGCCTGTAGACTGGGAGGCCTTACAGTCTCGCTGATCGCTTGAGGTGAGACGGTAATACGTGTGAGTTGATTTAATTAAGTCAGTATATGTGAAGTAATATCAATACTAATTTTGCGAGTTGTCCTATGTGCAGGTTGCGACGCCTAGTCATTAGTGGACCAGATTTCATCTATATGCTTTGTGAGACACAGACACGCTTTTGTGTCTCTTTTTTGTACAAATAGTTAGTGTTCAGACAGTTATTGTTTCCCTTATGGTTATGATTATTGTCATTGTCATTGTATAGACAGTTATTGTTCCTCTTTCTGGTTATGCTTATGGTTATTGTTAATTTTGTTTATGGTTATGGTTATCTGCATTATGGTTTTGATCAAAGTGATTATAGCCGGTTATGGTTTTAAGTTATGGTTATGCTTTTAAGTTATGGTTATGGTTCGTTATGGTTATGCTTTTAAGTTATGACTATGCTTTTCAGTTGGTATGGCTGTCTTTCATTGGCCTTAAATCTCATGTATCCATGTAGGAGGCGTATACATGATATGGTTTTTTTTGAAAAGTTTATGTAAAAACAAAGAGAACTCTGCCGAAATTTCTGCGCGCGGGAGCATGGTTGATATTTTGGTGCTGCTCGCTTTCTTGGGCAGAGGGCAGGAAGTCTGGCTGTGGCTGTGCCCATCTTTTAACTGGGCACAGGCCAGGCTACTTGCCCTCTGCCCAAGAATTTTTTTTTCTTCTATGGTCGTCGCTATATGCGTCGCTATGCGTGTCGCTATACGCGTGGCTATCAGCGTCACTAATAGCGACTGGTTTCACAGCGACGCGTATAGCGACGCTCATAGCGACGGGCAGCGTCGATATATGCGTCGATAACACCTTCTTTTGTTGTAGTGTGCCCTCCTTTATGCCTCGTTGACTAAGGTCTTCTTTAGCAAGCCAAAAAAAAAATCCATAAAAGCATGAGTTTGAGTTTAACTATAATTATCTAAGGTGAAGCTTCATTATGACATTCTAAAAGAATAGAATGCAAGAAAGGTCAAGCCATGCGAGGTGAGGTGAAGCTTCACTTTGGCATTCTATTAGAAAGAATAGAATCCAAGAAAGGTCAAGCCATGGCATGCCGTGAAAAGAAAGGTGAAATAACAAACCTAAAATTCAAATCAAACACCCCATGTGTCACCAATCCAAGCAACATTGATCAACGGCTCAAAGTTTGCATCTTTTCTCAACCTTCTCCTATGACCTTCTAGATGCCAAAATCCCCTGATTAGAATTGCCTCTGACTGCTAGATTTACGTTAAGAGGATGGCTCAAATCTTTACATTGAGGGGATGCTACTAACAATTCCCAGACACTCACACACACAACTGGCTATGCAATTGAGGAGTGGTAGCTGCTAGTTTCCCTGCCAAGACCAAGCACGGATTCTTTATAAAAGTGAGGGATTTTCTCCATCTCTCACTTAGGCTTGGAATGTATGTGTTTTTTTAACTTTCAAGAACATGGGAGAGTGAATGTAAATTGATTGCTATGGACTTCAAACATTAGGAGTTTGGTGAGTTGGAAACATCTTAACAGATCATCTATACATTCTACAATCGTTTCACTTTTTCCCCCCTTTAAAAAAAAGCCTATGCCTAGCTCACTACACTTTTGAAGGACTAACATTGTATTAGCTTAATTTTCTTGATCACATCCTATGCATGACTAACACTTGCCTGCATTACTTGGGTGGCCTTGATTTCTAGCATACTAATGTTTGGTTGAACCGATTTTACATCAATACAATGAGATTATAGGGAAAACTTGCGAGTGTTTCTTCCTCACTTAACATCATTTTATTGCACTTTGAAGTTACCTAGCATCTTATTGTGAGAAGGGTAGGGGTTTTCAACTATGCATTTGGCATATTATTGAGGTGCCTTATGGTTAAAGAAAGGTTTAATTTGTTGGGCATGCAGTCATGGGCACAAAAAATATGGGTTTGTCCTCATACTTGCTACTTCAAATCCATTTCCTTGTGTTTCTTGACTAATGGGTTGGTTGTTATATCTGACAAAGAATAGCTGGTCTGGCTTTTCAATAAAAATTAGGAATGCTTCAACATGATACATATTACTAAAAATTCACGTTTGGCTACACTAGATTATGGCTTTCACTAAACTTGGTTAATGCTACTTACCTCATTGGCTCTTATTTTGGATACTCATAATACCAGGTTGATCTGGTTTGTTTGAAATACTTTTGGCTGATTTTTTTTGCTTTTATTGTGCCATTAGTAATAGTAATGGTTTGCTCATAACTTGGGGCATTGTGTTAATGTATTAAGCTGGTATACTAGAATTAGACAATTGGTTCCACTTCTCATTGGCACTAAAAATGGTTTTGGGATTAACTTTTAAAGCTGACTGGTTGTACATGTAGGTGTTTTTTACGATGACATCATATTGGTACTTGCTCTAAAAATAGCTAGTGTAAATAATCTATACCTTAAAGACAAGGATCTAGACTATTGTGTAGCACATTTTTAATTTATTACTTTTAGAGATATAGTTGGCATGGACTAACGGGTCATGGAACATTGAGGCTTTACTTTTGGACTCATAATTTAGTTCTAAATTTGGCACAACACATAAGGTCTGGGAATGATTATAGTAGCAGGATAATTGCTAATGAGGTTTAAGTTTGATCCACTAGCATGAGGATTTTTAAAGCATAATACACTAGAATTATTTATCTTATGGAGGAAACTCAAAAAATTCTTGGATAAATGCACATTCTTTTTTATGTTGGGAATATTTTGGACTCTTAGTTCAAGCTATAGACACCTTGTCTGATCTCCTTGACTATAGTGTAGCTGAATCGTTTAAATTGATATTGATTCAGCTGGTTCAGGTTCTTACTGGGACTTGCTCTGATTTTCTTTATTGATCGAGAAATTTCTTTTTCATTGCGTTATCCTATTATTTTTTGGCATAAATTTATATCTCTATTGATTCTTACTCTGGCTTTTGCTTGAGTATGTGATCTAACTTGGTCGGATTAAAGTTCAATTGAGGTAGGCAGTTCTCATCCTAAATGGTTTCTAGTATGTTGGCATTATAAGAGATTTGGCTCTCCATAGTCGTTGACAATGGGTATAGTTTGTTGGCCCTCCTAAGTTGTTGACTATGGGAATATTCTCTCCACTAGGCAATTTTGTCCCACTATTTGAAGGGCTTGACTCTGGTCCATACAATATGGTTGTAGTTGCAAAACATGGCTTCTCAAATCACTTTGTGATTTTGCATACAAGTTGTGGTTAGCTTGTGAGAATAATTAGAATGGTTTTTGAGCTCTTGGATAAAATAAAAGGCTACTTTATGGCTTTCAAGGTCATGTGGGTTTTACTATGAGAATGCAGTTTTGGCTTGGAAAAATTCAACTCGGAAAAAAGTGGGAATTACTTGAGATTTTCTCATACTTTTATACTTTTAAGTACTATTTAGGACAATAGTTAGGCTAATAATTTTTTAAGTTTGACATGGATAACAACGAATAGGTTCTTAGACACTTGCCATACATAGCCAAGCCTAACAAAATATGTTGTCTTGATTGTATGGATGCAGGTGAGAATTCTATCTTTACTTTAAAAAGGTATAGCATTGCTATAGTCCGACTTTGAAGATCCTTGTTGATTCAACCGATGATCGCGATAGCTCTACTACTTTTTGTTTAGGATCATTGAGATGATGCTTCATTCTTATTATGTTGTCCAAAAAAGAATCTAAGACTGAGTATGTTTGTACAAATCATTTTCTAGTTATCTAAAGCCAGTTGTATTTTGAATGTTATGGTCTTTTGTGTATATGTACTAAATTTAATACAGAATTACACACACACACACACACACACACACACACACACACACACACACACACACACACACACACACACACGCACACACAAACACTGATGGGAAATGCCTGCTACAATATGAAATTGTTTGAGTAGGGATGCACATGCATGGGCCTCAACACATCACATACAATAGCACCTACAACCTCTGATTCGACGCATCCCATTTACTCCCTTTGTCATAAAATCTAATATCTAACCACCCTAAATGATTTTCTCATATTAAACTGATCATTTAATGTGGGAGAATAAATGGGAACAAGGGTTAGAATGTAGACATGTTCTTATGGATCTATCTCAACACGGGGCCAAGGTTAAAGGGTCCAAATGAGAGATGATCTATCAAAGAGAAGTGCTAGCTAATGGAGCTTAAAGACCTTAGGGTTAGCTTCATTAAAGACTCCCAAAGGTTAGTGTTAAAAATCCTTAGACCGTACGCAAGCTAGGGTTGTGCTTGAGGTGGGAACCCGGCCCAAGCTTGAGGTGCTTGAGGTTCTTAATGACTAAGGTGCTTGAGGGGCTTAAGGTGTTCCCAAATTCAGCCACAATTCCTACTCATGGGGGGCGAGCCCTTATTGTAGGGACATGAGAGAGAACACACACACACTCACACAAGGCAAGCCTAGTCTAAAGAAGCAACAAGGACACATGTCAAGTTCCTCTCATGTTGCCCTCATGGTGTGCCTAAAGCCTATTGATTCTCAAGGGGTCCAATGATAATTTAGCTAATTAAATTAATTGTGTACGCATTTATCAAGTCCTCTCTCTCAAAGGGGAAAGGGGGACACTTGTCCCAAGGAGCATGGTTTCTTGATATACACTATGCATGTGATTCACTAGGCTTGTAGGGGTCCAATCAACTTCCCACTTGAGTGTAAGAACTAGGGAACTAGACTCTAGGATCCTCCTCCAAACCTCCCATTATATAGGAAGACTCCTAGCCCCTTGCCCTAGATGGATCCCCTGTCCACACTGTCTAGCCCGACCACCTGGCCCTAGTACGTGACCGCCCTAGTCCTTAGGTTTGGGCCGTGCCCCTTAGGTCCGTGACCTCCTGGCCTTGCCCCTACGGGACCCTTGTCTTGACATTACTCCCCCCTTAAGGGAGAGTTTTCGTCCTCGAAAACAAAAGTGGGAAACTTCTTCTTAAGAGAACCAATGTTTTCCCAAGTGGCACCTTCTTCAGGTCAATCTTTCCACTTGATTAAAGCTTGTCGATGTACATGATGACACGTATGTAAATCATGATAGTCAAGAATCTGCTCAGGTTCATGCGGTGGGGTAGGCGATTGGGCTAGACAGTGTGGACAGGGGATCCGTCTAGGGCAAGGGGCTAGGAGCCCGCCTATATAATGGGAGGTTGGGAGGAGGATCCTAGAGTCTAGTTCCCTAGTTCTTACACTGTCTACTAGCCCGATCGCATGGCCGTAGTCCATGACCGCCCTAGTCCTTAGGTTTGGGCCGTGCCCCTTAGGTCCATGACCCCTTGGCCTTGCCACTACGGGAACCTTGTCCTGACATTGAGCTACAATGAGGGGTTGTGGGGGGTTCATAGAGTAGCTAAAGTAGGGGGGATTTGCAAGTCAAGTAGCTTGAGTTTTTGTAGATCTTGGAGTAGCTGCTGAAAGCCAAACAACAAGGTAAATCGACCTACAGCAAAAGCTTTTTGAGCTCTGCAGAGAGAATCGAGACTGCAAGCTTGAAGGACACAATCAAGCTAGTGTGCAAAAAGTCGAGGGAAAATCTACAAAAATTGAAGGTATTGAAATGCAAAGAATCCTGAGGAGAATCGAGCAGTAGTGAGCAAATCGGAGCTCTACAGGATCATGCAGACCAAGGCACAACGAATAAGAAAAAGTGGGGCCTTCTATAGCACTAGAAGGAGCTAGGGAGGAAATGTGTGCGTATGTGCGTGCATGCGCGCACACACACACACACACACACACTCACTCACTCACTCACTCACTCACTCTATACACATAGTCTGCAGCAAGAAATTGGGAAATAGTGCTCAAAACTGTGGGAAAAATTGAGTAAGGTAGCAGGCTTCGTAGGAAATTTGGGCACCTGACAAGGCAAGTAGATCTGCATAGCTGAATTGGGCAAGCAGACCTGTAGAATTGACTGTGAGCAAGGAATTGAATAGGAAATTGGAGCTTGAGAAAGCTTGGCAGCAGCACTGAAATCCTAAGACTTGGAGTGTGTTAAGGCTTCAAGATAGCGCTCTTTTGAAAGGAATTGAGTAGAGAACCGTTCAAGGCTCAAGGGACAGAGAAAATTGAGCAAGAGCAACACACAATCGAAGGTTGAAGCTAGAGAGCAAGGAAGCTAGGGAATTGCTTGCAGGGTACTCTCTCTCTCTCTCTCTCTCTCTCTCTCGCTCATTGTGTGAAGTGCAAAGTGCAAGAGCTCCATCTCCTTCTCCAAGCTTGTTGAGAAGTTGAGAGCCTACACCAACACTCTTGGCTAGGGAATGCAAATCCAACCAAGAGCCATGCTCCAATGCTTAAGCTTTCCATCTTCTTCTCATCATTCTTATGCTATTATGCTATGCTATGCAAGAAGAGTGATGATAAGTGAGGAACTATCTCTTTCTCGTATGTTACTTTTTCTTTCTCTTCCCTACTCTCATTCCCCGCTATCTCTCTCTGCCTTCGAAGTTGTTTGAGGCCTTGGGACCGAGGCCGGGGATGGTTAATGATTTTACAAAGTTTATGTTATGCTTGTGATGCATGAAGCTTTCCATATTCATTGCATCACCAAGGTCACAAGGAGCACAAAGATTGTATTGTACCAAGTATCTCTTTATGGGAGAATCTATAATACAAAAGCCTATTGGAGGGGGGACTGGCTCCAAAGAAATCCGATCCTCAACTCTTATCATGTTCTCTAATTCTCTCTCTTGCAAACGTATTGTTCATGCCAAGTTAATTAAATATGATGGTTATGTTGCTCCCGCTAAATAAGTTCACCCTCTCAAAGTAGTCTCATGAAAATGCTCACTCTAATTCTCTTAATTCCGCTATTCTCAAAGTTCATAGGCTATTCTCATTACATTGGTATCAGAGCCATTGGTTTCTCTTTTCTTGTTTAAGAAGAGAGGTCCTTAAGTTGTCCATGAAAGGTTGGACTTGTTCATTGCAATAGAAAAATTGGGAAAGGGATCTATTATCTTGGTTGAAAAGGACTTAGTTTGAGGTACACCATTGGGAACAATAGTCTTAATAATGGAGTCTCTCGATGTCGTGCAGCTCCGCTCCCATGCTAAGAAAGATGCCAAAAAAATACATATCGAGCTTATTTAAAGCTTACTTGATTAATGGCCAGTGACCAGGGCTTGTTAACCAACCACATTTAATGATTAATGTATGCCAGATGTGGCTAAAAAGGGCCAACAAATGCCTTAATGATGCCAAACATGAGTATGCTTGAAGTGAGCACAAGTGGGAGATTATGATCTAGAACTGCATTGCTTGAAGTGCTCTATCGGCCTGTCTTTATGGCTAGTCGATTGGAGCTACGTTGAAGAAGTTAAGGCATATTGAAGTTTGAGTCGATTGCAGATCTGTACCGGATTAGGCAACCGCAGCTAAGGTGACAAAAATGAAATGAATGCACGGGCTTGAAGTGCTCACTTTGCAAAGCGTGCTCATCTTTTCAGATCAGCGATCGGAGTTCCGGTTGCCAAGATATGGGCCGTTAAAGATTCACCGGGGGCCGGTTCCATGCCAGTCCGCTTGGTCGGAGTGCTATCTGGGAACTCTGAGCTGCAACCAGGGTTTGGAATGCAGTAGAATAAGTGCTCAAGGTAGTAGTGCTTTGGTTGAGATGTATACCGGATGTGATGCACTTCAGAGAGCACAATTAGTGCTTGAGTGGAATCTCTTTTAAGGCCGTCCCTTGATACAGGCAGCAGATTTCATGATGAGGTTGCTCGACGAAGGCTGCTAGGGAAAGATGTCATGCTTACCAATGCCTTACCCGATATTGTAACAGAGTGGCACCTTTACGAAAGCATCATTTGCATGCCAAATGTGGTGCCCTTACAGAGGAAGCCGGCCGCCAAAAGGCCGCCAACTTAACCCATGAAGGCCGCCTAATTGTTTTGCTCGGCAATGCTTTGGCCGCTATGCATGTCCAATGTGGTGCCCTCATAAATTGGCTAGACCACCCTAAGGCAACCAAGTGGCAAGGCCGCCCAAGAGCCTAAATCAATGGCCGCCCAATTGCTTAAATGAAATAGGTCTTTAGTGTGTATGAAAAGGGGGGAAAATAAAAACAAGCCAAGGCATGGCGTTAAGGTTAGTGGCGAGGGGCGCAGCAGAGGACTCGTGCTGAGCCAACAGGCTTAGCTCGCGTGAGCTTGCGCGTGAAGGGAGAAGCATCAACAGTCCATGGCGAAGGTTTTCGGCACAATTTTTGCCGCATTTGGCTCTCCTCCCCAGCCAGGGCTGCCGCGTCATCAAGTTCCTTCCCACCTAGCAACGACGACGCCGTCGCTGCTTAGGGGGAAGTGAGGGCTATTATTAGAGGGCCTTTTAGGGCATGAATATGGGTTGTTGAAGACAAAAGGAAGGGAACGACGAGGGCAATAAGGCAAGAATGTAAGCAAAGGCGAGGAGAGGTGGAAAGAAGGCAAGGATTCGGGGCTCTCGTCCGATCTTGAGCTCTCGTTCCGACTATTCTTCGGTAAGCAAAGCAGGAAGAGGTGAACAAGCAAGGGAAGAGGGTGCTCGAAGCTGGGAAGGCAATCACAATCTCTCTCTCTCTCGGAGCTTGGACAAAGAGAACACTCTGTCATTCTCTCGAGCTTTCACAAGGGGCAATCTTGCTCTCTCTCCCTCGTGCTCAATCGATCAAAGAAGGATATTAGCTCCAAGCTCTCTCGCTCTCAAGCTTGAAAAAGGGTAGAACAAAGAATATTTCTCTCTCCCTCTCGAGCTTGAACAAGAAGAATCCAAGGCTCAGAGCTTGGTCAAGGCAATTGCATGCGAGGAAGGTACTTTAAAGGGGATTCCAAGCGAGGCTAGAGCAAGCCAAAGAGGAGAAGGAAGATCGAGGTCGAGGCTTGAGCAGGCAAAGGTGAGAAGGAGATTTACAAGCAAACGGGAGCTTGAAGTAAGCAAGCAGGCTTGAGATGGCGAGCTGGGTCTTGAACCAAAGCAAGAGAAGAAAGCAGGAGAAGGCATGCACTTTGGTAATAATTGAAGCTTGATGATCGAGGCAGTGAACTGAATTGAAACTTGCAAAATCCGCGAGGTATTTGAAGCAGATAAAGCGACATAAGAAAATTTCCATCACCAACATCAATCCAAAGTTGATTAAGCATTTTGTTAAGTCCGGTGTCGTTAACGGCCGGGTTAATCTTGTAAACGGGAGCTTAAGCTCCTAATTAGCAGATGATCCAAGTGACGGTGCTGTTAACAGCCCGCCTTGGCTAAAAATTAAGTTGTACTCAAAGCTTTAATCAATGAATTGAAGGGTACGGTGATTTCCAGATTCAGCTGCATCGGTTTCTCTCATTCTCTCTCTTTCACACCTCTCACAGCCAGAGGCCCGGCGCCTGCCCGGTTCACATTTCGAATACATATCCCCAGACATCTTTGGTGAACCGGACGTGAAACGAGCCGGGGTGGGAGGTAAAGATGGAGAATTTAGAGCAGATGATGAAGATGATTGCAGAATTAAGTACAAACGGTTTTGACGACAAGTCAACAGTTCCAAATTTTTCGAAGATGCTTCAATTGGTTCAAGGATCTCTGCTTGAAATAGAGACCGTAAAGAAGAAAAACCAAATGGATGAAGCTTTGGATGTAGCTTTAGATGCAGTATACGATGAGAGACGACTCTTTGATGGATACGATCCATAGGGCTACCTAGAGTGCTATGAGTTGGAGACCAAGGTACGAGGAATACCACAAGAGTTGATGATCAAATCTTTTCAGCAATTAGTGAGTTCAGATGCGAAGGAGCAGATTCAAGAGGTTACCAAAGCTTGCAACGATGACTGGGAGTATTTCAAAGAAGCTATTGTGCAAGTACGTTATGAGCAATATGAAATCTATCAAGAACAGAGTTCAAGTCTACCAGATTACGCAGATATTCGAGGACAAGTATGATCAAAGTTAGAAGCTGTGATTGATGAATTTATTATGCAGGATGCTACCTTCTTACAGGCTAATGATGAAGACATATAAGTTGAAGCTGTGTATGCAAAGTTGGGTTTTGCAGATGTTGTGCATGAAGTAGAAGTCTTTGAGGGTGAGGCTTTACAGCTTCAGGATACACAGGGTGAATTTTTCAAAGAATCTACACATGCAGTTCGGGATACACATAATGAATTTTGCAAAGAGCCTATGCATGCAGTACATGAAGAAAAGAAATCAGGGGATCAAAACAGTGAAGTGGCTAAAGCTCAAGAAGAAATTTTGCAGGTAAATGAGTGCAACCAAATTCAAGTAGACATGCAAAAAGATTCGGTTATAGGTAATACTTTTGCTAATGAACCAAAATTAGAGCAAAATTTTTCTGGTGCAGATTCTACCATAGAGGTGATTGAAGATACTGGTACAGGTTCTGCCAAAGAGTTGATGAATGATATAGATGTTATAGGTCAAAGCAGGGCTATTGTTGAGAGCAACAATACCATGGTTTTTGGTATACTAGATTTATCAAATTTGGATGTACCAGATTTTGAGGACTTGGCTAAGCAAGAGTATGTGCTTGATTCAGAGGGGGTTCAGACTCCTTCACTGACAAGTTGTTGTGAAGCACAGCTACCAAATTAGAAAGCTGATCTTGAACTTGATTATGATGATTCAGAGGGGGTGCAGACTCCTTTGACACGCTTTTGTGACCTAGAGCTACCGATCTCGCAGACTGATCCTGAATTTGATGATGGTGATTTAGAGAGGGAGCAAACTTCTTCTCTATCGAGAATCTGTGACACAGGGCTCACACTATGGCAGAATGATCATGAACTTGATGATGCTGATTCAGAGGGGGTGCGTAGTGAAGTGCAATCTCTTGTTGATGAATATGATTGGTTTCATTGTACCGATGATACAGACAGGGCAGTAGATGAAATTTTCAATGTACATGCTGAACTTTGTGCTACAGAAGTGCAAAGATATGTGGATGAGGGTGAAAGACTTAAAGAACAATTTACAGCAGATACGTTTAGTATGCAGCAGCTTGAGATGTGCGAGATGGAGGAACCTTCTCTACTTGTGGACCTGGACCTTATGTGCTTACTGTACAAAGCTTTGGAAGGGTTCTCAAACAAAGATGCTAAGGATACCAATCAATCTAGATTCATGCATGAGCCAATTTGTTCAGATTCAACAGATGATGAACTTATGCAGTTGTTAGATTATGCATTACTTGATTTTGAGCCTCTACAAGATAGAGAATTGTTTTCAGATGCATCTTTTGAGCCTAATGAAGAGGATTTTATGTATTCAGATATGCATGATTGGGATTCCAATACTAGTGAGAGTGAAGGTGCATTGCCAATGCTTTTACCTGTGATTGATTATCGACAATTGGATGAGCCAATTGCACAGGGGATATTGCAGTATCTGGTGCTACCTAATGCTATATGGAATTTGATGTTACCCTATGATGTAGGGGATTTTGAGCTAGCTTTTGACCCAGGAGGTGACAGATATATGCATGGTCTGGGGCAATGGACTTATATGCCATATGATCCAGGCGGTTTGCATGAAGATTTGTGGGTTAATGTATGTTTATGCTCTACTGATCGGAAATTCTTGTATTTTCCCTATGATCCTGGAGGATGGTGCAATTTTTTTAAAGGAATGCTCACAAAGGGACAAATGATTGGGTTCCCGTTTGATCCTGGGGGCTACTGAAGTGCCATTTCCAGATTTCAAGAGTACCAGTTATCTGTTGTAGCAGGTTGCATGGTACAAGGTTTTGTTTTCTAGATTACGCTAAGTCAGAAGAGTTTTTGGTTATGCATTCAATAAGATTACATGGCTAGCTTCTAGCCGACTTCTTTGGAAAATTGATGAAGTATCTTCACATTTTTTTGAGTTGGTTCTGCTAACAGAACTTGAAGTAAGGGACTTGACGGCCATTCCGTGTGCAGACAGAGTAAGGCATACTTGAGCTTGACAGGGTTCCCTTAAGAGAGCTTAATGGTCCAGCCGTGTGCATCATTAATTGGAGCACTTGAGTCTGGCGGGGTTCACTAAAGAGGTTATCCATAACTGAATGCTTTGAAGATACGACAGATACGGTTCAGAGATTTTTGATGGGCAGCTACCTCTGATTAAGTTAGAACATTGATTATAGGGTGTAAGCCTTACATTATTTTTCATATGTTTACCAATTACGTGAGTCTGATGATGGAAAGAGCTTAAGGTACCTAAAGCAGATGAAGATTGACGTGCAGTTGGCACAGACCGAAGGCTGTGCATGTTCAGAGGGGGTGGATGTCGTGCAGCTCCGCTCCCATGCTAAGAAAGATGCCAAAAAAATACATATCGAGCTTATTTAAAGCTTACTTGATTAATGGTCAGTGACCAGGGCTTGTTAACCAACCACATTTAATGATTAATGTATGCCAGATGCGGCTAAAAAGGGCCAACAAATGCCTTAATGATGCCAAACATGAGTATGCTTGAAGTGAGCACAAGTGGGAGATTATGATCTAGAACTGTAGTGCTTGAAGTGCTCTATCGGCCTGTCCTTATGGCTCGTCGATTGGAGCTACGGTGAAGAAGTTAAGGCATATTGAAGTTTGAGTCGATTGCATATCTGTATCGGATTAGGCAACTGCAGCTAAGGTGACAGAAATGAAATGAATGCACGGGCTTGGAGTGCTCACTTTGCGGAGCGTGTTGGTCTTTTTAGATCATCGAAGTTCCGGTTGCCAAGATATGGGCCGTTAAAGATTCACTGGGGGCCGGTTCCGTGCCAATCCAGTCCGCTTGGTCGGAGTGCTATCTGGGAATTCTGAGCTGCAACCAAGGTTTGGATTTCAGTAGAATAAGTGCTCAACGTAGCAGTGCTTTGGTTGATATGTATATCGGATGTGATGCTCTTCAGAGAGCACAATTAGTGCTTGAGTGGAATCTCTTTTAAGGCCGTCTCTTGTTACAGGCAGCAGATTTCATGATGAGGTTGCTCGACGGGGGCTGCTAGGGAAAGATGTCATGCTTAACAATGCCTTGGCCGATATTGTAACAGAGTGGCGCCTTTACAAAAGCATCATTTGCATGCCAAATGTGGTGCCCTTACAGAGGAAGCCGGCCGCCAAAAGGCCGCCAACTCACTCACTTGAGTTACTTCCAGAGGTTGCTCCACCCACACCGGCCTTGTGCTCCTCCCCTTCCCCGCACGCACCACACTGCGGACGTACGCACGAATCCGCGTACACGTGCACTCACACTCCCTTCATGAGAAAGTCATGTATGAATCTCATGCTCCTCCCTATGCGGGCATAGAGTCATTCAACCTACTCTTCAAGGAGTAGAGACATACTTCTATTGGCCTACCATGAAAGTGGACATACAAGAGTATGTTTCAAAATGTGTGGTATGCCAAAAAGACCAAGTATGATAGAGGAAAGCAACCTGGATTACTCCAGCCATTGCCAATCTCTAATTCATTATGAGAGAGTATATCCATGGATTTTATCTTTGGATTACCTAAGTCTATCCATGGGAATACGGGAATATGGACAATAGTCGTTAGGTTTAGCAAGCAAGCACACTTTATTCTTGTCAAAAAGACTATTAAGGCACACCAGTTGGCAACCCTCTTCATATCCCAGATTTTCAAACACCATGGATTGTTGCCAACATCCATCGTGTCAAATAGACATCCTAGAATGACCAGTAATTTTTGGAAAGGTCTATTTGAAAATCTAGTACAAGATTCAATTTCTCTTCGGCCTATCACCCACAAACGGATAACCAAAGTGAGATAGCCAATCTTACGATACTCGATCTACTAAAGATTTGTGTTACAGAATTAGATCAACGCTCACAATGGGAGAAGTACGTACACTTTGTAGAGTACACGAACAATAATACTATCCATACTACTATGGAAAAGGCACCTTTTGAGATCATAGATGGAAGACCTAAAAGTCGCTTGCTACTTAAATTACATAGGAAGATCTTCACTACTGATGAGTATAGCTGTGACCTACAAGAATCTTTCCAAAAGATTCAGGAAGCTATATCCATCTCTCAACAAAGACAAAAGGCTATTGTTGATAAGCACAGAAGGGCATTAAATTTCAAAGAAAATGGTTGGGTCTTACTCAAGTTTCCCAATACTCGATTAAGGCAAACAACGGGCAAAAATCCTATTGGCCTTCAAAAGTATTATGCTAAACTAGCCAAAAGATACTATGGTCCTTTTCAAATCTTGAAGCCAATCAATGACATGGCTCATAAACTCAAGTTGCCCAACCATTGTCTCATACACAATGCTTTTCATGTGAGCCTACTTAAGCCATACAAAGGAGAGCCACCAAGAGAACCAATTATTGAAGACCCTCCCAAAAATTGAAGACCAAGAAGAGGTGCTCCAACCCGAAGCTATCGTTTGGTATGAAGACAAGGTACTACAACATGGTAAGATTATCCGACGGTATCTTATTAAGTTCAAAAATTATCCTTTTGAAGATGCTAGATGGATGCACGAAATACAGCTTAAGGATAGTATGAACCTTGTCAATCCTTACAATGCTACATTAGAGTAACCAAATGTACATGTTTCTTTTAAATGATCAATGTTTTTGTCTTATAAGATTAATTATTTTTCTTGTGCACAAATTTAATTAGTATGCAGGCTTAGAATCATGTTTGTGATGACGACATCTCTCAAACACTAAGTAGAATTTGTCACTCTACTTTGGGAGAATGAAATGGACTCAAGAGCAGACATGCTTACGGCAACTAAGTCTCCCAAGCCCCAAATTGATTAGTCATCCATCTTGGAATGATGTCATAGGGTAAAAAGGGATCCTCTACCTGCTAAGAAACATCGACTAATGATTAAGGCTTTATCACTTCTACCTCATAGTCAAGGACGACTATGGTTTCAAGAGAGAGGTAATGTCATGAAATCTAATATCTAACGAACCCAAATTATTTTTTTATATTAAACTCATCATTTAATGTGGGAGAATAAATGGGAACAAGGGTTAGAATATAGATATATGCTTATGTATCTATCTCAACACGAGGCCAAGGTTAAAGGGTCCAAATGAGAGATGGTATGTCAAAGCGCAATGTTAGTTAATAGAGCTTAAAGACCTTAGGGTTAGCCTCATTAAAGACCTCCAAAGGTTAGTGTTAAAAGTCCTTAGACCGTAGGCAAGCTAGGGTTGTGCTTGAGGTGGGAATCTGGCCCAAGCTTGAGGTGCTTGTCGTGCTTTTGCTGACTAAGGTGCTTGAGGTGCTTGTCGTGCTTGCTGACTAAGGTGTTTGAGGTGCTTAATGACTATGGTTCTAAGGTGCTCCATGATAAGGTGCTTGAGGGGCTTAAGGTGTTCCCAAATTCAACCACAATCCCTACTCATACGGGGCGAGCCCTTATTGTAATGGCATGAGAGAGAACACACACACCCTCACACAAGGCAAGCCTAGTCTAAAGAAGCAACAAGGACACATGTAAAGTTCTTCTCTGTGTTGCCCTCATGGTGTGCCTAAATCCTATTGGTTGGCCTTTCAAAGGGTCCAATGATAATTTAGATAATTAAATTAATTGTGTTTGCATTTATCAAGTCCTCTCTCTCAAAGGGGAAAGGGGGACACTTGTGCCAAGGCTAGCATGGTTTCTTGATATACACTATGCATGTGATTGGCTAGGCTTGTAGGGGTCCATTCAACTTCCAGCTTGAGCTACAATGAGGGGTCGACCAAGGAAAGCTAGGGGCTTGCTTGCAGGGTATACTCTCCCCCCCCCCCCCCCCCCCCCCCCCCCCCCCCCCCACACACACACACACAGACACACACACACACACACACACACACACACACACACACACATTGTCTGAAGTGCAAAGGGCAAGAGCTCCATCTCCTTCTCCAAGCTTGTTGAGAAGTTGAGAGCCTACACCAACACTCTTGGCTAGGGAATGCAAATCCAACCAAGAGCCATGCTCCAAAGCTTAAGCTTGCCATCTTCTTCATCATCATTATTATTCTATTATGTCGCACGTGTCAATGCAAGGAACTTGCCGATACACCGTGTGCGAGCCACAAATGGCTCCAAGCACACAACAAGCCTAAACTAGTAAGCTCAAAGAAGGCGATGGTGTGTCACTCACCGCTCTACGCTTGCTTCGTGGAGGATTCCTCGCCACGAAGAAGAAGGACACGCCACTATGCCGCGCTCAACCGCTTCACCGCCGTCGTGCCTTCGTAATGCTCGATCTCCCACACACTCCCTCTCTCTCTCTCTCACACACACACACACAAAGAGATGAAGAAGAAGAAGAAGGAGATGGAGCAAGAGCACTCTTCAATTGCACAAATGAGAGAATGAGTGAATTTTAGGTTAGTTGACTTTTATATGAGCTCACCCCATTCACACTTGGGCGCCCATGCTTAGCCAACTAATCCCTTGAATGTCCCAGTTAGAGTGCGCCTCTCATCGGCGATCACTCTTACCCTTTTCCTATTGGACCGACAAGCCCGATACCTGACTCTACCAGATAAATAATACAATGTCCGCCGTAGGTTACAACGTCCGTCGTAGGTGATAGGGTGTCCGTGAGCCGTGAGGGTTAACATGCCCCCCTTCCTGATGTAGATTCCGTCCTCGGAAGCTATTGAGTTGAAGCTCGTTCGTCGAGGTGGAAGAGCATTTGAGATGAATGTCCTTAGCCTTCTTCATTCACTGCAAAATCAAACAACATTGGCACAATAATTGCATTCTCATAAGCGATTAAAAAGCATATGCAGTTTTAGGCAGACAAATTGATCGGTAATAGAATTTTAAACAATTTGTCAGCAATAAACATTAAATTGCAATATAATCAAATGCATAAACAGATGTAAAGGTAAAAAATTAAACAAGTCTGGGGTCGCTAATTTAACGGTCGAAAGGCACTAAAGATTGACTATTAATACCATGGGTAAGCTTCTTAATTTTCTCTGGTCAATTAAGTTGTTTAATCGCGAGAGCCAAGTATTTCATGTTCGAGGACTGACTAGAGGCTATACCTAGAAGACCTTGTAGTTAAGCTAGGATAAAA
This sequence comes from Adiantum capillus-veneris, assembly GCF_014529385.1. Taxonomy (NCBI): domain Eukaryota; kingdom Viridiplantae; phylum Streptophyta; class Polypodiopsida; order Polypodiales; family Pteridaceae; genus Adiantum; species Adiantum capillus-veneris. The sequence goes on from NC_140956.1 coordinate 61,111,177, forward strand.
GGAATTTCTCATGAAATCATCGCCTGACTGATTATCTTTTCTTTGACCCCCCAAAGTCTTTTCACAGTGATTCAATTTTGATGTGTGTGCTTATTTTGTATGGCTTGGGTTTTTTGCTTTTCAAGGAAAAGCGCCCACACTGGGAACCTCTAGGGCTCTAATACCATAGGCGATACATGTGAGTGAAGTACCCAATCAAGCTGAGATTTCTCTTCCAGCTTAAGATTTTACAATGTTGCACTTTGATTTTTGTTTGTTCATTTTCAGCATTTTAATTTTGTAACTTTGGGGGGTCATATAACACTGATACACCTCCCCAGGCTCATCACACAAGTAGACTCCCTTTATAATACTTAAGCGAAAGGTCAATAGGGTCAAGCCCACTAGAAAGCCCTAGTACATTTCACACAATGCTGCCTAAATCGGATTAAGAACCTAAGTAACCATTGATTATTAGGAAGGAATTCCCCATGGTATTAAGAGAAGATCTCTAACACCTAACTTGGTCAAACTAACTTAGTCGGACTGCTTGATTTTTAATCCTAGACAAGTGATTATGACAAAAAATTACATTGAATTAAATGTTTGATACTAAGCAAATGTGATGAATATTATGCTACCAATCACAATCAAAACAAACAATCATAGATGCAAAAAAGATAAGGGGCAATGCTAATGGACAAGAAACACTTGTTTGTGTTGATGGTTGCGCTTGATTTGAAGTGGATGAGAGAAAAATCCCATGAAGTTCCAAATCCTAACAACAACAACCCGTTCCTGTACACACTAAGAAACACAAAGAATACCTCTAAGAGGCACATCAGTGGGAAAAAGGAACTTTGCTAATCACTCAACTCTAAAGCAAAAACACTTCTATCGTACTAATCTTACCGACCCTCCATCACTCGAGTGATGAGGATCAAAGGTGTTTAATGACATAGGTTTCTATTTCAATGTACCGGATGTGAATGTGTAGGTCTGGGTCAATGTTTTGACTTTTATTGTGCATACTCGTTTGCTAATTGCTCTTGCTCTTTATTATTTTTGTTTTTTGTGAGTATAAAGATTTATATGTACATTCCCTAAGATTGGGAGATTAAGAGGTCAGGGAGGAAGGTTGAGAGGGAAGCAAGTGAATGATGGATGTCAACAAACACTCCCCCCTTCCTTGGGTAGATCATACCATTTGAAATGATGTCGTCACCCTTTGAAACCAGTTGTTCCAAGTTGTTATAGGTGAAGGCTTCAACCAATAGTTTTCGACCGCTCTATGTGTTTCATCTAGTTGCAAGGGTGGTAAGGTACTCTCCCATGATTTTATTTGCAACATCATTGTAGGTGGTGAACTTACAACGGGAGGTGTAAACTCTTTCTTTCTTGTATGGATATGTACAATGGTAGGTGGAGGTTGTATCGAAGCTTCTATTTCCGTATAGGAAGCTTCATTTGCTTTCCCTGTTCTTGAGCTAGGTGGAACAAATCGTTCTTTCTTTGGTACCCAAACTAGCTCTGGAGCAGGTGTGTCGCATTCTGTGATTTTTTCCTTTCCACGATCTTCAATTTGTTTTGGAGCCATAGGATTGAGCTCACATGGGCCCGATGTGACAGGTAAGAGTACAATTTACGTTTGGGCACCCAGATTTGAGCATTTTCTTCATAGTATCCTTGGGCTTCCAATAGTCGTTTAGGAATCCAACGCAATGTTTCTTTACATTTCTTGGAGTGAGGGGGACGTTTCTTACGAGGCTTCCGTTTTTTAGCATCAGCCATGGTTACTAAAGAAGCTTTAGGGACCCACTTGTATGTTTTCTTTGTTATATTAGGATGGTTCTTGTGTGTCTCAAGCTTTCTTTCAACTACATCAGTTGAAGCTCTAGAGAGTTGGGCTATGGGGACGTATGGTTCAACCTCTTGGACATGCAATGTCTTGGGTTTTATTTCCTTAGGCAATATCTCAGGGACTATGGCTTGAGTGGTAGGGATAAGAGTTGGTTTTTGCGTTGTGACACCCCCAGTCCCCTAATCAATAGTGCATTTGGTGGCTATCATCCACGTGCGTCCTAGGTTTATATTACCTTCCATAGTTCCAACAGGCATGAACAAAAAGTCTTGAGCTACAACCCCATTGTTATAACTGACAGAAGTGTGCCAGATTCCAAAAACCATAGTTTTTTTCTTGTTGACACCCTTGACTTGGATAATACTCTCAGATAGAGGTGGATTCCCTAAGTGACACCACACCCCATATGATAGCAGATTATATTTAGCACCCGTGTCCAATAAGGCATTATATAGCACTTTTCCATAGGTGCTGTTTAGCTCAATAGGGTATCGTAGAGGTGTGTCAGAGTCCAACCAATCCTCGTCGATTTTAACGTGAATGCATGTGTGACTCCAAGGTTAGCCTCTCGTTTTCGTCTTATACGTTGTTGTCGCTCCTTAGCCTCAGCTTGAGCTTGTATCTTCTTCAATTCTATTTGTGCCTTGGCTGCCTTTTTTGTATGGATGGCACGCAACTCCTCTTGGCTTAAAGGATCATAGTATCTTTTAAATTTGCTCCCATTGAGGAATCCAATGGTTTCAACTCCATCAAGAGTCTCCACACGAATGGTTCCTTGTGGGGTGATCTCACATACTCTATATGGTCCTTTTCCCGCATATTTCAACTTTTTCTTTTCGTTACGCACTTCATACATAAGGACTTTATCACCAACATTGATATCTTTGTTCTTTAGATGACGCTCAAACCATTTCTTCCTCCTATCTTTCTCCACAAGTGCATTTTGCACAGCTAATTTCCTCTCTTCATCTAGCCTTTCAAGAATATATAATCGCTCAACTAAGGGGTTACCATCCCAACCCTCTTGAGAAGCTACTCGAAGACTAGGAACGACAAACTCCCATGGTATAACCGCTTCTTGGCCATACACCATCTTGAATGATGTGCAGTTAATGGCAACTTTATACGCAGTACGATAAGCCCATAGAGTTGATGTAAGCTTTAAATCCCAATCTGTGTGATGAGCTTCCACCGTTTTGGTTAAGATAGAGATTAAGGTCTTATTGGTGCTCTCAGCTTGGCCATTTGCTTGTGGATAATAAGGTGTGGATTTATGGTGAGCTATCATAAAGTTGGTAGTGAGTTCTTTTATTACTCCATTTATAAAATGAGTACCATTGTCACTCACAATCTCAAAGGGACAACCAAATCTTGTAACAATGTTCTCAAAGAGAAACTTGGCAGTTGACCTTGCATCGGCCTTACGTGTCTCCCTGGCTTCCACCCACTTTGTCACATAGTCAGTGGCAACGATAATATATCGAGATTGAGTGCTACGAGCTGCCGGACTAATTGGGCCTACAAAGTCTAAACCCCATTTTTCAAATGGTTGAGTCACTTTAACAGGATGTAAGGGCATCCTATCCTTTTGGTTTGTGATCTTGTAACGTTGGCATTCATCACATCCTTTTGCAAAAAGTGATGTATCCTTAAATAAGGTTGGCCACCAATAGCCCGATTGTAACACCTTTCTAGCTGTTAGTTCCCCTGAGAAATGTCCTCCGGCTATACCCATGTGGGCTTCTTGCAGTATGTATAAATACTCATCCTCACGGGCACAACGTCTAAGAATATCATCCTTCCCTAGCCTGTAGAGAGTTCCCGCAATGAGAGAGTAAGGTTCACATTCTTTTAACAATTTTCGAGCCATGTCTTTACGAAGCTCTTTGGGTGGAAAACCATTAACTAGAAAATTCACAATCTTCTCACTCCATTCATGTATGGTTTCGACTAGGAATAGAGAAGTATCAGGCAATTCATCATCGACTCCAGTAGGGGCTTCACCATTGGGTATGCGAGACAAATGATCAGCCATGACATGTCTTTTACCAGGTCTCACCACAATGGTAAAATCAAACTCAAGGAGAATTAACAACCATCGTGTAATTCTTCCCGTGGAACAAGGTATATTTACTAGATACAACAAGGCTTGATGATCAACATAGAACACAAACTTGTTGGCCAGAAGGTAGTAGCAAAATTTCTTCACTGCATAAATCATATCTAAACTTTCTCGCTCTGTAGTGGTGTAGTTTCTTTCGGCATCATTCAACTGACGACTTGCAAAGCTAATGGGGTAGTCCATTTTATGTTCTCCTGGTTGAGCTAGAACACACCCAATAGCAAAGTTCGATGCATCAATATGCACATGAAAAATTACATTCCAATCGGGCACTCGTAGAATAGGAGCGCTAGTCAAGGTCTTTTTCAATGACTCATAAGCATGGTCACACTCCGTAGTCCATTGGAACTCAATAAGAAGCTTGTACAAAGGACGAGCTATCTCGGCAAAGTTTAAAATAAACCGTCGGTAATAACCAACATGGCCCATGAACCTTTGAACTCCTTTATATTTTGTAGGTGGTGGCAATTCTGCAATGGCTTTAATTTTGCTCTCATCTGTGGAAATCCCATTTTTGGACACTATATGCCCTAAAATGACTCCATGTTTAACCCAAAATTGACATTTGAAAGGGTTTAAGGAGATGCGATACAATCTACACTTCTCAAACAATTTTCGTAAGCATGATAGATGTTCTTTCCAAGAGGAATAAACACAAAGGTCATCTAAGAAAGCTTCACAAAATTCCCTCAAATATTCTCTAAAATCAGTGTTTATTAATCTTTGAAAGGTAGCCGGGGCATTGGTTAAGCCAAAAGCCATAACACGAAATGCGAACACTCCAAATTCGGTTATAAAGGCTGTTTTAGCTTGGTCCTCCAACGCAATTGTGATTTGATTGTAGCCAGAGTACCCATCTAAAAATCTATAAGCTTCCTTCCCTGCAACTCTTTCAAGCATGATTTCTGAATATGGCAAGGGGTAATGGTCCCTCCTAGTGGCGGCATTGACCTTCTTGAGATCCACGCACACTCTGAGTTTCCCATTCTTCTTTGGCACAATCACTATTGGAGACACCCATTCTGAGTGCTCAATAGGGTATATGAATCCGCATTCCACAAGCTTTTCAATCTCTTCTTGAACGATCTTTGCATATTTAGGATTCATTGGGTAGGGTCATTGCTGAACTGGTTTAGCCATGCTATTCATGGGGATTGTGTGCTGCACCACGGAAGGTGGAACACCTTTCATATCATGATAAGTCCAGGCAAATATATCCCTGAATTCCTTGAGAAGTTCTTTAAGTACACACTCCTCAGTCTCGGTCAGATCTTGGGCAATGAAAACAGGTTTAGACTCTTCTCCTGGGTCTGCTAACTCTATTTCCTTAACTATCGCTGGACCATCATAGACTCCATTGCTCCCATCGATAGGTTTTCTTTGAGCCTTTGTATACACAACCTTACGTTCCTCTGTGGTATAGGATTTGAAATGTTCAAGTGCAGGGTGTAAGTCTGTGGGGTCGTGATGTTCTGTGGACTATGATTTAACTTCTGAGTCCTTTTGTTGTTGAGCTAACTCTCAATTTTGTCGTCTCCTTATGGTACGGCTCAACTTTGGCTTATCTGTAGCCTTTAGTTGTGCGATGTCAATGGGTTGTGAACTACACCACATAACGCTTTGAAGGTATTCACCCCAGTTATCTACCAACTTTTGATGAGCATCACATGCCCCTATATAATTAATCCATTCTGCGGTAGATTTCTTTTCATTTATTATAGCACGCACATTTGCTCGATATCGTCGCCTCTTATATCTCTTACTCTTCTTGTTTAATTCTCGATTACGATCGATTTCTAGTGAAGACTCACTAGATGAATCACTACTTGTGTCTTCTGCTCCCTTGGATAGATTATCATCTAGGTTACCACTGGGCCCTGAATGGTTTGTGCCCACATTTGCACTAAGATTTAACTCAGATTCTTCGTCCTCAGAGTCAAAGTCAATCGATGATTCTGATCCCAAATCGTGTGGGCTATAGTCTTGTGAGGTGCTACTGGTTTCAATGCCAGTCAAACTTTCATCTTGTAGATCATCAGAAGCTATATGCATTGCTTCTAGCATGTTTAAGGGTACAAGTGGTGGTATTTCATCCCCCTCAGGTGTTACCCAGGTCATCCCCCTATTTCCCCAAGTGTCTATGGTTGCTGCTAGGTGGACCCAATCCACATTGTCCGACTCAGTCATCCCAGGTAGTACATCCATATAAGGAGAATCTTCCCCAACATCAGTGTCTGCTTTACACGTGTAACAATACTCCAATGGGGCCGAGTGAACTGTGGTGTCAGATCTATGATCGATTATAAACCTGTTTCCTAGAGGATGTGCTCGACCCGTCACAAGATCCACTCGAATGACAGAATCTTGGAACTGCAAGTAGACATGGTTTTTAGACCAGTCATGCACCATTTTTGCTTCCTTCATGAAAGGACGTCCTAAGATCATCTCCGATGCCATAGTGTGTTTGGAGAAATCCATAACAATAAAGGTAATCCTTATTTTATGTCCAAAGACCTTGATCTTGAGATCTTCTAGCATCCCAATAGGTTTAACAATAGACCCATTGCCCATCTTCACTACTATGGTTGTGGTCGCAAGGTGAGGTCTTCCCATAGTTTCCCAGCAATTTTTAGTCACAATGCTAACCCCAGCGCCACCATCAAGGATTCCCTTCACAGTTAATCCCTTAGTAGTGATTGGTATAGTCGCATTAGATTCATCACCCTCAAAGTATTGTCCCAACTTGTTAACAGGTATTTCTATAACAAGGTTCTCATCTAGGTTCGGTTGTGGATCTATGTATTCCTCCTCTATTGGCATCTCCCCAGCTCCATCCATCTGTGCAAATTGTGGTAGCCCAAACTTCAGTTCTCCATTGAGGAAGGCTCGAAGAGCTGAGACTAGCTCGGGGTCTTTATATAGTTTGGACATGATGGTGGTTCTAACTTCTGAAGACATGAAATCCATCAATTTGGCAATGTTTAACGGCACCTTTTGGCCTTGAGTCCCTTGACGTGGGGAAGATGGGATCTCCATTTCTTCGATAGGATCAGGTAGTCCCTCTGTAAACATTCTTTCCATCAAGAAGTGAGTACGCCCACTTTCCCATGACTTTAAGTCACTTTCTTCTTGGATGACACTAGGTATATCCAAGGGTCTATGGACTTGGTGAGGTTGTTGTTGCGTAGGGAACACGGTGTCTGTAATCTGGATCTTCCTAGGTGCTGGTTCTAGATCCCTTTGGATATCTTCTACCAAACTCCTTAATTGCTTGACTCGCTCAATCTCCTCTGTAGGGTTTGGGTAAGTTCCTATCTTCTTTTTGGATCCTGGCCATTGTGGCTCATGAAGATCTTCCTTGTTGGTTTCTATGTTAGTGGTCATTTTGGTCTCCATGGTTTCACCTGAATCAGAATCTTCTTCAGCGTCGTTCATATATACGGGGTCATCACCAGTCCCTATGTTGGTCTTTGAACTGGGGTCTGACTTCGCTGCTTTTTGCGATCTCTTTCTTCGTGTTTTCTTCTTTTTCTGTGATTGGGCAATTGATGCCGTGTCTCTTTCCTCAAGAATATAATTTTTTTTTGGAGCATCGATCGTGTGAGTATGTTTAATGGTACCATGGGTGTACTTGGTGATGGCTCCTCGGTAACTTCAATCAAGTTTAATGGCGTGATCTTCGGTGCATTTGGATTATTTGGACATTGGGCAATCAAATGATCTATGCCACATCGATTACACATGAGTATTGGCATTGTAGACGTGCTCGCTTGATTGGTTTGCATCAGTGTGGCATTCTTTTGTAGCCTAATAGGACACTCAACTACACGATGTGGACCTCCACACTCATAACATTGAAGAGGTGGTCTCTTAGCAGTGGGTTGATATTTTGGCCTCTTGCCGCAAGAGAAGCTACTTGATATACAGGTTTGACTTGTCCCCAATAGTCCTCCATGTAGTATTGTGGACTTTCTTCAAGCACATCCATCCCATAGGCGATATTAGGATCTATATCTTCCTCATAGCCTTCCAAACAAGAAATAGATGACTCACAACCCACTTGATTCACAGAAGTGATTCTCGAATGTGGTGTTGCGGTCCTAGCACTGGAGGTGGTAAGGGTGTTGTTTGAACAACATTTTGGGCCCTAGAGACCATGTGTTGTGCGGTTTGTTCAAGAGGTGGGGCCGGCATCAAGGCAGGCACTTGAGGTGTGTCTGTCCATGCTAAGGTTGGTCTATTGGCCATCGCACGCTTAAATACTATGCAATCCTTAGCTTGATGACCATACCTCCCACATGCATTGCAGTTCCCATTGAATTTTACTCTAAAAGTAGGGCATTCACTGGTACTATGCGGTCCATAGCATACTGAGCACCATTGCTGCTCCCTTCTTGGATACATATGATTGTTTTGCGGAGCACGATTGTCTCTAAGACTCTCTTGAATAGCCTTGGTGAGATCTGCTAAAGTCATCTAAGATATCTCTGGCTCCTTAGCAATAGACTTTAGGGTCATTGGCTGATGCCCTGATGCTTGCGAGCTAATAGATTTAGGCTCAACAGACACTCTTTCTCCTTGAATCATTAAATTATCCTCCAATTGGATCGCATTGGTGGTGACTGCTTCCCAAGTGGTGATACCTCTAATGACTAGGCCATTGTAGATATCCTCATGTCGTAACCCCCTAATGAATCTATCAAGCAATTAGTTATTGTTGAAGCGCTCATTTGGATTACAACGAGAATTCAAATGCTTCAAGCGACTTATAAAGTCTCTCACCGACTCTCCTTCCTCTCGTTGGGCTTTCTGGCGCTGAGAGGCTACACCCCAAAGCACTCCCTCTCGTATGTATTCCTTTAAGATCAGTCTCCTAAGAGTAGGGTAAATCGCTTTTTCTTCCACTCTTAGGGTTCTATACCAATCCCCAGTCTTTCCACTTAAGGTTAGGCTTAAAGCATTGCTCTTATGTAGGTCATTGTGTTCTCCTAGAGAATCGTATATTTGTTCAAACACTTCGATATGCTTTCTCACATCCTCGTCTCCACTAAATTTTTGTGTGAGCTTGGCTATTTGTACTGCCTTACTTCTAGGCTCTCTATCAGGCGTGTTATGCATATTCTCAGCAATAGATCGACCAATAGCTTGAGCAAATGTTGCCAAGTCACCTAAGTGAGTAGGCACCGTGGGTGAAGGCGCTCCAGAGACTACATGTGGAGTAGGTATTGGCATTGGGCTTGGCGCATAGGAAGCCCTTGGGTTCCACGTTGGGTACGATGTTGTGCCATGTGGTGGTCCATAGTTCATATGAGTGGCCCTAGGCATAGCAGACGTCGGATGTGACATGCTAATGCTATCCGGTATAGTCCCATGGAAATAAGAACTTTTGTATTGTGGTTGTGGAGCATAGCTAGTTGAAACAATGGGAGGGGTAGGGACTACATGAATACGTGGACCCATAAGTGCATACGATTGGTACGCACTTGTAGGTACTATTGCAGGCATTGAGCTACCATGTAGCGGTGCTTTACTAAAAAACGAGGTCCATGGTGTGTTTCTTGGCATGCCCATCATTGGGGTAGGCATGGTATCCGTGGTGTCATCCAGGGAAAGATGAGCTAGACTTGGAAAAGTAAAGCTATCAGTTGTGGGCTCAGATTGCATTGAGACCCCTGGCGAAACAACATATGGGGGATCGATGGGACTCACTGGGGGAGTCTCCATTTGTGATAGAGTGGGTTGTTTCCCTTTTCCCGTGTCTAAAAATCACATAGGACCCGTCGAAGGTATGTTTATTCCTCGATTTTGCCTCTCGGGCTGGATAATCCTATGGATGACATTGCAGATCATGTGTTGTTGTTCCTCTAGACTAGTGGCACTAGATGTGGATTGTACAACTTCTAACCAACCCACATGGTATGTGTAGCCCATGTATAGGTCGGTCAAAGTCTTCGTGTGTAGGTCATATTCCCAATTTTCATTGCGAAATACCCCGTCCAAACTTGGTGTACTAGAGGGTTTCCGTGAGGTGGATGCAATGTTGCTTCCCGTGTTTTGACTATTAGTCACTGCTACCTTAGAGGTGACTTTGGAAGGTGGTAGCTCGGTAGGGCCCTCATTAAATGAGGTAGGTAGAATGTCCACGTGGACACTCTGAGGGAGTGTGGGCTCTATAGGAGATGTGAATGGTGATTCTACTTCCCCACCCCCTTCGTTTACTTCACTAGCCGTAGGTTTAGAGGGCGTAGCTCTACTAAAAGTTTCCATCAAATGGCTAAAAACACTACTTCCAGGTTGTTGGGCCCAGCTAGGTACGGTTTCATTTGTTCCCCCGGGGCTTTGTGTAAGATGCTCTTCCATAATATCGTAGTCAGAGGAAGAGTCGCTAGCCGCTATATTTGGGTCTTGGGTTGTACTACCTTGGGTCCCCGCCGAGGGCGTAGACTCTAGCGTGGAAGGATAGTGACTACCCCCGTAAATCGAAGCACTAGCTAGTTGTTCGGACTGTAGCACACGACCAGAGCGTAGATACATGTGCTTTGGGTGCCCTATAAGTGTCGGCAAGTACCCTCAAAGGTTACTTGCTTTGTTTTGTGGGTGTTTTGCACCCCGTTTTCTACTTGATTTTTTCTTGTTTTTGATGTTTTTTGAATGTTTTTTTAATGTTCGATTTTTTTGATTGAAGTGTGTGATAGCTCGAAACGAGCATATCACTTAAAGGGTCGTTGTGTGCTTTACAACACAATTTTCGGGCATCTGATGTTTCGTTGGTCCTCAAAAAATCAATTTTTAGCTACGTGTGAAGCTAAAATTTGTTTTTTTAAAAGGCGATTGAGACCTAGGCCTGAGCGTGAGCTTGGGTTTGGGTCTGGGAGATATTCTCGATCCCGGTCCTACCTTTTTTTATATATATAAAGGATAAGGTCGCCGCGGCCTGCGCGAGAGCACACACACACACTCTATCTACCTACTTCTAACTAATATACCTACTCTTACACACTAACACACTCTATTAACTCTCACTAATCTACTTCCTACTTACTGTACACAGAAAACTAACTACCTTAATACACACAGAATAAACACAGAACCTTTGAAAACTCCATTAATAAAAAAAACACACAGTATAACACCAAATCCCTCTTCTAACACACACACACACACACACACACACACACACACACACACACACTCCTTCCTTACCTTTACTACAATAGAAATTGCACCACGGAGAAGCACAGAGTGCTACTCGAGCTTCATGTATGGCAGTCCCCGGCAACGGCGCCAAAAATGTGAGCGTATGTCGTACGTGTCAATGCAAGGAACTTGTCGATACACCGTGTGCGAGCCACAAATGGCTCCAAGCACACAACAAGCTTAAACTAGTAAGCTCAAAGAAGGCGATGGTGTGTCACTCACCGCTCTACGCTTGCTTCGTGGAGGATTCCTCGCCGCGAAGAAGAAGGAGACGTCGCTATGCCGCGCTCAACCGCTTCACCGCCGTCGTGCCTTCGTAATGCTCGATCGCCCACACACTCCCTCTCTCTCCCTCTCTCACTCTCTCTCTCTCTCTCACACACACACAAAGAGATGAAGAAGAAGAAGAAGGAGATGGAGCAAGAGCACTCTTCAATTGCACAAATGAGAGAATGAGTGAATTTTAGGTTTAGTTGACTTTTATATGAGCTCACCTCAATCACACTTGGGTGCCCATGCTTAGCCAACTAATCCCTTGAATGTCCAGTTAGAGTGCGCCTCTCATCGGCGATCACTCTTACCCTTTTCCTATTGGACCGACAAGCCCGGTACCTGACTCTACCAAATAAATAATACAATGTCCGCCGTAGGTTACAACGTTTGTCGTAGGTGATAGGGTGTCCGTGAGCCGTGAGGGTTAACATATGCTATGCTATACAAGAAGAGTGATGATAAGTGAGGAACTATATCTTTCTCGTATGCTACTTCTTTTTCCTCTTCCCTACCCTCATTCCTCGCTATCTCTCTCCACCTTCGAAGGTGTTTGGGGCCTTGGGACTGAGGTCGGGGATGGTTAATGCTTTTACAAAGTTTATGTTATGCTCGTGATGCATGAAGCTTTCCATCTTCATTGCATCACCTAGGTCACAAGGAACACAATGATTGTATTGTATCAAGTCTCTCTTTATGGGAGAATCTATAATACAAAAGCCTATTGGAGGGGGGATTGGCCCCACATAAATCCGGTCCTCAACTGTTGTCATGTTCTCTAATAATTCTCTCTCTTGCAAAAGTATTGTTCATGACAAGTTAATTAAGTATAATGGTTATGTTGCTACCGCTAAATAAGTTCACCCTCTATGTTCTCAAAGTAATCTCATGAAAATGCTCACTCTAATTCTCTTAATTCCACTATTCTGAAAGGTCATAGGCTATTTTCATTACACCCTTCGACACTGCAATGAGACAGGAGGTGACGTGTGGAGGGTTTGAGGGAGCAAGAAACACCTCTATGATCATTGAGCAACAGGCCACACTGGCCAAACTCACCTGGTATCAACACGTGTCTGGGGGAGGGGTCACAATCCCTTCCCCCATTATAATATTATAGATTTTTTTGCCATCTAATATTGTCTTACTATAAAGATCCCTCCAAAAAACAAATTTCAAGACTTATGTACCTAGTTGATACATCCCATCAAGTATACTAAAGACATTGTTTTCCCATTAGTTTTTTTTTTCACTTGGTCATCCACAAGGGCATCCAAGTATTGAGATCTTAGGCCCAGTTCAGTCTGCTAAAAAATGGAACACATTTCAATTGATGAGCCAATGAAAAGAGGCGCTCAAGAACTTGCAGTTTAGGTTACGCAACGCCCATCTGCCCGGCAATGCCTTGTTGGCAAGCTGAGTCATGCCCAACTAGCTGAGTCAATGCCTTGTTGGCAAGCTGAGTCATGCCCAACTAGCTGTAACAAAGTTCCGGCCTCCCACCCCACCCATGCTCTGTCAAATCCTTAGGCGACAAATGAGCTTTGTTCCTCAGATACTCCCTCTCAAAAATCCTGCCAAATCTCCACCATACCACACCTATAAAAAAACCCATGGACTCACCTTCTTGAGTGCGCTGCCATTCTACCTGCTAGCAATGGTTGCCATGGTCTCCCACGATGGCGATGCTCGAGAGTCTTGAGGTAGTGCCTCAACTCCACGGTCAGCCTTGCATAGCGAATAGGCCTGACCTCAGTGTTGTAGCATGTGCTTCTTAAACTACTTGCTTGTGGTGGCTGCCTCCTTTTATCCTTGCACCAGCTCTAGCTGTAGTATTTCAGGAACATAAGCTTGTTGTGGTTGCCACACAAGGCTTATTGCCTTGCACACCATTTACACCTTAAGAGACACCTATAGTGTGCTCCAACAACCACCTATAGCCGTCAACGACCTGTTCCGAGACAGCACTGTCTAATCGACGACCACTTTCATGAGGAAGGCCGATTCACTGTAGTTGGTGAGTGTAGTTTTTTTAAAAAACTTGTTAATTGAGTCTATTAGCCCTTGTTCTTGCAAGCTAATCTATTTTTGGTTTTATGAACACGTTAAAGCCACTAAAGTAGATTCAGAGGAGGAAGATGGGAAAGGGAAACCCTATTGGAAAACGGTGAAAGTGCGACATATGCAGCTACTGAGGAAGGCAACAACATCCCCTCTGCAGGCACACCTACCACTATGACTCGCGCTCCCCGAGGAAAGGCTGCTCTAGATGAGGCACTTACAAATCTCACAGACAAAGGGGACCAAATGTTGGCACATCTAAAAGCCTCTCTTGCAAAGAAAGGTCCTTGGGGGAGCAGCGTTTGGCTATGTTTAAAGGGCCGAGAGTATTGTATGGATGGACTCCGCGTGTCAAAGAGAAATAACCATGTGGAAATATCTTGTTATGTTCTAGCGTGAATTATCTCAAGTATCCATCCTATCACGTGTCCCAACTTGACATACTTAATATTGCAATTTCTCTTTTTATGATGCGTGTGTCATAATTGTGCAGAAAATCATGATAAATTCATTAATTCTCAATGGTCTTAAACGTTTTTGTCCCATCTGTCATCCAACATATTTTATGTCTGAATATGAAAACATGGGAACCAATATGGATTTCCCGATGCTTTATCCAATGTTATGATGCTTTATCCAATGTTATGTCAATCTCTCTTGGTACAATCGATGAATGTGGATGTAGATAGAGAGGAGGAGCTAGTACAAACATGGCTTCAACTTGTAAAAGCGGCCATCCAAATTGTTTCTACTAGGTGTACCATAAATCGAATGAAGGGGCACTGTAAACGTGTATGTTGGGTAGTCCCAAGGCCTCTGCAATTCTACAATCAATGCTTAATGGGATCTTGCTTTGAAAAAATGTTTAGGAGCCATTTAAGAGTAAGTAAGAAAACATTTAATCACCTCTGGGTAAGTGTTGCACCTTTTATGAAACGATGCAACACTCCCTTGCGTCGGGCCATTAGCTTGGAAGATCGAGTATGTATGGCACTTCATGGCTTAGCCTGTGGTACCAACCTCAAAGTTTTGGTAGATTTGTACTCATGTCCAAAGAGTACCACATGTGGAATACTGCTTGACTTCATTCATGCCATCAAAGCTTCTGCTTTGCATGACATGTACTTGTGATGGAATTCGGAATTGAGGATGATCCAGCAAGCCAAAGAGTTTGAGAGAACGCGTGGGATTCCTTTTGTCGTGGGTGCTATTGATGGATCCCATATACCAATCATACCACCTAAGGAAAACCACACAGATTATTATAACCGCAAGCGATTCCTTTTTGCCCTTTTGTAGTGTACAATTGCAACAAATTGTGTTGTATGGGATTATGATGTAGGATGGCCTCGCTCTATTCATGACTCAATTAATTTTAGTCATAGTGAAATCAGAAAGCGTTGTGAAGCAGGTCATCTTCTTGTCTTGTGGGAGATTGTGCTTACCCCACCCCGTCCATATATGCTAGTTCCATTCAAGGGTAGCAACGATGGTTTGTCCCGCCTCAAGTATCAATGGAACTTCATTCAATCAAGCACTAGGATGCCCATGGAAGGGCTTTTGGAATGCTCAAGGCTCACTTTCGCATTCTTTTAAAGAGATGCAATATGGATCGACAAAATGTACCCTCAGTGGTTGCTACTTGCTTAGTGTTGCATAACATTTGCATAGTTCATGAAGATTTGTTTGACATGGATTGGGTGAATGAAGCAGAAGGAGACCTCAGAGCTGGACAAGTGGAAGATGAGCCTACCCGAAGTGCTAGGAGCTCTTTAGTTGAGCTCCAAGCAGTGAGACCAATGAGTACCTCTGAGGAATTCACACGCGGGCAAGTGGAGACCAGTGAAGAAGCTAGTATGCTTGGCAATAGTTTCGACCGACGTGACAATCTTGCAAAGTTCATGTACAATGAGTTCAAGCAGAGACATATACAACCTGTGTTCCCCAATGATGTTGTTGAAAGCGAAGAATCTCCAAGTGCCTCTGAAAGTGAGTGCAATGAGTCTCAGTCCACCATTGAGGACAATTCCTCTTAACCTCCTTAATGTGATTTATGTGATTGTACCCCACATTGTTCTTGTTATTTCCAACCCACACTCCCCCTCCCCTTCACGTCTCTCTCACAATTCAAATAATGTCTAATTATTTCTCTATCTCATACACACTCCAATACAATCTCACGATCCAAATTGAATTAATTCTATCCTTGAGTATCAAGGTCAACTTGAGCGTTGAGTGTCATGAGACTTTGCGACTTTGCGAGCAGCCCTTCTAATGTGGCTTGCAGACGTTGCGACTGGGGTGTGGCGCCCCTTTTGTCGAAGAAAAAGTGCAGGTTGAGCATGTGGGGAGGAGCTTGTAGTCTGAACCCAGCCTTACATTAGAAAATGTGACATCTTCTCTAAGAAAGCCCAGAAGAAGATATGCTCAACTATTGTACTTTATGCATATCAATTATTGGTAGGGTAGAGTAGCCAATTTAGAGGCACCGGACTTGGGGGACGGATTCTCGGTCATCTACAACACCATTTCAATTGTGGAAAGGTGCAAATGGAAAATCTGCACAGTACCTTTGTCCAGCAGAAATCTGAGCGCGATTGGTAGTCCAATGATGTAGTACGAAGTGAAGTTCGAAACTGTGTGTAAAACAAAAGGGTACCACTTTCAGCACTACCAGGGGGGAATTTAGAGTCATTGCACCAACAAGGTTTGAGCTTCAGATCGAATGATGTAGTACGAAGTGAAGTTCGAAACTGTGTGTAAAACAAAAGGGTACCACTTTCAGCACTACCAGGGGGGAATTTAGAGTCATTGCACCAACAAGGTTTGAGCTTCAGATCGAATGGCGAGGATGCTACCATGATTGAGCTAATCACAAGGGCACCCATCGTCGCATGCCTCTAAACTGGAACCAGAAGACACATTTTAAACGGGGTAGACTCGTCTCTGTATAGGGGGCATCTTTTTACTGGCTTCTCTACCCTAAAGCAGCTAGTGTTTGGAGCAAAGGAATGCATGATAGCGAGTGGTGGGCTAGTAAGGAGGGGTGGTTGCTTGATCAACATTAAGCTTCTACGTGGATTCCATTGCCGGAGCTCACGGGCGGCTTCGAGACATCAGGAGTTGGGAGCTGCAACGTTTTGGTCTCATTTTGTGATCGATCACAATCCATCAACGTAGTTGCAGGGCTTAATTTGATGCCTCATTGCTTTGAACCCGGTGCTTTGTTTCCGATTGCAGGTGGCACTATTATCAAGCACCAAGGTTTGGATCGCGATCCGTTCTGCTTAGGGTCGCAATCGGTTGGGTGACCTGGTGGGAGCTGTGGTGGTGTGCTTGGATTGCGATCGGGGCACTCGAAGGTCCATAGCATACCTTACGAGCAATCCTTACCCAATGCTCTTGAAGCTAAATCTAGCTAGCTAGCTAAGAAGTCCACACAGGGGGCTTAAAGTCCGGGTCACACCGGCCTTCACTCTGTTGTTCATACGTGGAAGCAGTTGTGGGGAGCAGTGGAAGTTGAGATCCCTTCACTGGGCGGGAATGGTAAAGGCCTAAAAACAATCGAGGGCGGTGTAGGTGGAGGAGGTGGCACCTCGAAAGTGATGAGGGGGGCCAAAACGGTATACTGGGATTGAATAAAGACGAGTTAAAAGGACATAAGGCCTTAATTTAAAAAGAATTGGTTGAGATTTTGCGCGTTCTTTCCCTGAATAAAAGGACACTGGAAGAAGTTGAAATGCCTACCGGGTCTCAGGATGCCGCAAAGGGAGATAAGACATATCAAGCCCTTAAAAAAACACTCCCTTGGAGGACGCACTCACTATTGTCGTTCCTCTTGCTCTGATTAAGAAGCAGCTTGTTGAGATGGCTAAATCTACATTGATCTTTGGTTTCATGGGCAGAGTGTCTGTAAGAGCCGAATTGATCAATTAGCTCCATAGCCCCAGCATCCTCAATCAGGGAGGGTGTGTTTCTAATGCTAATACATGAATAAAGGCTTCTTCTCTGTGGAGTTCACTGATGAGGTGGCCCTGGCCAAGGTCCTGGCTAAAAGCCCATTGGTACTTTACCCAACTTGTATTTGTGACTTTCTCCAGGTTGGGTGACGTTTGGCAGGTTGATTAATACTTTGGGTGATCTCAAAGAGCTAAGTTTGCTTAGAATTTTGATTCGGACTCATTTGACGTAGGCAATTTCATCCGTTTTTATAGAATTTTTGTCAGTGCAATTTTCTGCAAAATAGGTCCTTATAGTCCTCTTTGGATTATTCTACATAGCACATGTTAGTTCTACTTTGTTTTTCCTCTTTTTGGGCAATTTTCACATCAAGTGTAGTCAATCACCATGGCTGACAACTGTTATAGAATTGATATTTTATTATTTATTGCAGCTGACAGGTGGAAAAGACTAGACCTAGCTTGGCCTATGCGAATGGATATGTATATCATGTACATTTTATTATTCAAGTGCTCTTTTATGAGCCTTGGCCATTTATGACCGGCCGGCCAGTTTGTAACCAATTTGACCATTCAAGAAATCTATATAACAAATACGTGCAAGGGAGAAATGGTCACTCTTTCACGGGGGGAGATTGCACCCAGTGTCTGCGTTCTTCTTCTCACCTCTCCTCTCTTCTCTCATGCGTGCCGGCGTAGCACTCCATTCTAGGAGGTGCGTCTGCACGCGCCCTATTGTTTCTCTCTCTCACTCTGTCTCCTTCTGTTCGTGTATCTGGTGATTATGCATCTATGTGGCTACCAGGTATGTCAATTAGTATGTTTTATGGGTTGTAGTATGCTATTTCGGGTATTTTGCAGGGAACTCCACACCTCCGTCTGTAGCAGTGGTATTAGAGCTAGCAAAGCGCTTGTGGAAATATGGACATCACTCTGACAAAGAGAATCATGACAGCAATCATACCGCAGAGCTAAGCTTATTTATTTTTGTAATTCTATTGACAATGATTTTTGTTGGTCGAATTCATTGTTTGATCATTATGTCGTTTAGTTAAGCAAGACTACTTGCTCCATATATTAATTAGGTCTTGTGAAGGATACTCTAATCGAGATCTGATTATAGTTAATAAGAGTGTCGTGTGTCATTAATAAAAATTACTTAATTAGATCAAGTATATATATTTCTAGGTAGGAAGAAATTGGAAGGGAGATCAGTAGTCTGGTAGTAGTACTGGGGAGGCCCGCTCTATAGCATTTCAGGGGCAATGAGTTGTAGCATGGAGGAAGAACAAAGAAAAAAGAAAAAACACACACACACACACACACACACCCACACACACACACACACACACACACACACACACACACACACACACACACACACACACACACACACACACACACACACACACACACACACACACACACACACACACACACACACACACACACACACACACACACACACGGCATGGGTGCCTTGGGATGACGGCAGTTCAAGATGTGGCACCAGGAGAACCTGTCAATGCAGAGCGGTAGTTGATTGGAGGCAGTAATGAAGAATTTGAGAGGAAGATCGATAGTCTGGTCATGAACACTTTCATCTTCAACCTTAGCTCCGCAGAATTCTTTCCCAATCACACATCCTCCATGGCGCTTCATCAGTTGCACCACTCACATACCAACCATCTGTCTATTTCTTAGACTGCCATGCAATAGTACTACCACTCACTTTCTCAACCAACCACTACCTACTCTTGTCCCCTCGTCAGCCATGCAACTCCAAAGTTGGAGTGATATCTAATTTTCGCAGGTCTATGAGTGCAACACAGCGTGCCCACACCACACACACACACACACACTCTTGCTACGACCGCCAGCCCAACCCCATGAAACCTCTTTTCGCAATCCCTCTTTCGTTTCTTGCCGGCCACACCATGCAGAGGGCGGCTCTGCCAGATAACAAAGGACCACAACCAACCAACTCTCTCTTTATCTCACGGCCGTCAACCTCTCTCTCTCTCTCTCTCTCTCTCTCTCTCTCTCTCTCTCTCTCTCTCTCTCTCTCTCTCTCTCTCTCTATCAACCAACTTTTCAGTCGACTTCTCTCCTTTTTCTCTCAGCCAACCAATGGCGATCATGGTATGGTCTCCACAGACCCACCAACCACCCCGCATGCAGCTGGGACCTCTTTCTTTCTCTCTCTCTCTCTCTCTCTCTCTCTCTCTCTCTCTCTCTCTCTCTCTCTCTCTCTCTCTCTCTCTCTCTCTCTCTCTCTCTCTCTCTCTCTCTCTGTCTCTCTCTCTCTCTCTCTCTCTCTCTCTCTCTCATGCTGTGGAAAACCGCCAGCAAACTCCCGCTCTCTCTCGCTACAGTCCGCTTCTCGCTCGAATCTCTCCAAACCAATCGTCCCACAAGCCGCCTGCTACACTCGTGCCTACCCCAACCAGATCTTGGCTCACCATGTAGCGGCCGACAGCCGCTCATCCACTTCTTTTTTACTTATCAACAACATGCAACGAACCTCCACTTATCCATCGAGCTCAATCCTCCAACCAAAACCCCACTCAACATGCAGACATCTTCTCTCTTGGGGCGCAAAGACTTACTCCCCATTATGACTTTGATGGAAACCAGCGAGGAAACCAAGCTTCCTTAATTTTAGACGACAACCATGATAATGTCAGAGACAACAGAGAACGAGGACACATCATAATGATATCCCCGAGGGCTAGCTAACTCGAGATCATGCGTGCTGTCATAAAGGATGACCATTATGCCTCCCGTACGTAGAGGAGGGCCGAAAGCGGCATAATGGTCGGTTGAAGGACCTGGCGATGGTGAGGTGTGAATTATGTGTGTGTGTGTGTGTAATTAGACTACTGCATGAGCCGCAATATGAGCCCTATGAAAGAGATAGATAAAGACACGCAGTTAGAAACATCCAGCGACCTCTGGACTATGGACGAGGGAGTTGCATTGGTGACAACCAGTTAGTCAAGAGTCAAGGCTTGGCGCCAAGAGTGGCGGCAACATGGAAAGTTGGAGGTGAGGCCCCTGGTCTGCTGCTTCTGCCACCCACACAACAGTGGTGCTAGAAGTGTACACTGTCTCGTGCCCTCCCACTCTCTCTCTATTTTCCCCCTCCCAGTGCGACTGCCTACAGACACGGACATTGACAAAGCTCTTCTACGTCGGCCTCAATATTTTCTCAGCGACAACATGTCGCTATCAGGCATCCTCCCAATAACGACGATGACGATGACGATGTTTCAGCCTAATTTTTTTATTTTTATTTTTTTACTTTACTTCGTTTTATTTTGTATCCAGACATTGTATTCACTCCATCAAGATTATTTGAGTTTGGCCCCATAGGACTTTTAAGACACGTAATATAACATTTCATTTCGTTTCGCTCTTTTTTAATAGCTTAGCTTGTGAGTAGTACTGGCTACGTCATGCTACTAGCCATCATATCGTATGCCCTCTAGACAATCTCAAAACACGACACAACAATGGACTGAGTTGGTGTTCGCTTGTCAAGCAAGACTTTGTGGGTAGTGCACACCTCACAATTCGCTTGTATAATTGCTTATATCAAGCGGCCCCCTTGTGGGGGAATACTCTCAACATATGTAAATCAATGATGATGATGCGTAGCCACAATTGTCTTCACAGACTTTCGCCGGCATCCTCTTCCGGGATGGAATCTCTCGAGGGGCCTTCTCCTATCAAAAAAATAAAATAAAAAAAATATACACTCAACGGAATCCCTATATATCAATTGTTCATCCCATTATGTCGGGGTTTGTTTAGTTTATATCACCAATTTGATTTATCGTGGATTGAGAAATTGTTGATTGATTGTTGTCTATCTTCATTATTTTAAGATAAGTCAATTTATTTCTCCAACAAAAGCTGGTTCAAGTAAGGGTAATTTTGTAGCATTCTTTTTTACTTAAAAATATGCACATAGCAATCCATTTCTATGTCAGACTGCAAGGATAACATTAAGAAATGTTTAGGGTTTTATAAACACACCTTAGAAGACAATTCCTAGCATGAAACAGGTGCAATAAGAACAGCAGTTCCAAACTACAATTGGTATGCTTACTCTTGTATGTGTCGAAGATAGATAACACTTTGAAACAAGTCCCATATCTACTCATGACTATTCCAAGTTCCCACCCATTCCCCATATTTATTATCCAATGTATTTTTCTTTTTCAGTGACATTAAGGTCAACTTACACAAGCAATGTTCTATATCACATGATCTTCTCTGTGATTCTGTTCATCAATTCCGGTTGTCCAATATCAGGCATTCATAAGTGGGCCTTAAAATTATTGTACTTATAAAATTTTGAAGATTTTTTTTGGGTTTTCTCCTCTTCGTATGACTCAATGTTATATTTTACTAGCTGCTGTACAATAGCATTGCTCCACACCATTACCTTTATTTCATTTACCACAATTTCAAGGAAATAAAAGTCGCTATCTTGATTGACCTTAATCAAATGATTTTCATCATAATCTTCACTTGTTTTTGTTACATTTCTCTGACTCATTTAAGGATTCACAAAAACCAATGCAGACCGCACTACGAGGACGTCAGATAAGTCATCTTTTAACTTTATTTTGCAAATTCATTCTTATGGCTTCCGTACTAATCTTCTCACCATATTTTATCAAGTTTTATGATACCCCCTACTCTGTTATCGACCCAATATCTATCCTCACCTAAACCTTACTACCTCCTGCTTGATTATACTAACTTTGTCATACAAGATTGTGCCAAGCTCCTAGTTATGTTTACTGATACCATTCCGAGAGACAACACAACTCTCTCGACATGCATAATCAAGTAACCACTCTGGATTCTGCTGGTATGTACCTCGAATACATCACTCCTCTTTTCTCTGCATTATATTTGTCTCTGCATTGTATTTAAGCTGAATACTCAAACAATGTGAAGATTTTGCCCTCTAATTGAATTCAAAGGAATTTTTGTGAGATAATTTTGTTGAGATGCTTTGGCCATAAGCTATGCAGCTACTCATGTGAGTTGTACACTGGGATAGTGCACGGCAATTTGTAAGTGCTTTGATATACTGCACTATGATGTCAACAACATAGTAAATATTTTTTTTTCCCTTTATGTCTTGCCTAGTCCATTGGTCACACACAGACAGATTCGCCGATCTAGACAGTGTGTAGATACTCATCTTGGTGCAGATCCGCCGATTTAGGCAGCACAATAATAAACTTCAGAGCTATGATTTTTAAACAATATCCAATGCAAATCCACCGATTTAGGCAGCATTAGTGCAGATTCACCGATTTAGGCAGCACGTTTTATTGGTGTAGACTCGTCGGATGAGGCAACACCGATCACAAACTCATGCTGCAGTGGCTGGCCACCACTGCAACTGGTATGATTTTGTTACCTGGGTACATAATGAAAGTGATTTGGATTTGGACTTATATTGTGGAATTAGAATTGGATTGGGATTTGCTATCTGGTGATTATTACGGCAGTGTTTATGTGATGAGACTTGACATTATGAGATTGATGATGAGCGTGACCAATGATATCCTGATTCATCAGGGTATGGCATATACTGCTTATTCTAGTGGTATGGGACACTAGAATAGGTAGTATGTGGATGACGACAGTCATAAACAACAATGTCTAATTTTATGAATTTTTTCTTTGTGCTAATTTCAATACAGATTTCTCATCGCTATTTTTGACAAGTATTGTTTGCAGATTTTTTCGCAACTGAGGACAGTTGCTTTCCAATGGAGAGGTATGTTATAGAATTGATATTTTATTATTTATTGCAGTTGACAGGTGGAAAAGACTAGACCCAGCTTGGCCTATGCGAATGGATATGTATATCATGTACATTTTATTATTCAAGTGCTCTTTTATGAGCCTTGGCCATTTATGACCGGCCGGCCAGTTTGTAACCAATTTGACCATTCAAGAAATCTATATGACAAATACGTGCAAGGGGGAAATGGTCACTCTTGCATGGGGGGAGATTGCACCCAGTATCTGCGTTCTTCTTCTCACCTCTCCTCTCTTCTCTCTCGAGTGCTGGCGTAGCACTCCATTCTAGGAGGTGCGTTTGCATGCGCCCTATTGTTTCTCTCTTGCACTCTGTCTCCTTCTGTTCGTGTATCTCGCGATTATGCATCTATGTGGCTGCCAGGTATGTCAATTAGTTTGTTTTATGGGTTTTAGTATGCTATTTTCGGTATTTTGCAGGGAACTCCACACCTCCGTCTGTAGCAACAACAACACAGATGTTTTCAAGATGTTTGCTACTGAGGATAAGATGGATGGGGATAACTACCCAATGCGGGCTTACATAATGACACGTGTTCTTGTGTCAAAGGGAGTCTGGAATGTTGTGCAAGACGTTGATGTACGTCCTCCTTCTGTGGATACAGGCTTTGTTGAGGATGTTGCACTAGCTTCTGGCAGGTCTATTGCTGCTAGAGTTGTTTTGCCTATGTCTAAGTAGTCTCGTTATGATGTTAGAGATGCGCAAGCTCATGCATTTATTGCATTATCTATGAAGTGAACTATTATTCCTCACATTTGCTAAGCAAAATAGGCTTGAGATACTCTGGCTGATCTTTATGCAAGTTGCAATGAGGCTAAAATTGTATTATTTGTAAAGAGTTGGAGTTGAAGATTATGCAAGAGCAAGATGACATAGACACTTTTCTTGCTGTTATCAAGGATATTAATGAGAGAAACTCATTTTTGGAGGCGAAGTCATTTGTGACAGTTCACTTGTGCAGACTATTCTCGATGCATTGCCAAATTCCAACCTTACTTTTGCTAGCACTTGGAGACTTATGACAGAAGGAACCCCTCAAGCTATCAAGTTTGATGCATTATGCACATTGCTATCGCAATATTTTCTTTCAAGAAAGAATAGGAATAAACAATGTGCAATTGAATATGCTTTTGTTGCTGCTCAAAGAAAAGGTGATAATAGCAATGTAGCCACTTCTCATGGTTCTTCAGTGAGTGCCAAATCACCTGCTTCTATTGGCAACACCTTGTTTAGGAATTCTGGTGAAAAAGGCAAGAAGAACATGCGTTTCCATTATTGCAAGACTAATGATCACTTGATAAAGCAATGTCCTAAGTTGAATGCAAAAGAGGCCAAGAAGAAAGAGACTGGATCCACTACAAGTGTAGCTATTGTAGAATCTTCTAGGAAAGGAGATTATGATGTTGATGTAGATGCATGTGGGCATTTAGTGCAAAGTGTACTGATGTTCCTTCTATCCATAATGCATGTAGGTTAGTTGTTGCAGATTCAGATATGTGGTACTTTGATAGTGGTGCTACAAAGCACATTACTTCACATTGTGACTTGTTTACCTCTCTCAAGTTTTTCTTTCATGGAAATATAGTCACTTGTGCCAACAATGCCTCTTATATGATCAAGGGAGTTGGAAAGATTGTGCTAACTGCTATGAATGGTAGTTCTTTTCACTTGTCTGTATCTGCACTTGCAAGACTTGGTCTTGTTGGCAAATTTGTGGATGACAAATGTACAATTCATGATCTTAGTTTTGATGATAAAATAGTTGCATCTAGAATTCTGTGCTGTGTGCTATATAAGCTCTCTTTGTATGACAAGTGTGGACAAAATTTTGCGAATGCTGTTTTAGATGAAAAGCTTTGGTATGCACATTTTGGGCATCTAAATTTTTCCAGTTTGATGTGTTTGCAAAAATCTAATATGGTTGCTTCTTTGCCACCTTGAAGCACCTTTTAAGCATGTTTGCGAAGGCTATAGCGGGGAAGATGCAGTGTTTGAAGTTTCCAAAGGATGGTTTAATAAAGGCTACATGCAGGTTGCAATTTGTGCATAGTCATGTTTATCAGCCTATGCAAACTCCATCCTTAGGAAATGAGGAGGTATGAGGAGGCTAGAGAGAGGTATGCCAAAATGGTTGGTACATACTTTGTGGGACAATAAATTGAATGCACCTATGTCTAGTCGTACTTGTTCAGGTTCTCACCATGCAGCTTATGCATCGGATTGTTACGCTTTGACTGTTTCTAGTTTATATAATGAGGAGGAACCTCTTTCTTTTGATGAGAATCCTAGAGCTTGGGGATTCCTTTGCTGAGAGTATACAAAAATAAATTAAAAGAGCAGGCCCAAGAATGAAGAAGTCCCCTGAGAAATATCACAAGCAAATAAAAAATGAAGTTGAACTGCTGAACAACAAAAATCGAGAAGAAACAGCCTCATAAGCAAAACACAGGAGACGGTTTGAAGCAAAAGAAAACCTTGGTGAGCAGTGGATTAAAAGAGGTAAGGAAGGCAAGATTATTTTTTAGAGAGATCTATGTACAACCTAAGGTGGCCAATCAAGAATTCTTCTTCAGGGCACTCAAAGTTAAGAGGAGTCGGGCAACCATCCACTTGCTTATGGATAACTAGGGGAATGTTGTGCAAGACCCCAAGGTTATGGCTAATTTGATATTGGATCCCTTGAGTCATATCATAGGTCAACTGGAGTCCCGGGTACAACATAAAAGAAAAGGAGATGAAGGCCGAGAATGATGGCTCTCTAGGAGATTAAAAAATATTAGAATGCCTCAAATCATCTAAGGGACACCTCCACTGTAGGATAAGTCCTCTTGAATCTTTGGTATTGGGGGGTGGGGGGCTTGCTACCATCGTTAGTGCCTACAAGCTGCAATGTTTTAAAATGTTGAGGGAAAATTGCTAGGCTTCGTGCACTATGGCCATCGACTTTGATGCAAACATTGGCGTTTTAAAATGCTAGAGAGGGGGAATGGAGACACACCCAAAACACACAAAGGTTGCCTCCCTAGAGCCCACGGTATTTGTTGAGCCAACAGAGGATCACACCCACATTTTTGCTCACACTCATCATTTTTGTAACCATTGATTGTAATAAATGTCTTTCCGACATTGATTTTGAATTGAGCCATTCATTAAGTAACGGGACTCAATTGAGTTTCCAGCTTGTAATCCCGAAGTAATTTCACTCGCTGATGTAATTAGTTAGAGATGTTCTCACCTCCAAGGCTGAGGTATATAAGCCAAAGTTTTTGTAACCTAAAGGAAGATTCAGTTTTATTAATCAAAGGTGAGTTTTTGAGCGCCGTGACTGTGTCTGAGAGAGAGAGAGAGAGAGAGAGAGAGAGAGAGAGAGAGAGAGAGAGAGAGAGAGAGAGTCTTATCTACTTGCTACGCGAGCTACGGAGCCGCCATTGGAGAAGCGACACCGCCATTGTGTTAGCAACGGCGAGAGCTATGCACTGATACCAAGAGTGCACGCTATCGGCTTCTATATGTGGTAAGTTCCTACGAGCTTCGGTGTGAGTTTTCTTCCAACTCGTGTGTCGGAATAGAGCGTGCAGCATATCTATAGAACCACAACGAGTAGAGCTACACATTAGTACCATCGGGGTCAAGTTTCGGTCACCTGTATTTTTCGGCCTGTCTTCATACGCGTTTACCGCACGGAGTGGTTATAGGTTGATTTTGCAAGTCTTTAGGGTGTTGTTCTTACCTAGTGCATAGACTTCCCCTTGAGTTTGAGATCGATTCAATGATTCTAGATCCTGTTTCGTATAGCATTCGTTCGTAGTACGGATTTCAGTCACTTGCGTATTTTAGAACTTAGATTTGATTTCCTTAGTAGTGATTGTCTTTAGAAGGTCGAGTAGGTGATTTGACACCCACCTAGTTGTTTCCATGCGCCTGCGGGTCAAGCTTCGTCCTCGTCTGACAAATTCTGTTGTTGATTGAGTTCTCGCTATTTAGCTTCCGCTAGCTTAGGTAGGACTTCATTTGATCCTGATCTAGAGCTAGTAATCATTGGAGCATTTGCTTGATATGGTTGATTGCATGTTAGATCACTAAACCGTCGAGTTGGTAGTGAAACTTGCAATAAACAAAAGTCAGAGAAGTTTTCTGTGTATCTGGGAGTTGCTGAGCACTAGAGAAAGCTTTAGGAAGGATTCTGTGCCAAAAAACTGGAAATCTGCAACTTAAGACATCATACGCGTATGAAGTGTAAATGACCAAACAGAGACCAAAACAGAAATTTTGACTTTACCAGAGTGTTCAAAAGGGGGGTTATACCCTAATTTCAACTTAAAACAAGAGCATTAACACTCAAAGAAACCCAAAAAGACAAGTCGGAGTCCAAGAAACGCAAAGAATAGGAAATTTTGGATTCAGATCTTGTTTTTACATTCAAACCTGACAAAAACACTTGAAACTCAATTATAAACATTGGAGAAGGCTTAAAACCAAGAATAGTCAAAATCTGGGACAAAAGACATCATACGCGTATAATGTCTTTTAGCACATCCACTGCTTATTTTTGATATCTGACCTGACAAGATTGTTACAAACACTGTAGAAAGCATAAATATCAAGTCTTGACCCAAATTGATGAAAAAGACATCATACGCGTATGATGTCTTTTACCTAATTTGGGACATATTTTGATACTTTGCCAACACAAATCCATTGTAATAGCTGTCTGGAGGTTATATTTCAAGTTTCATCCCATTTGGATCACAATTGACCCAAAAAACAAGTCAAAATCGGAAAATTGTCAAGAAAAGCCTAAATTAGCCATAACTTGCTCAATCAGAGTTCAAACTAGATTTTGTGAGTGGACAGAGCATAAGGGGGCTACTGAGAGTGAGCATAACCAAAATAGTCTAAATCTGTGAAAAAAAAGACATCATACGCGTATAATGTCTCTTTCAGCATAACTGCAACAAAATTCTCACTTGATGAAACAGAAGTTGTCCAACTGACAAGATTAAACAATTGACCAAGTATCAATCAGTTTGGATCAATTCTGACCACAAAAACTTGGGAAAACAAATTGCCGAGACGGAAAAGTTAAAGTCCTTTAGAGGAATTGATGAATTTGAGATCGGGCAGGAATCTCCAGAATAACCAACCAAGACAAGGGGAACAAGCAAGTGTCATATCAACCGAGGGAAGTGTAAACCAAAGTTGGGTGCAACCATTAGAGCCGATCTTTGAAGGAAGTGTTTCTGATACTTCTTCGGAGAGATCTTACGAGATTTTCACCGAACACTTGGAACACTTGAACCTGAACAAGAGAGAAAATATGGCAGCAGGATCATCAAACCCTTCCGCCACAATGAAGCTATTGTTCATAAAATACCAGTACGACAATGAGTAAGGTGCCAAGATCTACAAAGATGGAATGGACCGCTATTGTGTAAAGATAGAGGAGAGACCTAGTGAGTTCAAGGACTTAGTGCCTGTGAGCTATAGCGGAGATATATATCTAGATGACGAGGGTACCATGTACTTGGTAGTCCTAAACCCTAACATTGTGGACAAGTGGGGATTGATGGGCACCAAAGCCAAAGTAGATGAAGAACTTGAGGAGAAGGCACCAATAATGAACTTCCCTGATGCGAGGTTAAGAAGAGAGAATGAAACTACAAGGATCAACACTGATAACATCTATGTGGGGCTATACAAATATAATAATGGGGAGCAAGATCTCTATTATAGATGTGAAGAACCCTACACTGGAGAGTTGACAGACCAAAAAAGACTTTATGTCTTTACCTACACAGAGGGATCGGAAGTGAAAATTGCTGCTTACGACAAGTATGGGAGGCAATACTCAACAATGGGCAAGAAAGAATTAGAAGGATATACATACTTTGGGGGACCACTACATCAGTATTATGTTACTTCTAGCTCACAAAGACCAGCACCAACAAATGGAGTGCAAAACCCAATGACAACAGGAGGACAAAGAACTCAGGTTGCTGACTCTTTCAGCCAACCTCCGTACTCGAAGCTTGGACCAATGGGATCATTACATTCCAAAGAGTCAATGGATACGAATCGAGGTAGTGCAGTTCCAATCCCCACATATACCACTCCAGGTCCAAGGTTCGAAGCGGAACCATCACATTTACCTCCTAGTAGTAGATTCAGGGCAGGGGAACCGACAAGGGTAACCCATGAAGTCCATGATGCTAGAGAAAGCTTTAGCCAGGACAAAGGAGCAATGAGATTGGTAGCAGACCATAGACATATGAGACCATCTCAAGTAGCGAAGTGCATGCCAAAGAAGTATGGTGGTTCAGGAGATCCGTATGCACATGTGTCAGTCTTTAAGCAAGTCTTAAGAGCTGAGCAGATAACCGATTTCCATACACAATACGAGGGATTTGGTCTTACTCTAGAAGGTACGGCATTGATATGGTTTCAACCACTGAACATAGGGGTATTCCATGACATTGACCATTTGCTAAGAGAGTTTGCTGAGGAATTCTCAAAACGAGGGATTAAGCACAATACGGTCTCACAAATATATGCTTTTAAACAGAGAGAACACGAAAAAGTGAAGGAAGCTTCACTTCGCTTCAAACAATACATTGAGAGATGTCCAGTACGTGAACGACCACAAGATGACAGACTATCTGTTCTCTTTATTGAGGGACTGAGAAACGACACTCTCAAGAAGGACTTGCACTTGAAAGCTTGTACAAGTTTCGAGCAAGTAACGAGAGAGGCATTGTACTTAGTGGATAACTGTACGGTTTATGGAGAGGTGTCAGCGGACACAGATTTTGCATCCAGTAGCTCCTCCTCCGTAGCGAGCGAGACTACCACTAAAAAGAATGTTCAAACAACAACCATGCCAAATGTAGAGAAAATGATAGAAGAGGCTCTAAAAAGGATGGCACCATACCAAAAACCATTGCCAAAACCGCTGAAATGGTGTGCTATTGAGCAAAAATGGACAAACCATCCAATAGAGGAGTGCTATTACAACAAAGGGTATGTAAGGGAGCGTCAGTATGCACCTCCTGCTCAATTAGCACCACCTCAAGTACATCCAGTACCTCGATACCCAACGGGAAATGTACCAGGACCTATGGGGATAGAAAGACCGCAACCGGTATTGGCACAACAACCACCTTTACCAAGAGCAAGACCAGTGGGCATTAGATATGCACCAACCTTAGAGAATCAAGTAGAACAAGACCTAGTGCCTGTTCAAGCCTATTACGAAGAATCTGGTACACACATGTCTCCAACTGTGTATTACACACCAGAAGAACCCAAACAACCAGAACCATGGGGCATGATTGGGAATGTTGGAATACCAACAGTTACAAGTGCTTCTGATGAAGAGAGATACAATTTGAACGCAAGAACATTGATGTTCATAGCTCATGGAGGGTTAACAGGACAAAGACCATCCTATCCACAAAGGACGAATCAAATGGGACCAAGACCGGCACTAGGACCCTGTTACGAGTGTGGAGGTGACCATATGATGAATGTTTGTCCACATACGGAAATCATTAGAATTAACGCTTATTGCACTGAGTGTGGGGTTACTCACTTCATTGAGGATTGTTCAAAGAATCCAAACAAAGTGCAAAAGACGACATTGAATATGCTAGAAACTATTCCTACCAGCAGTGGGTCTGAAAATGAAACTCTGATACCAACGCAAGTTGTTACTAGAGCTCAAGCTAAGAAAACCACGAGAGAACCTGAGAATGGAAAGTTAGCGACTGAAGTGGTTAGTCAAGAACCGCGGAGTCAGAGAAACACATGGAAAGCTAGAAAAGCACGCATGAAGTTGAGAAAAGAACGTGAAGACGCTATTCTAGCTGAGGAACTAAAGCAAACGAAAGAAAGATTAGAAAAACTTGAGAGTCAAAACGGGAAACGAGAGATGATGAGCCCTGAAAGAACGAAACAAAAGAGTATCAAAGAAACAACGAGCTTAAGCTCAGGGGGATCAGTGCTAGTCGACAAAGTACACGAACCATTGGACGCACTGATGAGAGCTTACGAAGCTAGGTTAAAGAACAACCAAACACAAGAACAGAGGTGGATGACATACCCAAACGCGGAATTGGAAAAGCAGAGACTTGAAATGTGCCAGAGAATGATCGAGACTGCACAAGCCTTATTAGAACCACCAAAAGAAACAATGAATTGTGGAACGGAAAACCCAATTCAGCAAGAGACTATCATTTCACGGGTAGCTGAAAAGACTCCCAGTGCACAAAAGCCTGAAAATACACACAAGGATGACCGCATAGTGTTGAACACAACCGATCAGGAGATAGAGAGTTTTCATCCAGTCATACAGAGGTCTTACGGAAGAGATGAGGATTACAATGAATTTTGGAAACAAGTGAGAGAGGCAAACTTTGCAAACGAGCTAAGTTGCCAAGCTAATCAGACAAATTGGGAAAAGGACATCAGGAATCCTCCCATAGTGGAATTTGAGGCAGGATCTCAAGTGGACTTGGATCTGCAATCTTACTAGGGAGATGGGGGCTCTGTTAGAACAATGGAGAGCAAACCTCACTCACTGAAAACCTTACCTTCATACTTAGGAGAGTATGAAGCAAAATCCGAGATTAGAGCACTTCCCTCATGAAGAATTTCATCAGAAAAAGTCATGGACTCGCAAGGATTGATAGAGATCTTGTCAACACAAGTGACATGCACTATCACTCTAGCTGAGCTTTTGAGGCTAAGACCACATATGTGGACCACTGTAGGAAAATGCTTGGAGAAATTACCCAACAACGAGACTGAAAGAGGGTATACAAGAGCTGAGCAAACCACAAAAGAATGCTAAGCCTGTACCCTTAAACAAGGTCGGAGAGTATTGCGAAGGTGAAGAGGGGAATACAACCTTACCAGTTGAATTCCAAGAAGTAAACACGATGGCAATACTAGACAGCGGAGCTGGGGTAGCCATTGCTACAAAAGAAATCTGGAAAAAATGGGGGAAACCAGCAATAAGGAAGACTAGGTTGAAACTCCAATTAGCAGATGGACACATGGAGAAACCTATGGGGTTATTAGAGAAAGTCGTAGTGACTTCTTGCGGCATTGAATACGAACATACTTTTGCTATTGTCGATTTTGGCAAGGAGAATAACTATGATATCATATTGGGAAGACCATTCATGAGACATTTGAAAATGGTCCAAGATTGGGGCTACGATCACATATACCTGAGAAATATGGAAACCACTACACGTGTGAACCTGAGAGACCATAGCTACAAAGATGTGAACCGAACACCGGTGGAGGAGTTTGATTCAGCTACTTTGGCGGGATCCGAACTTCCAGCTTGGTTAGGTAAACCCAAGGAGTTATGGATGTGTGGAGCTTCGAAATGTGGAAGTCTGAAACGAGAAGAAGGTGTTTTAGAAAGGGCTATCGAAGACGAAACTTATATAGGAGAACCCTTTCCAGAGGACACGCTTGAACCATTAGAATGGACACACATTCTAGCAACCCTAGATGTTTGTGCAATTCCGGATGGTCCCACAACGAAATTTTGCGACAAGGACGGGTACGACGTGGTTCCGTACTTCATGTTGAGAACTGTACTCGAAAAAGAAACTGAAAAGAACGATACACTGGAAAAGGAAGATGAAGAGGAGGTGTTTCACGACATTCCCAATCATCCTGAGTGGGGAAATGAAGCAGACAACGAGTCAACGGACAATTCAAGCGGAAACGAAGAAACTATAACAGATGTCCGATTTTATGATTTTCTGAACCAAACTAAACAACGCCAGAAACGCTATAGAGCAAAGAGAAAAACAAAGGGGGTTAGAACCAATCCGATGCCTAGAATAAGAGAAAAAAATCAATTCCTAATGCTAGTAAAGGCGGAAGATTGTGTTAAGGACAAGGTTTCTGGAAGAATGAGAGGCAATGATCAAAAGAGCTTACGAAAAAACAAAAGAGGCTCAAGAAATCGAGTTCAAAGGAATGGAACGAAAATTGAAACTGAAAAATCAGAAAAGAACAAGCGCAACAGAGAACACACGGAGTCCAAGTTAGAACGTAGAAACAAGTACAGAGAGCTCAAGAAAACTCTGAAAGAAGTTTGGACGACAGAAATTGAAAGTGGAGAGGACGAAAACGCCAAAATCAAGGAAAACATGGATGTTCCCTATCACTATAGGAAATTCACAATAGAGGATAGGAAGGTGGTATTAACCCCACCTATTCGAGAGAGAAAGGAGAACGAATCTTATGACGGACCGGAGGATGCAAAAAAAGTTGATTTAGCAGCTCCAGGTGAGACACCTAGACCATTGTACATAGCCACAGATTTGTCTCCAGGTGAGGAAGAGAGACTTTTGAGTCTTCTTAGAGAGTATAGGGATGTGTTTGCATGGTCTTATAAGGACTTAAAGGGAGTTGACCCATCGATATGCCAACACACAATCCCACTGAAACAAGACGCAAAGCCTAGCAGACAGAGACCATACACATATAATGATACGTTTGCTAAGCGAATCAAAGAAGAGATAGATAAGCTAATGGAAGCTGAATTCATATACGAGATTGAACACACCGATTGGGTATCTCCAATTGTGGTAGTACCCAAGAAGAACGGAAAATCCGAGTGTGTGTCAACTTAAAGAAAGTGAATGCTGCAACAATCAGGGACAATTATCCCTTGTCGATAACTGATCATGTTCTAGAGCGTGTATCAGGGAAAACAGCCTACTCCTTTCTTGATGGTTTTTCAGGATATAACCAGCTAGCCATAGCACTGGAAGATCAACATAAAACAACTTTTGCAACTGAGTGGGGAATCTATGCTTATAGGGTTATGCCTTTTGGTCTAACCAATGCTCCCGCAACCTTCCATAGGCTGATGACGCATGCTTTCAAAGAATACTTAAGGTTGTTTCTAGAAATATACATGGATGACTTATGTGTACATTCTCTTCTGAGAGATGAGCATCTAGAACACCTAAGAAAAGTATTTGAGAAATGTAGGACATATCGCATTTGTCTCAATCCTGAGAAATGTGTGTTTATGGTCCGACAGGGCAGAATTCTGGGACATATTGTCTCACAAAACGGAATATCCACGGATTTAGAGAAGATAAAAGTTATAGTGGATATGCCTAGACCAACCAATGCGAAACAAGTACAGAGCTTTATGGGACATTGCGGATATTATAGACGATTCATTTACATGTACGCTATAATAGGCCAACCACTTTACTGGCTAATAGTGAACTTTGAATGGACAGAGGAGTGTGAGGAATGGTTCAAGAAATTGAAAGAGGCACTCATTACTGCTCCAGTCTTGAAGTCACCAGATTGGGAGAAGATATTCCATGTGCATATAGATGCTTCGCCATATGCAATAGGATGCATTCTGGCTCAGCCAGAAGAAGGAAACATGGAATTTCCTATCTGTTACGCCAGTCGACAGCTCAACAATGCAGAGAAGAATTACACCACAACAGAGCGAGAAGGATTAGGAATGATATATGCTGTGAAGAAATTTCGGCATTATCTTCTAGCCAACAAGTTTGTGTTTTTTACGGATCACCAAGCCTTGCTCTACCTAGTGAATAAACCATGCAATACCGGGAGAATAGTGAGATGGTTCATTATCTTACTGGAATTCGACTTCACGGTAGTAGTAAAGAAAGGAAAAACACATCTTAGAGCTGATCATCTTTCGCGATTGACGAATGGAGAAGACCCTATAGGAGTAGATGACGACATGCCAGACGCGTACTTGTTCAACATAGAAATGATACCGAAGTGGTCTCAAAACGTCGTTAACCTATTAACCTATGGTGGAGAGTTCGATAGAAGAGAATACAACCAGAAACATATTGCTATTCAGCAATCCAAGAATCTTCAATTGGTTGCAGGAAGGTTGTATCAATTGGGACATGATCATGTTTTACGACTATGCATCAATCCTGAGGAATATAATATATATCTGTGCGAAGCACATGTTCAGGAATGTGCATTTCATTGTTCAAGAAGGAACACATATAGGAATTTGTTACAATTGGGAGTCTATTGGCCAGGAATGAAAGAAAGCGTACATGAATATGTCACTGTATGTATTGTATGTTCATCAAAACCGCCAGGAGAGTATTCGACATTATATCAGATAATGATCGCTCCAGAATGGAGTCAGTATATTGTTGAATATCTCACAAATAGAACTTTCCCAGAAGGAACGTCAAAAGCTCGTCAGAAATCTGTAGAGACAGAAGCTAGAGATTACGCTTTAATAGGAGATCAACTCTATAAGAGAGGTAAAGACAACCAGCTTAGGATTTGCGCATCAGAGACTGAGTATGTGATAATACTAGAGCAAGCTCATGGAGGAGTAGGTGGAGGCCATTTCTCAGGTGATAAGCTAGTAAAACTTGTCTTAGCCGCAGGAATATGGTGGCCAACATTACATATGGACGCTGAGGAATACGTTAAACGGTGCGATGACTGTCCGCGGACCAAAGTACCACTTAAAAGAGATGATATGCCGCTTAGACCAATGATGGGGGCAAGAGCTTTTGCAAAATGGGGGATTGATTATGTCGGACCCATTTCACCTCCTGCATATAAGACTCATGCACAATATATCATTGTGGCTACAGACTATCTAACAAAGTGGGTCGAAGCAAAGGCAACTCAAAAAGGAGATGCCAGGACCACGGCACAATTTCTATATGAATACGTCTTTGTACGATATGGATTGCCAATAGAAATTGTGAGTGATTGAGGCACACATTTTATAAATGAAGTGATAGAGATCCTTCTAGATGAATTCATGGTAATCCATAGGAAATCAGCCCCGTATCATCCACAAGCAAACGGACAAGCTGAAGCAACAAACAAAACCATATGTACGGTCCTCACGAAGATTGTATCTGAGTCGAGAACTGACTGGGACCAGAAGTTGCATTCAACATTATGGGCATATAGGGTAGCATATAAAACATCAATAGGAACGACCCCATATAACATGGTTTTTGGGCTAAATGCTATCTTACCAATAGAATTCTTGATTTCAACCTTAAGGGTGGCTAAGGATCTAGAGTGGATAGGGCACGAGCTTTCTGATAGAATAGATGACCTGGAAAAGCTAGATGAGCTTCGCCTAAAAGCAGTAGCTTCTATCTACGCTCAAAAAAGGCGACAAAAAGAATTTTTTGATAAGCATGTGCGGACTAAAGAGTTTAAGGTTGGGGACTATGTTCTAGTTTACACTCTGAAACAGCATGCTAAGAAGCTTAAAAAGCGAGGGATGGGACCTCTGGTGATTAAAGATCTATCACCAAGTGGAGCCGTCAAGCTTGCTACATTAGACGGAGAAGAAATGCCCAATTGGATTAGTGGATGCAGAGTGCAAAAGTATCTTTTGCCGCTAACCCAAGACATTCTTCTCAAAATACATCAAGAAAAGCTGCGTGTCCAGAAAAAGAAAATGATTTTGGAGGAAGCGCAAGCCGAGGCGAAGGAAAGAATGGAGAAAAGAAGACTACTACGTCAAAAACAGTGCAATGAAGGAGCAATACGAATAAATGCAGTCAGTATAACAGAAATGGATAATGACAAAGAAGAACCAACCATTGAATGCAAAGTAGGAACCAACCAAATCAAAGCCAGAGCACTATTGGATTCAAGAGCTCAAGCTAACCTACTTTCACTCAGTTTGTATAGACAATTGACAAATGACACTAAACTACAAACTGCCAAGCAAGAGTTAAAGAGTTACTCTGAGAATTCAATCAAAACTGTCGGATGCACAGTTTTACATATACAAATTAACCAGTATGTGTATCCTCATATGTTTTACGTGGTTGAAGACCAAGCTACACAACATCCATTATTGCTAGGACAACCATGGCAGAAGCAATACAATGCAATGATTGATTGGAGTTCTAAATAAGTGCTTATCAAATACGAAGGTGAAAGTCAATCAGTTAAGTTCACCAAAGGATCAGAGACAACTCCAACGGAAGAATCCAAGAACAAAGGTAAACAAAAACCAGAGAAAAAGAAGAAGCAATGGCAACCAAAAGTTTCTATACAACTGGATTGCTCTTCGACGAGGAATTCTCAACAGTGGATAAGGAAGACAAGCAATAATATAACAGCTCAACCTTGGGAAAAAACGGAGTCAAAGTTGGTATGGAGACCAAAAAAGGTTGTGCCAGAGAACACAAAGGTGGAAAACAGAGTCTTCAATACCAGACAACAGAGTGATTACAGACAATCAAGGACAGTGAAACAGATCTGGATTCCAAAGAAGTTCATGACGGCACAAAGCTATAGCAAGCAAATTTGGATCCCAAAGATTTGTAAACAGGAACTCCCTTCAGTACAATCAACGGAAACTCCTAGGTATTTCAAGGCGAGGAAATCAACACAAAGGACAAAGCAGGTTTGGGTCGCAAAGAGTTTGTGGCAAGCACAAGCGAAGTGGAAGCAGATTTGGATTGTAAAAATGAACAACAAAGTGAAGAAGAATCCATCTACTGATTCTACTTCCGAAGTGCCAAAACCAATCCAAAACCCGACCACCAATCCTTCAATCAAACAAAGAGCAGCTTTATTGGAAAGACTGTTGTATCATCGCTCTACAATTGCATTGGGAACTTATGACCAAAACAACTACAATGCTTCGCCCACAGACACTTCATAGTCGTCCGGGAGGACTCAGACTAGGAGGGGGGGAGGTATACAGGTATACAGGAGTTACAAAGCACCTACAAGCGCCAAAAACAAAGAAAAACAAAAATTATATTACAAGGGCAGTGTCTTACATGATTTTGCAATTTTTATGTTTGATTGCGGATATTGATAATATTTATGCCCTTATATACCTTGTTTTGCAACAAGAAGAGATCAAATGATGAATTTAGGTCTCTAGACGTGTAAATATCACTAAATAAGAGTGTTTTTGGAGCTAAAAAGTGGAAAAAAGTGGTAATCCAAGTCCAGAAATCACAAATAAGTGTATATTCATATACACAGGGTTACCATCTATTTATCGTGTATGTTTGGAAATTTTTTGGCTTCAATTCGTTATTTTCCTTTATTTTTTATGATTTTCTTAATAAAAATAAAAGAAAAATAAAAAAGCAGGTGAAACGAGATCGGAAAAAAGAAAAGAATAGATGGTGATGATCCTAATGACAAGGGCAACCCTTGGTAAAAA
Organism: Adiantum capillus-veneris; assembly: GCF_014529385.1. NCBI lineage: Eukaryota > Viridiplantae > Streptophyta > Polypodiopsida > Polypodiales > Pteridaceae > Adiantum > Adiantum capillus-veneris. The sequence continues at coordinate 61,149,703 of NC_140956.1, forward strand.
TTGAGTACAATTCGGGAAAAGTTGCGGAAAGCCCGAAATGACAGAATTTTGGCAAAGTGGACAGATTTCTCAGAAACAGGTCAAACGGAGTCCAAATTGAGAAATTTCAAATCCTAAAGTGCATTTCACGACGAGATAGGAGCACATGTCAAATTTGGTAACAAGTGATCCGGGAAGCCCGAAGTTAAGTATTTTTCACATCACTTTCAAGCTCATTTCCACTATTACCTTCTTGGAGAGAGCAAAGAGCACACAGGAGCATCCGACCTTCTACCGCCTTCTACGACTGCTACGAGAGCTCAGAGGACACCAGACATGAGAGGTAGACTCGTTGCCATAAGCTTTTGATGCTTATCGTTAACTTTTGTCGCGAAAACTGACCAAAACCAAGAAACAAGAGCAGACGGGGAATGGGGAAGAACGCTAGGTAGGGGCACAACCGCCTAACCAAACCTTGCAAGAACTTAGAGGTGGGTTACCCTAGCATAGAAGATGGGTTTCTAACACCAAAGCTCGAGAAAGAACGACTTGAAAAACCCTAGGTCAACAGAGCCTGCAAGAGGCAAACAGGAAAAAGTTGTCGAAACGACACAAAACTTCTCAGGAAGCTTAACAACATCGAGGGCAATGCAACCATGGAGTATCTCCAGGTTTGGACCACCAAAAGTAGGTCGGAACAACCGATTCGACTGCGGACACACAAAGCGTCATTTTGGCATAACGGCTGAAATTGACGACCGAATGAAATGAAACTTCACAAGCAGCTTCAAATATACATGGATGACTTATGTTTGCAAGCAAAACCCAAAAGAAAGCTGATTCACTTACCGATGGTGAAAAAGACGCTTTCGGGCAACCAAAAGGAGAAAGATGGAGAAGGAAAGCCAAAGTCAAGTTCAACCAAATAGATGGCTTCACAACATATCCAATGAGCTAGAAATGCAACTCTCGAGAAGAAAAGTTGAAGAAATTCAACTCCAAGGCAAAAAGACGACTTCGGAGACTGAAATGCCTATAAGGGGGCTTTTTAGCTTAACTAATGACTTTTTAAGTTGAAAACTAGTTAGCAGGGCTTAGGGCACTAGCACAAAGCATTCTTTGCACAAAAAGACCAACATTTCAAGAAAAGACATCATACGCGTATGATGTCTCACAGCATGATTTTCACATCCATTTCAACATTTGAGTGCATAGCCTCATTCCACATGTTAATCACATCCTATGAACCAAGTATCATGAGAATTGGAGTTAGAAAACCCAAGGAAAACCAAAAAGACGCAAAGTAGGCCATAAAATTGATTTTTGGTCCTAATTTTGTCAAAATAACTCCAAACTCATTGAAACTTTGTAGGATTGTTGATTAACACATCTATAAGCTATCTGGAACCATCTGGAACCAAAAAGCACCATTTTGATACAAAAGATATCATACGCGTATGATGTCTATTTGCACTTACAGAGCCAAAACTGCTCATTTGACATCATATATCCATTATATATATCTAATACATATTAGGTATTTTGGTAAAAATCTCACATTATGGGAATCTCCAAATCGACCGAATTCATGTAATTTGGGAATTTTCCACTTAAAGTGGGAAAAATTGAGGTGTGTGGCTAGTAAATAAAGTGAAAATCTCATAGGATTGTGGTGTTGATAAACACCAAAAGTCAAGAGGATGTACAACACATGGATTTGAATAATAACTATAAATTACATAAAACAAAGGAAGATACAAAAAAGATTTTGTTTACAAATTGACTAGTATAGTCACAATAGAAGCTCCACATAATTCTACTCCACATTTGATACCATATCTGAACTTTGATCCAAGTGTGGCTGATGTGCACGAGTGAGGCCTTCTTTGGCTTTTAGAGCATGTCTTTCTGGAATCTTTATTCTAGAAAATGGTCCTTCTTTGTTGGGTCTCCAGGACCAAACAATTGCATCTATAGTTTCCCACACTTGTGGGTCCTTATAGTTGACAGCCCAATAACCCTTCCAACAATTACTGTAAGCTTGAGTATCTGTCATCCCACTTTTTCTCGCGCAAGGTGCCCAATATTGAATCAAGAGTTTTCTGTAGTTTGGTGATGTAGGCTCATTATCAATGTCAGATAAAGCCATTGCAAGCCACACTGGATAGATTTCTGTGTCACTCGGAACAAGCATAAGAAAGTCACCTTGGTGCACATCAGACATAGGGTCAAACTCTTCCCTTGGCCTATCTCGTTGAGGCCCACAAAAATGATCGTTCAACTCTTCAAGGCCTAGGAATCTTTCTGCTCCTTGTTGCAAATTCATTGTAGTGCTTTGTAGATGAGAATATTCTTGAGTTTTTGGCCAAAACATTTCATACAAGACTCCCTCTGATATGATTGCTTTTCCAATCTCTTCAATTACCTTACTCCAATAATCTATCACGGGTCTATAATATCGCGGAATACTTGAACCATTCCCTAAATTTTTCCAAAATTTTATATAGTTCTTTAGCCCCAAAATGACTTCTTCGTGGGCCTTGACATACTCCGCCATTTGTACTAGAGGTGGATCTCCATGTGGTAACATTGGCTTGCCTTCTGTGTCTGTTTTCCAAAGGCGAATACTTCCACTCCAACTTGATACACCTACATGTGCCTTATATTGCATCATTGGTGTCTCATCCTGCATAAAGAACCTGAACTGAAGCGGTTTGGAATGTCCAACAAGTATGTCTTGTCCATCACAAAGATAGCCATCACAATATTGCTTGAAATCGGGGATCTTTGTGAGAAAAAATGGAGCTGGAGATGAAGATGAGCTGTTTCGTAATGTATCCATCAAATGTGGCAAAGTATAGGTTTGTGTAACTCTCAACTTCTCTGAAAACCTACTAAACATGACGTCTATGTCCTCATGTGTATGCCCAACCATTAAAAATCCCAGCTGGATGGTTTTGAAAACACCCCTTGCAACAAGCATTGACAAATAGGCAAATAAGTATCGATTTTTGTTTTCCCCTGCACAATTATCCAATTGTAGCAACAAGTTCTCTGGCAATCTGCGAAATGTTGACCCCAATTCCTCTTCTGCAATTTCTGACGACTGCACAATGGGCTCTTTTCCATCACTCAAGTTATGGTAGTCCAAAGCATCCCTTGAGTTCAAAGCATGTAGTAGTGAAATATTGCTCCTTGGAAGTCCATTTGTTACTAGATCACCAAGAGGATGCTTATCTATCCTCTCGAGGTTATGTAAACAATTAGCAATTGAGCCAATTGTAAGATTTGGATCAGCTGGCCACAAACCATTCAAGACAAAGTGTCCGTAATGACCTTCTCCATGTCCATGAGTGATCATGCCAATCAATGCCACCTGCAGATTATATCCTGAATCCACACCCTTGGGAACAATGCGTAATCTAGGAATGGCAGTCTTCTTTTGATCCATCTTATCATGGATTATGCATACATATTTTTGTGGTTGAGTTTCTGAATACGTGCGCCATGCATAATATAGGCTTCTGCAACTCTTTTGTTGTGCCATGTGAACTTCTCTCTCCCTCAAGAGAAGAGCTCTCTCTTCAAGAGAAGGTTTAGCTTCTAACCTTGCCTTGATTGAGCTACAAATATTGCACTTAGAGAACTCACTCGTCTTTGTTAAAGTGACATGTGGGTACTCTTTGTTCCAAATTCTACCAAAAGAAGATTGGGATAGCTTCTTCTCATAGCCCATTTGGTCAAGTGTCGTGTTGATTTCACATAAAATATCCACTTGTTTGTATGTTGATGGAATCACCAATTGAGTCTCTCTTGAGCCATCTAGCAGTGTTCTACTTCTATGTGGCATCTTCTCAGAGTTGTTTTCCACAAACTCGTTTAGTAGTGCTCTTGCTAAACTAGTATGTTGAAGTCCCCTTCTCAATGTACATGTGTTACCATGTACATATTGGCGCACACCATTTTCAAAGTTCTCCTTGTATCGATAAAATGATGTCTTTGGTATTCCATGTAGCTCATACCATGCTCTACAACAAACAATAGAGCCATTTAGCCTGAATTGGTATCGTGACTTCTCATCTTTCTGATAACATATAGAAAGAACATCATAAACATAATTAGTGCGTGATTTTTGAGACTCTCCCCAAAATTGTTGTCGTAACCTTGTCACCATATCACGATCTGCAAATTGGCAGTATTTTTGTGCACAACAATCAATGCATGATACCCTTTGAATTGATTTGTTTGAAAGGTAAAAAGTCGAAGCTGGTGCTGCTTTTGATTTTTGAGTCCTGTTCATGAAAGTGTATCGTCTCTTCCTTGACAACTGGACAACATTACTCCCATCAAGTTTTTTTCCAACATTTCCATCGTTGGATACATCCTCATATGTAGCATGCATGCCATCAACAGGAACAAAGCGTTGTAATGGGCTCCCATTCAACATTGTTGTCTGCTTGATGGGCCACTTTAGCAAAGTGATGCTACCCACTTCAACCACATCATGAATGCTTGCATTTTCTCTTTCAATACCCACACCCACACAATCAGGACCAAGTTCCTGAAAGTTGACATAATCATGTGGAAATACATATAAGATGGTCCCTTCATTCATGGTTTGCATCATTGTGTCATCTTTTAAAAGGACCCTCTGATTTCTCCAAGACTCTCGAATCATTGCTTCAAATTCTGGGCTTGTCATAGGTATTGCATCTGTAACTAGAGGATCAGAATGATCATGTTCTTCATCACCATTGTAGCTTTCGTGTGGATCAATTAAGTTCCCATTTAATACAAAGATTGCAAAAGAAGCTTTGACCATCGAACAGCACTCCATAATGAGCCTTGGAGAGATGAAGTATCCATTGTAGGAAAAGGTAGGACCACATCCTTCAAGCATTCCTCCACTAGTATGGAGACATTTCCCAGCCCTATCTTTGTACCACCACAAGTGGAATCTGGATCTGTTCTACACACACAACCAATACCAACGATTTCATTGTCAAGTATCATATGTACTTTCTCCCCAGATTCGAAGTCCATCCTGTAAGTAAAAAGATTACATTGTTAAATCCATAGTTATAGAAAAATACTCTTCAAACAAAAAATCATGCTACAACATGAAAAAGGTTTGCATAGGTTGGACAAGTGGTGAACCTTGAGACCAAATCATCCTTGCTATATTAATGGAAGCAAGGTTGGACAAGTGGTGGACCTTGAAACCAAAGCCTCTTTGCTATATGAGAGCATAGGTTGGACAAGTGGTGGACCTAGTTGTAATACCCACTGCCACCTATCAACTACTATAGGACTATGCTTTCCAATGTCCAAGTATCCCTTGAGTCTTTCAAGGTTGAACACGTTGTGGACCTTGAAACAAAAATCCCCTTTCTATATCAGAGCATAGCTTGGACAAGTGGTGGACCTAGTTATAATGCCCAATATCCAAGGTGAAATACCTTAGGACTTTGCTACCTTGCTTGCCAATGTTTACGTAGCCCCTCATTTCTTTAATGGAAGTAAGGTTGGACAAGTGGTGGACCTTGAAACCAAAGCCTCTTTGCTATATTAGAGCATAGGTTGGACCTAGTTGTAATACCCACTGCCACCTATCAACTACTATAGGACTATGCTTTCCAATGTCCAAGTATCCCTTGAGTCTTTCAAGGTTGAACATGTGGTGGACCTTGAAACGAAAATCCCCTTTCTATATTAGAAAGGTTGAACACATGGTGGACCTTGAAACGAAAATCCCCTTTCTTTATCAGAGCATAGCTTGGACAAGTGGTGGACCTAGTTATAATGCCCAATATCCAAGGTGAAACACCTTAGGACCTTGCTACCTTGCTTGCCAATGTTTACGTAGCCCCTCATTTCTTTAATGGAAGCAAGGTTGGACAAGTGGTGGACCTTGAAAGCAAAGCCTCTTTGCTATATGAGAGCAAGTGTGGACCTAGTTGTAATACCCACTGCCACCTATCAACTACTATAGGACTATGCTTTCCAATGTCCAAGTATCCCTTGAGTCTTGCAAGGTTGAACACGTGGTGGACCTTGAAACCAAAATCCCCTTTCTATATCAGAGCATAGCTTGGACAAGTGGTGGGCCTAGTTATAATGCCCCTCCTTTCTTTAATGGAAGAAAGGTTGGAAAAGTGGTGAATCTTGAAACCCAAACCCTTTGGCTATATATAGAGGATATCTTGGACAAGTGGTGGGCTTAGTTGTAGTATCCAATGTCCAAGGTCCAAGGTGAACTATGTAAAGACCTTACTTCCAAAAACAAAGTCGTACAAGTGGTTCTCCTTGAAACCAAAACCTCCTTAGTGTATTAGAACATAGCTTGGAGAAGTGGTGGACTTAGTTGTAATGGTGAATGTCCAAAGCAAACTATTATAGGACCTTGCTTCCCAAATCAAGTTTGGACAAGTGGTGGATCTTGAAACCAAAACCCCCTTACTCTATTAGAGCATAGCTTAGATAAGTGGTGGACCTAGCTGCCATGGAAAATGTTCAATCTGAACTGCTGCAGGACCTTGCTATTAAATGTCTAAGTAGAGCTAGCTTCTTTAATGGAATCAAGGTTGGGAAAGTGGTGCATCTTGAAACCAAAAGCCCTTTATTGTATTAGAGCATAGCTTGGACAAGTGAGGGACCTAGTTTTAATGTGTGATGTCCAAAGAAAAGTATTACAAGACCTTGCTTTCCAATATTTGAATTGGTCAAGTGGTTAAAACTAAGTATAAAACTTTGACCATTTTCTTCTCGAATTGCCAAAAAGCTAGTTTTAGACACCCCTAAATGAAAATGGTTTAGGGTGGCCTTAAACAATGTTTTTTCAAAGACTTGAACAAAAGGGTTGCCGAAGAGTAATGACAATTTATTGTGGCTTGAAGTGCCTGAGTATGTGAAAACAAGCCTAGGTTTTCCACGAGGCAAAAGGTGACATAATAAGAACATTGGAAACTTAGGATTGACCATGTGGCCTAAACTTTGGCAAGTGAAGTGGTGGCCAAGTTTTGTGGCACAGTGTGCACTTGGTCCTATATGTGTTGACCACTTGGCTAAATCTAGGACCATAAGGCCAAACCTTTGGCACCTTAAATATAGTATGGGACATAATCTAGAACTGCTACAGTAAATTAGTAGTATAGCTAATATGTTAATATTTGTATTATATTTAAGTATATGCTAATATAATTTATGTTCAAAATTTCACTAATGAAGAATGTTCCCATTTAGCACTCCAGATGCGGGGTCTTAGGGCAATGCCACAATGGGGTGACAAGGCAGCGCTTCCACGTGAGGTTTGGGGGTAGCGCTCTTGATGGGGATGTGGAATATAGCGCTCTCGATGGCGGTGCTTGGGAGGTTGATTTTGGGATATTGTTCTGGGCGGGGTCAAGGGGCAGCGCCCCCGCGGGGCTAGGGGCAGCGCCCAAAGATTTTTTTTTTTTAAAGTGAATTCCTAGTATAGAGTTACGCATGTTTTTCATATTTTCAACCACGATTTCTTTAATTTTGGTCGTGTGAATTGGTTAATTTTTTATATTGCTTTTGTTTTTTTTAATCCTATGATAAAACATGGACTTGTAGCATACGTGGCATTCTAATAAACCCTATCAAGATTAGGCACACAGAGAGCGCACGAGCAACGCACACAGAGAAAGCAGGCGAGCAGCAAACACACAGAAATCGCACACGGATCGCACACAGTTGGAGTATACGCGCGCGTAGAGGAGCAAGCTCGGCATCGTACACAACACACAGGTGGAGTGCACAGGATTGAAAGTTCGCGCACAAGATAAAGAAACAGCAGCGTACACAACGCTTTCCAGAAGGGCAGGATCGGGCAGTCTTCTCAGGAGACATTGCACACCTCACGAATAGAGAAAAAACAGGTATTTCTCTCTCTCTCACTCTCTGTCTTTCTCCATATAGAGAAGATGGTTCTCTGTAACTCTTCTTGCACACACACTCTCTCGTCAAAAGACAGAGATACATAGTTTAAAAGTATCCCCGCACACATACACATATTCCCACACATCGTCTTCCTCTCTTCCACATACATAACCACAGTGAAATCTGTTATCTTGCTGTCTCTCTCTTGAAAATACATGCACATATTCCGACACATCGTCTTCCTCACTTCCACATACATAACCACAATGAAATCTGTTATCTTGTTGTCTCTCTCTTGAAAATACGTGCACATATTCCCATACATCGTCTTCCTCTCTTCCACATACATAAACACAGTGAAATCTGTTATCTTTCTCTCTCCTCTCTCTAAAAAACAGGTATTTATCTCTCTCTCTCTCTCTCTATCTATCTCTGTATCTTGCTATCTCTCTCTTGAAAATACATGCTCATGTATGTGTGCGTCTGTGTTATCTATGTGTATGTATGTATATTTGTGTTATTTCATTGTAATACTCATACATAATGCAGATACACAATTACACTTAATTACGATATGCATACATAGTATATATACATACATAAATATCACAAATAACTAACACATTGTAATACTAGTAAAATTGAATGGAAGACTTACTTGCGTGATCTGTTAAAGTCGATTCTTGTAGCGAGTTCTGGATGTATGCTGAGTTGATTTTCCTCTAATCCATTTGTAGATATGATTGTAACTTCTGTTTCTCAAAAATAGTAGTGTTGTTTAGTGATACACCTAATGGACATAAATGGTTTAAACTAGGACATGTAGACCAAAAATACATGTATTTCTTTGGATGAATATATACACTTTTTGGTGACCCTTACCACAAGTGGTGGACCTTGAGACCAATGGACTATAAGGACCTCCAAACAATACCTTGTACACTCAATCCTTCTTGGTATCTAGGTTGGACAAGTGGTGGACCTTGTTCAAATTCTCTAACCACTCTCTCTAACATGGTGACATAATTTAGGTGTGATAAATTCATATCTATGCAAACTAATATCAGTTTAGGCTTGTTAATTTGAATTTGTTTGAATTTATGTACAATATAATGTTTTGAGGTTTGCATATTTGAATTTAGGTGGTATAATGATATCTTTTTGTGGTAAACTTGAATTTAAAATCAATTTCGCGTGGAATATTTTAAATTTAAGTGGTAAAATTTAAATTTTTATAAAAAAATTTGAATTTTAAAATTTGGGCGGGATATTTTAAAATTTAGGCGGGATATTTAAGATTTGGGAGGAATATTTTAAATTTAGGCGGGAAGGTTTTGAATTTATAGCGAGATCTCCCTTACATAAGAGAGTATAGGTTGGACAAGTGGTGGACCTTCAAGCTAGAGCATCCATGCTACTGGACATGATAGGTAGGGAATCTAGTTGAATATTGTACGTATAATATATATGTAATAGATCTAGCTTGGACAAGTGGTGGACCTTGGAACAAAACCCCATGTAAAACATATCATGCACATTCCAAGTGGTCAAAAAAAATATCATTTAAGATATAGCCTTATAGGTTGGACAAGTGGTGGACCTTAACACCCAGATATTCTTCATATAATGACATAGAGTGGAAAACTGGTGAATCTTGAGACCAAACCATGCTACTAGCGATAATAGCTTGGACAAGTGGTGGACCTTGAAAGTAAACCCCCCATCTACGAAATATCGTGGGTTTAAGGTATTTCGATGGAGCCTAGCATCTTGGAGACATCGTGCATCTTGCTTCTCTTCATGTTTCAATGGAGCCTATCTTGGACAAATGGTGGAGCATCCTTCTCTCCATGTTTCAATGGACCCTAGCTTGGACAAGTGGTGGACCTTTGCTTCTCTCTATTATTCAATAGAGTTAGCTTGGACAAGTGGTGGACCTTGGAACCAAACCCCATGTAAAACCTATCATGGTCACTCCAAGTGGTGAGAGAGAATAACCTTTAAGATATAGCCTTATAGGTTGGACAAGTGGTGGACCTTAACACCCTAATATTCTTAATATAATGACATAGAGTGAAAAAGTGGTGAATCTTGAGACAAAACCACTCATGCTACTAGCACTAATAGCTTGGACAAGTGGTGGACCTTGAACGTAAACCCCCCATGTTTCAATAGAGTTAGCTTCGACAAATGGTGGAGCATCCTTTTCCCATGTTTCAATGGAGCCTAGCTTAGACAAGTGGTGGACCTTTGCTTCTCTCTATGATTCAATAGAGTTAGCTTGGACAAGTGGTGGATCTTGGAACCAAAGCCCCATGTAAAACCTATCATGGTCACTCCAAGTGGTAATAAAGAATAACCTTTAAGATGTAGCCTTATAGGTTGGACAAGTGGTGGACCTTAACACGCGCATATTCTTAATATAATGACATAGAGTGGAAAAATGGTGAATCTTGAGACAAAACCACTCATGCTACTAGTGATAATAGCTTGGACAAGTGGTGGACCTTGAATGTAAACCCCTCATCTACGACATATCGTGGGTTTAATGTTTTTCAATGGAGCCTAGCATCTTGGAGACATGGTGCACCTTGCTTCTCCTCATGTTTCAATGGAGCCTACCTTGGACAAATGGTGGAGCATCCTTCTCTCCATGTTTCAATGGACCCTAGCTTAGACAAGGGGTGGACCTTTGCTTCTCTCTATGTTTCATTAGAGTTAGCTTGGACAAGTGGTGGACCTTGGAACCAAACCCCCATGTAAAACCTATCATGGTCACTCCAAGTAGTAAGAAAGAATAACCTTTAAGATGTAGCCTTATAGGTTGGACAAGTGGTGGACCTTAACACCCACATATTCTTAATAAAAGTGGTGAATCTTGAGACCAAACCACTCGAGCTATAACCAATAATAGCTTGGACAACTGGTGGACCTTGAATGTAAACCCCTCATCTACGAAATATCGTGGGTTTAATGTATTTCGATGGAGGCTAGCATCTTGGAGACATGGTGCAGCTTGCTTCTCGTCATGTTTCAATGGAGCCTACCTTGGACAAATGGTGGAGCATCCTTCTCTCCATGTTTCAATGGACCCTATCTTGGACAAGTGGTGGACCTTTGCTTCTCTCTATTTTCAATAGAGTTAGCTTGGACAAGTGGTGGACCTTGGAACCAAACCGCCATGTAAAACCTATCATGGTCACTCCAAGTGGTGAGAAAGAATAACCTTTAAGATATAGCCTTATAGGTTGGACAAGTGGTGGACCTTAACACCCTAATATTATTAATATAATGACATAGAGCGAAAAACTGGTGAATCTTGAGACAAAACCACTCATGCTACTAGCACTAATAGCTTGGACAAGTGGTGGACCTTGAATGTAAACCCCTCATCTACGACATATCGTGGGTTTAATGTTTTTCGATGGAGCCTAGCATCTTGGAGACATGGTGCACCTTGCTTCTCCTCATGTTTCAATGGAGCCTACCTTGGACAAATGGTGGAGCATCCTTCTCTCCATGTTTCAATGGACCCTAGCTTAGACAAGGGGTGGACCTTTGCTTCTCTCTATGTTTCAATAGAGTTAGCTTGGACAAGTGGTGGACCTTGGAACCAAACCCCCATGTAAAACCTATCATGGTCAATCCAAGTAGTAAGAAAGAATAACCTTTAAGATGTAGCCTTATAGGTTGGACAAGTGGTGGACCTTAACACTCACATTTTCTTAATAAAAGTGGTGAATCTTGAGACCAAACCACTCAGGCTACTAGCAATAATAGCTTGGACAAGTGGTGGACCTTGAATGTAAACCCCTCATCTACGAAATATCGTGGGTTTAATGTATTTCGATGGAGCCTAGCATCTTGGAGACATGGTGCAGCTTGCTTCTCGTCATGTTTCAATGGAGCCTATCTTGGACAAATGGTGGAGCATCCTTCTCTCCATGTTTCAATGGACCCTAGCTTGGACAAGTGGTGGACCTTTGTTTCTCTCTATGTTTCAATAGAGTTAGCTTGGACAAGGTGGTGGACCTTGGAACCAAACCCCCATGTAAAACCTATCATGGTCACTCCAAGTGGTGAGAAAGAATAACCTTAAGATATAGCCTTATAGGTTGGACAAGTGGTGGACCTTAACACCCTAATATTCTTAATATAATTACATAGAGTGAAAAAGTGGTGAATCTTGAGACAAAACCACTCATGCTACTAGCACTAATAGCTTGGACAAGTGTTGGACGTTGAATGTAAACCCCTCATCTACGACATATCGTGGGTTTAATGTTTTTCGATGGAGCCTAGCATCTTGGAGACATGGTGCACCTTGCTTCTCCTCATGTTTAAAATGGAGCTACCTTGGACAAATGGTGGAGCATCCTTCTCTCCATGTTTCAATGGACCCTAGCTTAGACAAGGGGTGGACCTTTGCTTCTCTCTATGTTTCAATAGAGTTAGCTTGGACAAGTGGTGGACCTTGGAACCAAACCCCCATGTAAAACCTATCATGGTCACTCCAAGTGGTAATAAAGAATAACCTTAAAGATGTACACTTATAGGTTGGACAAGTGGTGGACCTTAACATGCGCATATTCTTAATATAATGACATAGAGTTGAAAAATGGTGAATCTTGAGACAAAACCACTCATGCTACTACCAATAATAGCTTGGACAAGTGTTGGACCTTGAATGTAAACCCCTCATCTACGACATATCGTGGGTTTAATGTTTTTCAATGGAGCCTAGCATCTTGGAGACAAGGTGCACCTTGCTTTTCCTCATGTTTCAATGGAGCCTATCTTGGACAAATGGTGGAGCATCCTTCTCTCCATGTTTCAATGGACCCTAGCTTGGACAAGTGGTGGACCTTTGTTTCTCTCTATGTTTCAATAGAGTTAGCTTGGACAAGTGGTGGACCTTGGAACCAAACCCCCATGTAAAACCTATCATGGTCACTCCAAGTAGTAAGAAAGAATAACCTTTAAGATGTAGCCTTATAGGTTGGACAAGTGGTGGACCTTAACACCCACATATTCTTAATAAAAGTGGTGAATCTTGAGACCAAACCACTCAGGCTACTAGCAATAATAGCTTGGACAAGTGGTGGACCTTGAATGTAAACCCCTCATCTACGAAATATCGTGGGTTTAATGTATTTCGATGGAGCCTAGCATCTTGGAGACATGGTGCAGCTTGCTTCTCGTCATGTTTCAATGGAGCCTATCTTGGACAAATGGTGGAGCATCCTTCTCTCCATGTTTCAATGGACCCTAGCTTGGACAAGTGGTGGACCTTTGTTTCTCTCTATGTTTCAATAGAGTTAGCTTGGACAAGTGGTGGACCTTGGAACCAAACCCCCATGTAAAACCTATCATGGTCACTCCAAGTGGTAATAAAGAATAACCTTTAAGATGTAGCCTTATAGGTTGGACAAGTGGTGGACCTTAACACGCGCATATTCTTAATATAATGACATAGAGTGGAAAAGTGGTGAATCTTGAGACCAAACCACTCAAGCTACTACCAATAATAGCTTGGACAAGTGTTGGACCTTGAATGTAAACCCTCATCTACGACATATCGTGGGTTTAATGTTTTTCGATGGAGCCTAGCATCTTGGAGACATGGTGCAACTTGCTTCTCCTCATGTTTCAATGGAGCCTACCTTGGACAAATGGTGGAGCATCCTTCTCTCCATGTTTCAATGGACCCTAGCTTAGACAAGGGGTGGACCTTTGCTTCTCTCTATGTTTCAATAGAGTTAGCTTGGACAAGTGGTGGACCTTGGAACCAAACCCCCATGTAAAACCTATCATGGTCACTCCAAGTAGTAAGAAAGAATAACCTTTAAGATGTAGCCTTATAGGTTGGACAAGTGGTGGACCTTAACACCCACATATTCTTAATAAAAGTGGTGAATCTTGAGACCAAACCACTCAGGCTACTAGCAATAATAGCTTGGACAAGTGGTGGACCTTGAATGTAAACCCCTCATCTACGAAATATCGTGGGTTTAATGTATTTCGATGGAGCCTAGCATCTTGGAGACATGGTGCAGCTTGCTTCTCGTCATGTTTCAATGGAGCCTATCTTGGACAAATGGTGGAGCATCCTTCTCTCCATGTTTCAATGGACCCTAGCTTGGACAAGTGGTGGACCTTTGTTTCTCTCTATGTTTCAATAGAGTTAGCTTGGACAAGTGGTGGACCTTGGAACCAAACCCCCATGTAAAACCTATCATGGTCACTCCAAGTGGTAATAAAGAATAACCTTTAAGATGTAGCCTTATAGGTTGGACAAGTGGTGGACCTTAACACGCGCATATTCTTAATATAATGACATAGAGTGGAAAAGTGGTGAATCTTGAGACCAAACCACTCAGGCTACTACCAATAATAGCTTGGACAAGTGTTGGACCTTGAATGTAAACCCCTCATCTACGACATATCGTGGGTTTAATGTTTTTCGATGGAGCCTAGCATCTTGGAGACATGGTGCACCTTGCTTCTCCTCATGTTTCAATGGAGCCTACCTTGGACAAATGGTGGAGCATCCTTCTCTCCATGTTTCAATGGACCCTAGCTTAGACAAGGGGTGGACCTTTGCTTTCTCTATGTTTCAATAGAGTTAGCTTGGACAAGTGGTGGACCTTGGAACCAAACCCCCATGTAAAACCTATCATGGTCACTCCAAGTGGTAAGAAAGAATAACCTTTAAGATGTAGCCTTATAGGTTGGACAAGTGGTGGACCTTAACACCCATATTCTTAATAAAAGTGGTGAATCTTGAGACCAAACCACTCAGGCTACTAGCAATAATAGCTTGGACAAGTGGTGGACCTTGAATGTAAACCCCTCATCTACGAAATATCGTGGGTTTAATGTATTTCGATGGAGCCTAGCATCTTGGAGACATGGTGCAACTTGCTTCTCGTCATGTTTCAATGGAGCCTATCTCGGACAAATGGTGGAGCATCCTTCTCTCCATGTTTCAATGGACCCTAGCTTGGACAAGTGGTCGACCTTTGTTTCTCTCTATGTTTCAATAGAGTTAGCTTGGACAAGTGGTGGACCTTGGAACCAAACCCCCATGTAAAACCTATCATGGTCACTCCAAGTGGTAATAAAGAATAACCTTTAAGATGTAGCCTTATAGGTTGGACAAGTGGTGGACCTTAACACGCGCATATTCTTAATATAATGACATAGAGTGGAAAAGTGGTGAATCTTGAGACCAAACCACTCAGGCTACTACCAATAATAGCTTGGACAAGTGTTGGGTGGACCTTGAATGTAAACCCCTCATCTACGACATATCATGGGTTTAATGTTTTTCGATGGAGCCTAGAATCTTGGAGTCATGGTGCACCTTGATTCTCCTCATGTTTCAATGGACCCTACCTTGGACAAATGGTGGAACATCCTTCTCTCCATGTTTCAATGGACCCTAGCTTAGACAAGGGGTGGACCTTTGCTTCTCTCTATGTTTCAATAGAGTTAGCTTGGACAAGTGGTGGACCTTGGAACCAAACCCCCATGTAAAACCTATCATGGTCACTCCAAGTAGTAAGAAAGAATAACCTTTAAGATGTAGCCTTATAGGTTGGACAAGTGGTGGACCTTAACACCCACATATTCTTAATAAAAGTGGTGAATCTTGAGACCAAACCACTCACGCTACTAGCAATAATAGCTAGGGATAACCATTAAGATATAGTCTTTCAAGGGGTGAGAAAGAATAACCATTAAGATATAGTCTTATAGGTTGGACAAGTGGTGGACCTTAACACCCAAATATTCTTAATATAATGATAGAGAGTGGAAAAGTGGTGAATCTTGAGAGCAAACCACTCATGCTACTAGCGATAATAGGTTGGACAAATTGTTGATCTTGAATGTAAACTCCCCATGTACAAAATAACATGGGTTTAAGGTATTTCGATGGAGGCTAGCATCTTGGAGATATGGTGCAGCTTGCTTCTCTTCATGTTTCAATGGAGTCTATCTTGGACAAATGGTGGAGCATCCTTCTCTCCATGTTTCAATAGACCCTAGCTTAGACAAGTGGTGGACCTTTGCTTCTCTCTATGTTTCAATAGAGTTAGCTTGGACAAGTGGTGGACCTTGGAACCAAACCCCCATGTAAAACCTTCATGGTCACTCCAAGTGGTCAGAAAGAATAACCATTAAGATATAGTCTTATAGGTTGGACAAGTGGTGGACCTTAATACCCAAATATTCTTAATATAATAACACAGAGTGAAAAAGTGGTGAATCTTGAGACCAAACCCCTCATGCTACTAGCGTTAATAGGTTGGACAACTGGTGGACCTTGAATGTAAACCTTCCATGTTTCAATAGAGTTAGCTTCGACAAATGGTGGAGCATCCTTCTCTCCATGTTTCAATGGAGCCTAGCTTGGACAAGTGGTGGACCTTTTGCTTCTCTCTATGAGAAGAATAAAGTTAGCTTGGATAAGTGGTGGACCTTGGAACCAAACCCCTATGTAAAACATATCATGGACATTTCAAGTGGTGAGAAAGAATAACCCTTTAAGATATACGCTTATAGGTTGGACAAGTGGTCGACCTTAACACCTAGATATTCTTTATATAATGACATAGAGTGGAAAAGTGGTGAATCTTGAGACCAAACCACTCATGCTACTAGGGATAATAGCTTGGAAAAGTGACTGACCTTGACGTTAAACCCCACATGTAAAAATATCGTGGGTTTAAGGTATTTCAATGGATCCTAGAATCTTGGAGACATGGTGCAACTTGCTTCTTTTCATGTTTCAATGGAGCCTATCTTCCACCAATGGGGAGCATCCTTCTCTCCATGTTTCAATGGAGCCTAGCTTGGACAAGTGGTGGACCTTTGCTTCTCTCTATGTTTCAATAGAGTTAGCTTGGACAAGTGGTGGACCTTGAACCAAACCCCCATGTAAAACATATCATGGTCATTCCAAGTGGTGAGAAATAATACCCTTTAAGATCTAGCCTTATAGGTTGGACAAGTGGTGGACCTTAAACCTAGATCTTAATATAACGACATAGAGTGAAAAGTGGTAATCTTGAGACCAAACCACTCATGCTACTAGGGATAATAGCTTGGAAAAGTGACTGACCTTGACGTTAAACCCCACATGTAAACAATATCGTGGGTTTAAGGTATTTCAATGGATCCTAGAATCTTGGAGACATGGTGCAGATTGCTTCCCTTCATGTTTCAATGGAGCCTATCTTGGACAAATGGTGGAGCATCCTTCTCTCCATGTTTCAATGGAGCCTAGCTTGGACAAGTGGTGGACCTTTGCTTCTCTCTATGTTTCAATAGAGTTAGCTTGGACAAGTGGTGGACCTTGGAACCAAACCCCATGTAAAACCTATCATGGAACTCCAAGTGGTGAGAAAGAATAAAGTTTAAGATATGGCCTTATAGGTTGGACAAGTGGTGGACCTTAACACCCATATATTCTTAATATAATGACATAGAGTGGAAAAGTGGTGAATCTTGAGACCAAACCACTCATGCTACTAGGGATAATAGCTTGGACAAGTGGTGGACCTTGAATGTAAACCCCACATGTACAAATATCGTGGGTTTAAGGTATTTCAATGGAGCCTAGAATCTTGGAGACATGGTGCAACTTGCTTCTTTTCATGTTTCAATGGAGCCTATCTTCCACAAATGGTGGAGCATCCTTCTCTAAATGTTTCAATGGAGCCTAGCTTGGACAAGTGGTGGACCTTTGCTTCTCTCTATGTTTCAATAGAGTTAGCTTGGACAAGTGGTGGACCTTGAAACCAAACCCCCATGTAAAACATATCATGGTCATTCCAAGTGGTGAGAAAGAATACCCTTTAAGATCTAGCCTTATAGGTTGGACAAGTGGTCGACCTTAACACCTAGATCTTCTTAATAATGACATAGAGTGGAAAAGTGGTGAATCTTGAGACCAAACCACTCATGCTACTAGATAATAGGTTGGACAAGTGGTGGACCTTGAATGTAAACCCCCATGTACAAAATATCATGGGTTTAAGGTATTTCAATGGATCCTAGCATCTTGGAGACATGGTGCAGATTGCTTCTCTTCATGTTTCAATGGAGCCTATCTTGGACAAATGGTGGAGCATCCTTCTCTCCATGTTTCAATGGAGCCTAGCTTGGACAAGTGGTGGACCTTTGCTTCTCTCTATGTTTCAATAGAGTTAGCTTGGACAAGTGGTGGGCCTTGGAACCAAACCCCATGTAAAACCTATCTTGGTAACTCCAAGTGGTGAGAAAGAATAAAGTTTAAGATATAGCCTTATAGGTTGGACAAGTGGTGGACCTTAGCACCCAGATATTCTTAATAGAATGACATAGAGTGGAAAAATGGTGAATCTTGAGACCAAACCACTCATGCTACTAGAGATAATAGGTTGGACAAGTGGTGGACCTTGAATGTAAACCCCCCATGTACAAAATATCATGGGTTTGAGGTATTTCAATGGAGCCTAGCATCTTGGAGACATGGTGTAGCTTGCTTCTCTTCATGTTTCAATGGAGCGTATCTTGGACAAATGGTGGAGCATCCTTCTCTCCATGTTTCAATGGACCCTAGCTTGGACAAGTGGTGGACCTTTGATTCTCTCTATGTTTCAATAGAGTTAGCTTGGACAAGTGGTGGACCTTGAAACAAAACCCCCATGTAAAACCTATGCTGGTCACTCCAAGTGGTGAGAAAGAATAACCCTTAAGATATAGCCTTATAGGTTGGACAAGTGGTGGACCTTAACACCCAAATATTCTTAATATAATGACATAGAGTGAAAAAGTGGTGAATCTTGAGACCAAACCACTCATGCTACTAGCGTTAATAGGTTGGACAAGTGGTGGACCTTGAATGTAAACCCCCCATGTTTCAATAGAGTTAGCTTCGACAAATGGTAGAGGATCCTTCTCTCCATGTTTCAATGGAGCCTAGCTTGGACAAGTGGTGGACCTTTGTTTCTCTCTATGTTTCAATAGAGTTAGCTTGGACAAGTGGTGGACCTTGGAGCCAAACCCCCATGTAAAACATATCATGGACATTTCAAGTGGTGAGAAAGAATACCCTTTAAGATATACCCTTATAGGTTGGACAAGTGGTCGACCTTAACACCCAGATCTTCTTAACGTAATGACATAGAGTGGAAAAGTGGTGAATCTTCAGACCAAACCACTCATGCTACTAGAGATAATAGGTTGGACAAGTGGTGGACCTTGAATGTAAACTCCCCATGTACAAAATATCATGGGTTTAAGGTATTTCAATGGATCTTAGCATCTTGGAGACATGGTGCAGCTTGCTTCTCTTCATGTTTCAATGGAGCCTATCTTGGACAAATGGTGGAGCATCCTTCTCTCCATGTTTCAATGGACCCTAGCTTAGACAAGTGGTGGACCTTTGCTTCTCTCTATGTTTCAATAGAGTTAGCTTGGACAAGTGGTGGAACTTGGAACCAAACCCCCATGTAAAACCTATCATGGTCATTCCAAGTGGTGAGAAAGAATACCCTTTAAGATATAGCCTTATAGGTTGGACAAGTGGTGGACCTTAACACCCAGATCTTCTTAATATAATGACATAGAGTAGAAAAGTGGTGAATCTTGACATCAAACCACTCATGCTACTAGTGATAATAGGTTGGACAAGTGGTGGACCTTGAATGTAAACCCCCCATGTACGAAATATCATGGGTTTAAGATATTTCAATGGAGCCTAGCATTTTGGAGACATGGTGCAGCTTGCTTCTCTTCATGTTTCAATCAAACCTGGCTTGGACAAATGGTGGAGCATCCTTCTCTCCATGTTTCAATGGAGCCTAGCTTGGACAAGTGGTGGACCTTTGATTCTCTCTATGTTTCAATAGAGTTAGCTTGGACAAGTGGTGGACCTTGGAACCGTACCCCTATGTAAAACCCATCATGTGCATTCCAAGTGGTGGTAAATAATACCATTTAAGATATAGCCTTATAGGTTGGACAAGTGGTGGACCTTAACACCCAGATCTTCTTAATATAATGACATAGAGTGGAAAAGTGGTGAATCTTGAGACCAAACCACTCATGCTACTAGGGATAATAGGTTGGACAAGTGGTGGACCTTGAATTTAAACCCCACATATACAAAATATCATGGGTTTAAGGTATTTCAATGGAGCCTAGCATCTCAAAGACATGGTGCATCTTGCTTCTCTTCATGTTTCAATGGAGCCTATTTTGGACAAATGGTGGAGCATCCTTCTCTCCATGTTTCAATGGACCCTAGATTGGACAAGTGGTGGACCTTTGCTTCTCTCTATGTTTCAATATAGTTAGCCTATATTAGACAATTAGTAGACCTCCAATCTCTCCATGTTGTCTAGAGCTAAGCTTGGACAAGTGGTGGACCTTACTTCTCCCTTCCCTTAGTTTACTAGCTTAAATGATCACTATGTATACTTGCTTAGATCTAGCTTGAACAAGTGGTGGAACTTGTATTCACACAAACTTAATCCATTACAAAAAAGTATATGTTAAAATAACATTTGGTTTTTTTTGTTTCAGGAAAGATGGCTCCAAAAAAACAGGTTGCAAGGGTTGCTGTCTCAGTTGACTATACTTGCAATGATCTTAGGAAATGGTATTTGGACATACATGGTATAGAGGGTGCACAATTTCATAAGGTGCATCTATTTATTGCCAAAAAGGAGAATGACAGCTTGTTTGAAGATGTTGGACAAGTTGTGGAAGCATCTGTCTCTGTAGTTGATAGTCATCCAGAGGTGGAATGCATTGACATTCTAGTTCCAATGAATCTAGAATTTCAACTATCTCCAGGAGCATATGCATTGGAGCGCATGTCTAGAAACAAAGAAGAGACAATGTTTTCTCGAGGATGGAAGTTTGCAGAATCAAATCCAAATATCACAGCAGATCAACTTCAAAGCTCCATCATTGCCACACTACAACGAAAAAAGGTGAAAGCTTCACGACCACCATCCACAAAGAAGCAAGCAAAAGTGCAGAAAGTAGAAGCTAAGCGAACTAGTCCATTTTGGATGTAGACAAGGCATCTTTGGCATCCTCATCAACAGAGGGTTCAATGTCAAAGATGAGAATTGTGGATCCAGATGTTTTAGAAGCTGAGGCCATGAAAGGACAAGAAAAAGATACAGGTGGAATGAATAAGTACATAAATTATTTTCCTTTCCAATATAGGGAATTTGATATCCCTATTCAAAATTGTTGGCTTGCTCCTGATCACTATAATGCACGTATTATGGATAAAAAACACGCTGAAAGTGTGTTATTTGGATTTTCACGGAGTACGACCAAGCCTGCAGCATGTGCATATTTGATGCCTGTTCGAAATGCAAAATCAAAGAAGGGGACTCCTTTGGCAGTAGAAGAGGTAGAGGAGCAAAAAATTAAAGATTATCATTATTGGATTCTTGATGGGCAGCATTCAATCTATGCTGCAAAAGTTTTGCTTCACAATGAACAAAACAACAAAGAGATCTTTGAAAGACTGATTAGCGTGTATAAATTTAGAAAGGCTCGCATTGTTGTGAATGCTCCTCCATTTGTTGCAACTGCTATATCTGCCATTGCAAATGAGGAGGCTCAGGCATTGTATGTCAAGCAACCTTACAGCCAAATATTGAGACATTTACGGAGTCAATGGATCTTCTCAGGACGACCACCAAAGGCAGCAAGTGGAATTGCAGAGGGACATGCATCTCATGCCGGATGGGATGTAAGTTATTTTCTTTGTCTTTTTGATAGTGTTTAATTAACAAATCTTGCTCAATAGTTTAATTATTTCTCTATTTCTTTTTAGGGTTTTCTTCGATTGGCAAGAATGAGTGCAGCAGCAAGTTGGATTGCTAAACAGGCACACATGGTCACCTACTCTGATTTAGTTTATGATTGCTGGATAGAAATCATTGAAAATCTAGAAGAGGAGAATAAGAAACAAGACAAATTGATTCAAGATGCACTTCTTGAAGGCTTCAACAATTTGAATGAGTCTTCACCATGTAAAGACTGGGAGGAGGTGGTCAAAATGTATAACATCAATGATGTTGTTTATAAAACAATTTTAATGCTATGCGAGGAATGGATCAGATCTAGTTTGACGCGTGGAACAAAGAAAATGGCTTTTCCAGATGGAGCAATAAAATACATGCAATGGGCAATTCACCTTCAAAAGGAGAAAACTGAGCCTAGAGATTTGCCATGGTCAATCTATGTGGTGAGCCTACAAATGGAAGGCAATCTCTACTTGATGCGCCACTTCAATAATAAAGTGCCTATTGGCTTATGTGTTTTAGATATGACAAAAAACGTTGGAGGCAATTTGAAGTGGAGTGAGGAGACATTTAACAATGCTTTGGATGGGATCTTGGCTATTGCTGGAGGGTCAACAGATCCTGGATTTGTCTTTCTTGCATTTGTGGATTTCACTAACTTCACAAAATTGCAATGTGCCTTTCACGCCATGGGAGATAATCTGAGCTACCATTGTTGTGGTGCATTGCATCACTTTCCATCAGCTCCTTGCAAAGGAGCAATTCAATTCCTAACAGTTATTGCCTTCTTGGGACAAGGCAATGCATTTGAAGACCTGAGAAGAAGATCAGAGGAACATCCCATGCCAATTGATTGTTCTCTTCTTCAAGTAGCAGATAACGATATGTCAGATTTGCAATATTTGGAGGCCAAAAAAAGAGCTTTGGTCAAGCACTACATTCGTACATATTGTTTTGAAGACCGCAAGCTTGTTGATGTTTTTGGTGATGGCTCCTTGGTTGCACAAGAAGGAATACAACAGAAAAAAGAAGTCATCTGCTTAATTGATAGTGTGGAGGAGGCAAAAAGCATGGAGACCATGCTGCTAGACTTTGTTAAGTCTCATGAAGATATAGAAAAATGGGCTGGACTTCAACAATCCACTTCGCAATCAGGCGACATTGTGCCTGTTACAGAGGAGTGCTCTCCACAAAGAGAAGAAGAACAACAACAACACCATCCTCTGTCAATGGAGGACTTTTTGGAAATGGAGACACGTATGTTTTGAGTTTCTTGTGCATGTTAGTGTTTCTTGTTACTGATTTGATACTCTTAATGTTAGATTTTGCTTTATATAGTATTGATTGAGCTTGTATTTTTTATCTCAAGCATTCAAGGTTTGAATGTAAATAGTAAATTACTTGAGTTTTTGAATGGTGGATCTGTAGACTAAAACTAAAACATTTAATACTCACAAAGACTTAATTACTTAAGAGCTTGAACTCAATAAGTTTTGGACCTTTTATCAATACCCCCTTGATATGATACATTAGATCGTAGCATGGTTAAATGGTGATGCTTCATAAATTGAACCTAGCTTAGACAGGTGCTGGAGCCTAAATTTAAACTAACCTTGCTAGAAGGGAGCTTATGTTTGGACTTTGAGAACTAGCATAAGTAATCAATTAGAGCATAGATTAGACATGTGGTGGTGGCCGGCCTTAGAGACCAAAATCTTAATGAGCTTGGAAAGGTATTTAAGTACTGCAATTTACTTAGTTTTAGTACTCATTAAATGCATAGCTTGACAAAAGGTGGACCTTACATGGATCCTAATTTCAAGAGGTGTGGTAGACCTTCAAAACAAGCTCATATAGCTTGGACATGTGGTAGACCTTGCATGAAGACTAGTTTAGACAAGTGTGGTACACCTTGTAACCAACACCCATTTGTTATATTAGCTTGGACAAGTGGTGGACCTTGCTTTTATGTTTCAATGGAGCATATTTTGGACAGGTGGTAGACCTTGTTTCTCTCCATGCTTCAATGGAGAGAAACTTTAGCTTGGACAAGTGGTGGACCTTGTTTTTATGTTTTAAAGGAGCATATTTCGGACAAGTGGTAGACATAGTTTCTCTCCATGGTTCAATGGAACCCACCTTAGACAAGTGAAGTACCTTGAAACCAAACCCCCATAATACAACCTACTAAATAGGTTGGAAAATTGGTGGGATATGAAACCATCCATGATAGAGCATAGTATAGGTGAAAACGTAGTGGTCCTTATATCAATTACCCATGCATAGCTTGGACAAGTGGTGGACCTTGATTCTCTCTATGTTTCAATGGATCCTATCTTGGACTAGAGATATATCTTACTTAGTTCCATGCTTCAATGGATTGTAGCTTGGATAAGGAGTGGAACTTCAAACAAAACTCCACAGCATAGCATATATTAACAATTCATGGGTTTTATAGAGATTGTCCTGCCTATTTTGGAGAGTTGGTACACCTTTATTCTCCATTCTTCAATGGATCTGAGGTTGGACAAGCGGAGCTGGAGAAGTGGTCAACCTTAAAATGAAACCTCCCATGCTACAACCCATCATAGATCGTATATGTAGTGGACCTTGAAACTCTTTTATGTCCCTAGCTTAGAGAAGCATTGCACTCTTGATTATCTCCATACATGAAGGCAAGGTTGGACAAGTGGTGGACCTTCAAACCAGAATCTCTATGCAATAATAGGCAAGTGGTGGAGCTTGTTTTCTCCTTGTTCCAATGGAGCCTAGCTTAGACAAACAATGGAGCTTGCTTCTCTCCATGTTTCAATGGATCCTAGCTTAGAAAAGTGGTGGAGCTTTGCTTCTCTCCATGTTCCAATGGACCATAGCTTAGACAAGTGGTAGACCTTGAAAAACACCCCTCGTATACAACATATTATGGGGTTTTCATGTTTCAATGGCTCCTAGCTTGGACAAATGGTAGAGCTTGCTTCTCTTTATGTTTCAATGGATCCAATCTTAGCCAAGGGGTGGACCTTGAAACAAGAATCCCCCCCCCCCATGTACAACGTATTATGGGTTTTGAAAGCACTGGGAGAAAATAATAGCTTTGATAAGTGGTGGACCTTGCTTCTCTCCATGCTTCAATGGAGCCGAGGTTGGACACATGTTGGAGAGAAGATGGTTGCCCATGAAATAAGACCATGCATGCTATAATCAATCATATGTTGTACACATGGTGGACCTTGCAATTGTTTTATATGCCTAACTTGGACAAGTGGAGGACCCTTGATTACCTCCAGATATCAACAACAAGCCAAGTTTGGACAAGTGTAGTACCACCAAACCAGAATCTATATGCTACAATAGAGTATAGGTAGGACACGCGATGAACCTTGATATCAAACCATCCATGCTACTAGAGATGATAGGTTTCACATGTGGTGGAACCTTGTATCAATGTTCTATGTGTAGTTTTTGACTAGTGATAGACCTTGAAACTAATCCCTCTAGGCTACAAGAAAAAAGAGATGGATGAGGAGGCTAGACTACTTTTGTTGCATCAATGCATCCCATGTTACCACATATACTATAGGGTTCTTGGATAAGTGTTGGATCTTGTGTCAATGCTCCATGTCTAGCTTGGACAAGTGGTGGACCTTGGTTCTCTCTATGCTTCAAATGGGCAATAGATTGGAGACACAGTGGCCTTTTTTTTCCAATGATTTTATTTTTTGGAAACCTTGGAGGCACCATGTAAGAGGCACTCTAAGTCTTCCATACAATGGACCTATTGGACTATAAAATAATGATATCTTTCTTTGATATTGTCATTATTTTATGCATAATATTTTCTTCTTTTTGCAGACACAAAGGAGTTAAGTGATATAAAAACTAGATGTATTTCACACTATGATTGGCATGAAGATCCTTTTGGGACACCAACTTTTCCTATTCCCAAAGATGTAATTTTCCATATTAACGGTGTGGATTTTGAAGTGCGACTTTCATGTATTGAAGGAGCTGGTTATGGGCTATTTGTGCATACTACCCTGGAAAGTGGTTTGACTATTCTAAACTATGGAGGGCATAAGTATAGATTTCAAGACTGGAAAAAGATATGCAAAATATTTCCAAGAGCTTATAAATATTCTCTTCTAGAGGATCCAAACATAGAAGAAGAGGAAGATCAATCATACATTATTGGTTGTGTAGAAGAAGGAAACGTGTCGGGCTATATAAATAGTTCTCACAGTACAAATGTCTGTCCCAACGTACGCTATACATTTGATCCAAATTTGCCACCTTGGCATAAATGCACCTCTTCACACATCAAGTCAGAAGAATATGGCCATGTATGCATTGAGACTATTTGTCAAGTTGAAGCAGGAGAAGAGTTGTTTGCTGACTATAACTTTACTTGACATTGTAAAGTATTGTACATGGATGGAAATCTCAAGTACATGCATCATTTTCATTTTTCATGGATGAAATCTCAAGTGAATATAACATTTGATTATTGTTTAGTTTATGCTCAACGAGAATCTAGAGTGCTCTTATGCTTTGTGTGTTGTCTAACATATTTGACTACCTTGGCCATAGAATCTTGATTCTACTCTAGATTTGTGATAAATCTTACCAAAATTTAATCAATGTCTAGGTTGGACAAGTGGTGGGGCTTCAAACATTACTGTCTTAAACAAGTGGAGTTATCTTACTTGAATAAGTGGTGGCCTTTGAATCCAAATCTAAGCCAAATCTCTAATTATTTTCTTGTAGTCTAGGTTGGACATTTGGTGGACCTTGTATCCATGTTTCCTCAACAAGGGTGGCTTTTAGTTTTCACTTTAAGTACTCATCTTTAATAAAGTGTAGGATGGAAAATGTTGAGTTAGTAGATTGTATTTTAGACAAGTGGTGTTTGGTGTACGAATGCTGAAAATGGTTGCAAGGATTCTAACAACGACTTTACCTTAAATAAATTTCTTACTAGGAGTTCTACATATAAATATGGTGAATAAAATTCTAGTGGTTTTGAGATACCATTTGTGTGTGTGTTTTCTTAGATTCACAAACTGGGATGGATAATGCTCCTATGGTTCAGTCAACAACTATAGAATCCATAGATTCTATGGTTTCTAAAGTGCCCAAGATGGATGATATTTCTATACTAGAGTCTAGTGTTGTGCAACTTGAGCAAGCTTCCAATAATGAGAACCAAGAAATCGATGCTTCAAAAATGCAACATACATCAAAAGAGACTGAAAAGTCCACTCACGAGCTATTGCCAATTGGTACTACGTCATGTAGCGTAGATGTTGAGAAATCCATGCTTACAATTATATTGGATTTAAATGGTCTATTGTTGAAACGTTCCCCTCAACCATCCTCACACCACAACTCAGTGCAAATGGATTCAAAAAGATATATTATACTCAGGCCAGGTTGCATCCAATTCTTGAAGACTATTTTACAAAGGTTTAATGTTGCAATTTGGTCGACAGCTACTAGGAATAATGTGTATCAAATCCTTGCAGCACTAAACAACTTAGCTGAGGATACATTGCCTTTCTTTGCAATTTGGTCGCAAGATGTTTGCTACACCGCTCAAACTCAAAAATTGTTTAGACCCGACAATCCAAACGTTGAGGCAATGTTCAAGCCTCTAGCCATGGGGTTTGAATGTGATCCACAAAGAACAGTGCTTATTGATGACTCTCCTTACAAGGGATGTATTTCACCAGCAAACAATTGCATTTTTCCACCACAATTTGATGCTGAGAAGATGGTTGACAATATGCTCTTGGAGGAGCTACTGCCATACTTGATTCAGCTTGATGAGAGAAGGGATGTGCGTGATTTAATTGCTTCTAATCGTTATGGACAACCTATAGTGACAAATGATAGTGAATACAAACAAATCATGGAGTATTGGAAGCAGAAAAATGATGTTTGGTCAGCTAAGGTGTTCTTTACAAGAAGAATACCACCTGCAAAAGGTGACAGAGATGAAACTATCATTGAAGATGCAAGTGACACAAGCCACCGCAATGAAATGAGAAGAGCCCAAATACAAGAGATCTTGGCAAAGGAGCGTACACCCATTGAAAGCATGAAGGCGTCACAATTGACCACTTTAGCTAGGCAATTGGGTTGTAACACAAAAGGAGTTTTGAAGGCAACCACAGCAAAGGCTTATATAAATAAGGTGAAAGCTGAGAACAATCTTCTAAGGCTGGATAGAAAGCAACCCTAAGGTACTAGTGACATGTCATATATTCTTGATACACATGCTTGAACACTCATGTGCATGGTATCTAACAAATCTTTCTTTTTATTCCTTCTTGCAGGATCTTACAAAGGATACTACTAGATGGAGCTCAATCAATAGAGATTTTGATATTTTTGCTCAAAATAATGAAGCAGTCACCTACATTTTTTGTTTATCAATTTCTTGAGAGACTTTATTTTAGTTTGTAATCATCAAATGAAATGAAAAGTATCCTTCTTATTAAGATTGTTGATCTTTTTCTTGTTCAAACCTTTCAATTGTGATTTATAGTTTTGTTAGCATGAGATTGTGCTTTTTTAGTTTGAAAAAAACTGTCAAAGATCCAAGTCTTTTTGGCTTTACTTAAGTTATTAATTGTGAAAGATCCAAGTCTTTTTTCTTTACTTAAGTTATTGATTGCCTATGTAATAGTCCTTAAAACAATATCGGATGGCTTTCTTGCTCCCATGTCTCACATTGGTCTTTAGGTAAGACAAGTGGTGACCTTGAAAGTATGGTCTCATATCTCGATCAAGTGAAGAGACATGAAGCTTAAATATCACTACTATGTATCTAGTGTTAAACTCCATCGAGACAAAGACTAGATAGCCAAATTGCAGTCGAGTTTAAGTGAAAAATCCATTTGAGCTAAGGTAAAACTTATAGTGCCTCATTTTTCTAGGATTCTACCCCATCAAGGAAGTTATAATCTAGCACAAACCAATTAAGACTCTTTTGGAGCCTAGATAGGACAATTCGTGGAACTTATGAAACTTATTATTGAGTTAGAGTCTAGTTTAGATAAGCAAAAGATCTTCAAACCAGCACTTGGTCTTACTATTCAATATTCAAAGTCCCTTGAGGCTAACAAATTACATACCCACTTGTAACCTAACTAATGAGTAATTATATAGATCTAAGCAAGTATATATAATGAGTCTTCAAACTAATAATCCAAGGGAAGAGAGTAGCAAGGTCCACTACTTGTCCAAGCTCAGCTCTAGACAACATAGAAAGATGCTAGTTCTACTAATTGTCTAATTATAGGCATGGAGAAATGATAGAAGGTTGACCACTTGTCCAACCTATCATCTCTAGTAAGATGGGAGGTTTGGCCTTAAGATTCACCATGTAACCAACCTATACATCATTGTATTATGAAGAGTAAAAAAGCAAAGCTCCACCACTTGTCCAAGCTAGTTCTAAAATCCACATGGAGATAAGCAAGCTCCACCATTTGTCGAATCTCTCTTCCATTAAAACATGAAAAAACTCATCTATGTTGTACAGGGGGACTTTTTTCCAAGGTCCACCACTTGTCCAAGCTAGGATCCCTAGTAGCACGAGTGGTTTGGTCTCAAGATACACCACTTGTACACTCTATGTCATTATATTAAGAAGAACTATGTATTAAGGTCCACCACTTGTCCAACCTATAAGGTTATATCTTAAATGGTATCCTTTCTCACCACTTGAAATGCCCATGATATGTTTTACACGGGGTTTCATTCCAAGGTCCACCACTTGTCCAAGCTAACTCTATTCAAACATAGAGAGAAGCAAAGGTCCACCACTTGTCCAAGCTAACTCTATTCAAACATAGAGAGAAGCAAAGGTTCACCACTTGTCAAAGCTAGGCTCCGTTGAAGTATGGAGAGAAGTAACCTCCATCATTTTTCCAAGATAGGTGCCATTCAAACATGGAAAGAATCAAGATCTACCATGTCTCCGAGATTCTAGGCTCCATTGAAACACCCTAAAACCATGATATTTTGTACATGGGGTGTTTACATTCAAGGTCTACCACTTCTCTAACGTATTATACCTAGTAGCATGAGTGATTTGGTCTTAAGATTCACCACTTATCCACTCTATGTCATTATATTAAGAATAACTGGGTGTTAAGGTCCACCACTTGTCCAACCTATAAGGGTATATCTTAAATGGTATCCTTCACCACTTGTCAAGGTCCATCACCACTTTTCCAACCTATAAGGTTATATCTTGAATGATATTTTTCCTCATCACTTGTAATGTCCATGCTATGTTTTACAAAGGGGTTTTGTTCCAAGACCCACCACTTGTCCAAGCTAACTCCATTAAAACATAGAGAGAAGCAAAGGTCCACCACTTGTCCAAGATAGGCTCCATTGAAACATGGAGAGAAGGATGATCCACCATTTCTCCAAGATAGGTTCCATTGAAACATTGAGAGAAGCAATCTCCACCATGTCTCCAAGCTAGGCTCCATTGAAATACCCTAAACCCATAATTTTGTACATGAGGGGTTTACATTCAAGGTCCACCACTTGTCCAACCTATTATCCCTAGTAGCAAGAGTGGTTTGGTCTCAAGATTCACCACTTGTACACTCTATGTCATTATATTAAGAAGAAATATGTGTTAAAGTCCACCACTTGTCCAGCCTATAAGGTTATATTTTAAATAGTATCCTTTCTCACCACTTGAAATGCCCATGATATGTTTTACATGGGGGTTTCATTCCAAGGTCCACCACTTGTCCAAGCTAACTCTATTAAAACATATAGAGAAAGAAAGGTCCACCACTTGTCCAAGCTAGGCTCATTGAAACATGGAGAGAAGGAACCTCCACTGTTTCTCCTAGATAGGCTCCATTGAAACATGGAGAGAAATAAGCTCCACCATGTCTCCAAGTTGCTAGGCTCCATTGAAATACCCAATACCCATAATTTTTTGTACATGGGGGGTTTACATTCAAGGTTCACCACTTGTCCAACCTATTATCCCTAGTAGGTTTGGTCTCATGATTCACCACTTGTCCACTCTATGTCATTATATTAAGAGGAATTAGGTGTTAAGGTCCACCACTTGTCCAACCTATAATGTTATAGCTTGAATGGTATTTTTTCTCACCACTTGTAATGCCCATGACATGATTTACATGGGGGTTTTGTTCCAAGGTACACCACTTATCCAAGATAAATCTATTGAAACATAGAGAGAAACAAAGGTCCACCACTTTTCCAAGCTAGGCTGCATTGAAACATGGACCTTAATACCAAATTATTTCTAGTAGCATGAGTGATATTTTGTACATGGGGCGTTTACATTCAAGGTCCACCACTTGTCCAACCTATTTCCCTAGTAGGTTTGGTCCCAATTTCACCACTTATCCACTCTATGTCATTATATTAAGAATAATTGGGTGTTAAGGTCCACCACTTGTCCAACCTATAAGGTTATATATTGAATGGTATTTTTTCTCACCACTTGTAATGCCCATGATATGTTTTACATGGGGTTTTTGTTCCAAGGTCCACCACTTTTCCAAGATAACTCTATTTAAACATAGAGAGAAACAAAGGTCCACCACTTGTCCAAGCTAGGCTCCATTGAAACATGGAGAGAATGATGCTGCACCATTTATCCAAGATAGGCTGCATTGAAACATGGAGAGAAGCAAGCTTTACCATGTTTCCAAGCTAGGATCCATTGAAACACTCTAGGGGGTTTTATTTCAAGGCCCACCACTTGTTTAACCTATTATCCCTAGTAGCATGAGTGGTTTGGTTTCAAGATTCACCACTTGTACACTCTATGTCATTATATTGTGTTAAGGTCCACCACTTGTCCAACCTATAAGGTTATATCTTAAATGGTATCCTTTCTCGCCACTTGAAATGCCCATGATATGTTTTACATGGGAGTTTCATTCCAAGATCCACCACTTGTCCAAGCTAACCATATTCAAACATAGAGAGAAACAAAGGTCCACGACTTGTCCAAGCTAGGCTCCATTGAAACATGGAGAGAAGGAACCTCCACCATTTCTCCTAGATAGGCTCCATTAAAACATGGAGAGAAGTAAGTTCCACCATGTCTCCAAGATGCTAGGCTCCATTGAAATACGCAAAACCCATGATATTTTGTACATGGGTGATTTACATTCAAGGTCAACCATTTCTCCAACCTATTATCCCTAGTAGGTTTGGTCTCACAATTCACCACTTTTCCACTATATGTCATTATAATAAGAGGAATTGGGTGCTAAGGTCCACCACTTGTCCAGCCTATAAGGTTATACCTTGAATGGTATTTTTTCTCACCACTTGTAATGCCCATGACATGCTTTACATGGGGGTTTTGTTCCAAGGTTCACCACTTGTCCAAGCAAATTCTATTGAAACATAGAGAGAAACAAAGGTCCACCACTTTTCCAAGCTAGGCTCCATTGAAACATGGACCTTAATACCAAATTATTCCTAGTAGCATGAGTAATATTTTGTACATGGGGGGTTTGCATTCAAGGTCCACCACTTGTCCAACGTACTTTTCCTAGTAGGTTTGGTCGCAAGATTCACCACTTGTCCACTCTATGTCATTATATTAATAATAATTGGGTGTTAAGGTCCACCACTTTTCCAACCTATAAGGTTATATATTGAATGGTATTTTTTCTCACCACTTGTAATGTCCATGATATGTTTTACATGGGGATTTTGTTCCAAGGTCCACCACTTGTCCAAGCTAAATCTGTTCAAACATAGAGAGAAACAAACGTGCACCACTTGTCCAAGGTAGGCTCCATTGAAACATGGAGAGAATGATGCTCCACCATTTATCCAAGATAGACTCCATTGAAACATGGAGAGAAGTAAGCTCCACCATGTTTCCAAGATGCTAGAGTCCATTGAAATACCCAAAACCCCTGATACTTTGTACATGGGGGGTTTACATTCAAGGTCCACCACTTGTCCAACCTATTATCCCTAGTAGCATGAGTGGCTTGGTCTCAGGATTCACCACTTGTCCACTCTATATCATTATATTAAGAAAAATTGGGTTTCCATATCTAAATGGATCTTTGCTTGGATAAGTGGTAGACCTTGAGACCTAAATACCCATTCTACACTAGAGCATTGGTTAAGCCTTATACACTTCAAGCATACCTTTAACAACAAGTAGTAGTTATTAGTTGACTTAAGTCTAGTTGAACTCCATGGTATTGAGACTAAGAGAGAGTGTAGCATAAAAAAGAGTCAGGATTTTAATTTGACTTTCTTTCTATTAATGAGTAGATCATAGATGGATTTTGGTATCTAATAAAACCTTAGGGTAGACAATGTAAAAATCATGTCTATTGTTGTGTTTGCATTAAGTGTTCTTGTTCTTTAATTTCAGAACCATTACAGAAAAATGGATTGGCTATATGCTGGCATAAATTGAAGAAAACTATTGAATTACCCATCCAACCTCCTCCAAGACCTTGTCCAAGGAATGAATCACCTCCTTATCACCTACCACTTGCTTTCAAGGACATCAAAAGAGTACTTATCTTGGATCTAGAGGGGTTACTTCTCAAGACAGTTGAAATGAAACATGGAGATTCTATGCCATCTTGGGCTCAACACATGCGACTTGTGGAGGACAAAGATGAAGTTTATCATGTGGTGCGACCAGACGCACAAAGTTTTTTGGATTTTTGTGCTGAATACTTTGAGCTATGGATATGGAGTTGCTATAACTTAACAAGGGTGCAACGCATCACACAAAAGTGTTTTCCTGAGCAGTATACCAAGTTCAAGGTGTTTATGAGTAACAAAAATTGCCAAAATCCAAATATCATGTTAGGATTTACAAGGGTTTATCACAAAAATCTGAGTGATATTTGGAAGATATTTGAGGATTTGGATGCAAACAATACCTTAATTTTTGATGACACTCCATATAGGGTGATGTGGAACATGCCAGGGACATATCTTATATTTCCAAAGATGTGGAGGCAAACTTCCGAGCAACTTCAAAACTTCTTGCAGAGAACCATAATTCCATGGTTGGTAGGATGGTTGTATGCAAGAGATAAGAGAGTCTATACATACAACACAATTGTAAATCAGTATAGTGATTCTGAGACAAATTATGTCCTTGGTGTGTACTTGTCAACACGAAAGCATTGAATAAATATGGCTATAAGATGCTTTTTTTATTCTAGTGTGTATCTTTCAACATTTGTATAATTTGATATAGTCTTTTTTTTTTTATAAAAGGTGTGTCAATTTTATGAACACTTGAATGGAGTGCACCCTACTCTAAGGGGA
This sequence comes from Adiantum capillus-veneris, assembly GCF_014529385.1. NCBI lineage: Eukaryota > Viridiplantae > Streptophyta > Polypodiopsida > Polypodiales > Pteridaceae > Adiantum > Adiantum capillus-veneris. The sequence goes on from NC_140956.1 coordinate 61,183,743, forward strand.
CTTCAATGTACTATTGGAGTGCATCCTATTGTAAGGGGACTCTGATGTATTGCTAGAGTGCACCCAAATTTTTGGGGACTCATTTTTTATTTGATTGGGGCCTATGTTGGGTCATATAGTAAAAGAAATTCATTTTTTGTCAATTCATATCGAGGTTGCATTTATTTGGAACTATGAAAGAATTGATGTTTGATGTCAAAATAAAACTTGTAAGTGTGGATCAGAGAATTCATGGACTTTAAATATGTGAGAGGGATCTTTTTCTTGGGCACAAATGTTTGCTTCAAGAATTTTGTCATTACATACTTTATGTGAAAGAGTTTTAGAACCTAAAAGACTTTGAAAACAAAACTATGGAATCTAAGTGCATGTATTCTTGAATGGCTTGAAAGTTGATGTATACATGCATGTCGCCTTGATGAAGATTTAGATCTGACAAGATGGAAAGATATAATTCTTGGACGTTACCTTTGTCAATTTGGTAATAACATATTTAACTTTCTTTTAATATGGGTGGAAAATATATTATTATGTGCATATTTAACTTTCTTTTAATATGGGTGGAAAATATATTATTATGTGCATTTGGAACCTAATTGCTTGACCTTCAAACCAAGATTCCTATGTTATTTTTTCATATACTTTTTTGTACTGAATTAAGATTGTGGATGCAAGGTCCACCACTTGTTCAAGCTAGATCTAAGAAAGTATATATACTGAGTCTTCAAACTAGTAAACCAAGGGAGAGAGAAGCAGGGTCCATCACTTGTCCAAGCTCATCTCTAGACAACATAGAGAGATGTTATGTCTACTAATTGTCCAATATAGTCATGGAGAAATGATAGAAGGTTGATCCACTTGTCCAACCTATCATCTCTAGTAAAATGGGAGGTTTGGCCTTAAGATTCACCATGTAACCAACATATACTTCATTGTATTATGAAGAGTAGAAAAGAAAAGCTCCACCACTTGTCTAAGGTAGTTCCAAAATCAACATGGAGAGAAGAAAGCTTCACCATTTGTCCAAGATAGGTTCCATTAAAACATGGAAAACCTCATATATGTTGTACATGGAAGCTTTTTTCCAAGGTCCACCACTTGTCCAAGCTAGGATCCATTAAAACATGGATAGAAACAAGGCTCCACAACTCGTCCAACCTTTATAGCTGCGAAGTGTACCGGTTGTCTAAACTAGGCATGGGAAAATAATAGAAGGTCCACCACTTATCCAATATATTATCTCTAATAGCATGGGAGGTTTGGTCTCAAGATTTAGGAATTGGCTGACCTGTATTTCATTGTATTATGATGAATTTGGTTTTAAAGTCAACTACTTATCCAAGCTATAAGTTTATATCTTGAATGGTATTCCTTCCCATCACTTAGAAAACCAATGATATGTTGTACATGGGAGGGTTTGTTACAAGGTCCACCACTTGTCCAAGCTAGTTTCATTGAAACATGGATGAAGACAAGCTCCACCATTTGTTAAAGCTAGACTCCATTGAAATCTAGAAAATCCATTCTATGTTGTACATGGGGTTTTTGTTTTAAGGTCCAACACTTGTCCAAGCTAAGATCCATTGAAACATGGAGTAGAGAAACACTCCACCACTTGTCCAAGCTAGGCAACATTGATAGTAGTTGGTTTATTTTGAAGATCCACCACGTGTCTAAGCTAACTCTATTGAAACATAGAGAGAAGCAAAGGTCCACCAACTGTTCAAGCTAGGCTCCATTGAAACATGGACAGAAGCAAGCTCCACCATTTCTCCAAGATAGACTCCATTGAAACATGGAGAGAATCAAAGGTCCACCATTTCTCCAAGCCAAGATCTAGTTGTCCAACCTATAAGGTTATATCTTAAATGGTAATCATACCCATGATATGTTTTACATGGGGGTTTTGTTCCAAGATCACCACTTGTCCAAGCTAACTCTATTGAAACATAGAGAGAAGCAAAGGTCCACCACTTGTCCAAGCTAGTCTCCATTGAAACAAGGAGAGAAGCAAGCTCCATCATTTCTCCAAGATAGGCTAGCATGGATAAGTGCACCTTGAAACCAACCTTCCTATGAGGCAATAGAGCATATGCTACATATTTTATGTATGCCCCATGCCTCAAATTAAGAAGTTATAGATTAGAAGTGGACCTTGCTTAAATGTCACATGCAATAAATTAAGAAAAAATAGCCAAGTGGATTGTATTCCTCAATGGATCCTTGCTTTCACAAGTTGTGAACCTTGAGTCACTTTTACATTAACTTGGACAAGTGGTGGACCTAGAAACCAAGCTCTCCATGTTGAGATAAGTTGTAGGTAGGACAGTAGAACATAGACAACGATAATGGATGCAATATACTCCTCTCCTAATAATCCAATTGATTGAAACCATGATATTTTAGTTGTTTTCATTGTGTATTGTATGTGCATAAAGTGGAATGAGACCTTAAGAAAACTCAAATTTTTGACAAAATCTCTATATTTTATACATGATATATTGAAAGTTGTCCAACCTGGGAATTGGGATTTTCCCACTTTACCTAATATGGTCTTCTTTGTAAACTACTTCTTGTTTTGAAGTACTAAAGCCATTGAGTGGCTGCTTTCCCGTGGACGTAGCCCACATTAGGTGAACCACGTATATCGTGTGTACTCTCTCTCTCTCTCTCTCTCTCTCTACTCTATAATCTCGTGTATATAAATCTGTCTCTCTCCATTAAGTAATCTACTCAATTATCTATTTAGCTACATCTTATTTCCTAACAACTGGTATCAGAGCAAGGTTTGCTCGTAGCTAAATTATCTCAAGGAAAGGATTCCTTGAATTGAGTGGGAGGTATGGCGGAGGAAGGGAAGCTCAAGATTGAGAAGTTCAACGGCAAAAACTACCAACATTGGAAGATGCATATTGAAGACTATCTCTACCAGATGGACCTCTATTTGCCACTAGGCGGTCTTGCAAAGAAGCCCGCAACAATGGCAGATGAAGCATGGATTGTCCTTGATCGAAAGGCACTGGGAACAATCCGGTTAAGCTTGGCGTCAATGGTGGCCTTCAATGTTTCAGAGATGAAGACCACGGAGGACTTGATGAAGTCACTTGACGACTTCTACGAGAAACCATTGGCATCCAATAAGGTATTTCTTATGAAGCGCTTGTTCAATCTAAAGATGGCAGAGAATGGTTCAGTTGCAGAACACCTAAATGACTTTAACACAAACATAAGTCAACTTCGATCAGTGAAAATCAATTTCGATGACGAAGTTCGAGCTCTCCTTAAACTATCATCTCTACCGGATAGTTGGGACAGCCTTGTGATGGCTGTAAGTAATTCTATCTCTGGCACAAATACTCTTAAGTTTGATGATGTTGTGGGTGTTCTCCTAAGCGAGGAAATGCGAAGGAGAAGCACAAGAGAATCAACAAGTGCTGCACTATCAGTGGAAACAAGAGGAAGGCTTAAGGAGAGGTTCAAAAACCAAAAGGGTCATGATCGCTCAAGGCGGAGCAAGTCATGCACAAAGTCAGTTCTTGAATGTTGGAACTGCGGCAAGAAGGGCCACGTCAAGAAGGATTGTTGGTCCAAGAAGAAGAAGGAGACAGAGTCTCAAGACAACAAGCCAACATCGGAGGCCAATGTGGCAGGTAAAGTAGAGCAAGATGCTCTAATTCTCTCATTAGACAATGTGTCTAATTCCTGGATAGTAGATTCCGGGGCTTCATTCCATGCGACACCACACAAGCAACATTTCCAAGACTACACCAAAGGTAATTTTGGGTATGTATACTTGGGAGATGATGAAGCTTGTGAGATTGTCGGCAAAGGTACAGTTTCTGTCAAAACTGCTAACGGAAATGAATGGAAGCTTAAAGATGTTAGGCATGTTCCTTCTCTTCGCAAAAATTTGATCTCTACAGGACAATTGGACGATGAAGGTCACAACATTGCATACGGAAACAAACGGTGGAAGATCTCAAAGGGATCTTTGGTGGTTGCCAAGGGTGAAAAAGTCGGTACACTTTACTTGTGTACTGTTAGCACGCAACCTTCAGCTTGTGCAGCAACTACAGAAGTTGACAGTGCGGTGTGGCAACTACAGAAGTTCACAGTGCGGTGTGCCAAAGGAATGCAAATCCTTCAAACAAAGAAGCTTCTACCAGGTTTGAAAGAAGTGGACTTAGAGTTCTGTGAAGATTGTGTTTATGGTAAACAAAAGAGGGTAAAATTTCAAAAATCAGGAAATGAAAGAAAAAATAAAAAACTTGAGTTGGTTCATTCTGATGTTTGGGGTCCTGCAAGTACACCATCGCTTGGTGGCTCATAATACTATGTAACATTCATAGACGATGCGACTAGAAAAACATGGGTTTATGTCATGAAGAATAAATCCGATGTATTTTCCATATTTCAAAGGTGGAAAGCCTTTGTGGAGAATGAAACAGGTACCAAGGTTAAATGCCTCAGATCCGACAATGGAGGCGAATATTGCAGCCAAGCTTTTGAAAGCTTTTGTGCTAGCAATAGCATTCGGAGGCAAAGGACAACCCCAAGGACACCTCAACAAAATGGGATTTCGGAAAGGATGAACAGGACAATCATGGAACGAGCACGAAGCATGTGGCTACATGCAGGCCTACTGCTTGAGCTTTGGGCGGAAGTTGTAAGTACGTCTGTGTAATTAATCAATCGGTCACCCTCAACGGCATTGGATGGGGGAGTTCCAGAAGAGGCATGGACAGGTAAACCGGTGAATTATGCATTTCTCAAAGTGTTTGGGTGTGAGGCTTTCATGCACATAGATAGAAGCCTAAGATCAAAGTTAGATGCAAAGTCCAAAAATTGTTTCTTCATTGGCTATGGAGAAGGAGACTTTGGGTATCGCCTATGGAATCCTGAAGATGGTAAAATCTTAAGGAGTAGGGATGTAATTTTTAACGAACAAAATATGTACAAAGATTACTTGGAAAGAAAACAAACAAAAGAAACAGGCAATGAGTACATGGAGCTTGAGGACGGTGAAGACTCAAGGACTGCAAACGGTGACAATGTGCAACAACGTCAACCAAATGAGGAGCCTCAACCTATTCCCCGAAGATCTACAAGAGCAAGTAGACCTCCAGAAAGGTTTGTTCCTTCCTTCAACCATCTCTTGATCTCAGATTCTGGAGAGCCGGAATCATATGAAGAAACTATGCAACATGAATCCAAAGAAGAATGGACAAAGAGCATGCAAGTGGAGATGGACTCACTACATCGCAACCAAACATGGGAGTTGGTTGAGTTGCCTAAAGGTAAGCGGGCACTTCAAAACAAATGGGTGTACAGGCTAAAGGAAGAAGAAGGTGGGAAGAAAAGGTACAAGTCTAGGCTTGTGGTAAAAGGTTTTTCTCAAAAGAAAGGTATTGACTTCAATGAAATATTTTCTCCTGTTGTAAAAATGAACTCAATTAGGCTTGTCTTAAGCCTTGTGGCTGCTCATGATCTAAATCTCGAGCAAATGGATGTAAATACGGCATTCCCTCACAGTGACTTAGAGGAGGAAATCTACATGCTTCAACCAAAGGGGTATGAAGTAAAAGGTAAGGAGAAAATGGTTTGCAGATTAAAGAAGAGCTTGTATGGTTTAAAGCAAGCATCAAGACAATGGTACTTGAAGTTTGATCGATGGATGTTGGATCATGGATTTACAAGATGCAACTCGGATCACTGCGTCTACACGGAGAATTTGGGAGATGGGAAATTCATCATCCTAATGTTGTATGTTGATGACATGTTGATTGCAAGTGCTAACATGCAGGACATCAAAGACCTAAAAGAGGAGCTGTCCAAATCTTTTTCAATGAAAGATTTAGGTGCTGCAAAGAGGATACTTGGTATGAAAATATCAAGGGACAGGACGAAGAAGACAATAAAGCTATCTCAAGAAGATTACATCAAGAAGGTACTAGAAAGGTTTGCAATGCAAAATGCAAAACCAGTTTCTACACCTTTGGCTGGTCATTTTAAACTAACGAAGGATATGTGTCCAAAGACACAAGAGGAGATAGCCTATATGTCTAAAGTTCCATATGCTGCAGCGGTAGGTTCTCTAATGTATGCTATGGTATGGACAAGGCCAGACATTGCACATGCAGTGGGAGTTGTGAGTAGGTTCATGGACAACCCAAGTAAAGAGCATTGGCAAGCTGTGAAGTGGATACTTAGGTATCTAAAAGGGACAACAACAAATGCTTTGTATTTTGGAGGAACTAATATTTTTCTAGAAGGGTATGCTGATGCAGATATGGCAGGTGACAAAGATACTCGAAGGAGCACTACTGGCTATGTGTTCACGGTTGGAGGCACAACAGTAAGTTGGGCTTCAAAGCTGCAGAAAGTGGTTTCACTTTCTACCACGGAAGCAGAGTATGTAGCAATGACGGAGGCAAGCAAAGAAATTCTGTGGCTTCACAGATTCTTAGAAGAGCTTGGATTCAAACAAGACAATTGTGTCTTGTACAGTGATAGCCAAAGCGCTATCCATCTTGCGAAGAACTCAGCCTTTCATTCAAGGACAAAGCACATTGAGGTGAGATATCACTTCATACGTACTCTTTTGGAAGAGGGACAACTAAAGCTAGGAAAGGTGCATACAAGTGAAAATCCTGCAGACATGTTTACAAAGGTGGTCAACAAGGAGAAGTTGAGCTTTTGCTCATCTTCAATCGGCATTCAAGGATAAGAAGCCAGAATGGAAAGCAGTCACAGGTTTGGTTTGGAGATCAGTCTCCAAGTGGGAGATTGTTAAGTATGGAGCCTGATTTACCCTTGTAATTTTCTGTGGTAAAAGCGCACATTTGTAAGGCCCCCATTATGAGGAGAAGCCATCGTGCGTGAAGGAAAATCACTCATCGGAAACCAAAATTTTCACGGACAAGAATCAAGGGCAACTTTAAAGGCCTCGGGGGCGGAGGCCCCCGAGACTTTATTTTTCGCCGGAATATTATGGCCGGTGGCCGGTGGCCGGTAGTCAATGGCCGGTGGTCGGTGGTCGGTGGCCGGTAGTCAATGGCCGGTGGCCGGTGGTCGGAAGTCAATGGCCGGTGGCCGGTGGCCGAATTCAAAATCGGACTTGTCTTCTCTAGGGCGGCCACACATGGGCGGATTGGAGGGTCCGATTTGAACTTATTCGCACAAGGGCGGCTACACATGGCTGTCTCTCATAAGAGAGGGCAGCCCTTTTGGCCTATAAAAGGAGGCCATTTCTACACACATTTCATAGTGTGAAGTTGATGCAACAAGGTGAGTGTGAGGTGGTGAGAGTGAAGCAAGGCGGGAGCTCCATTAAGGGTATAATCCCTTTGTAAACTACTTCTTGTTTTGAAGTACTAAAGCCATTGAGTGGCTGCTTTCCCGTGGACGTAGCCCATATTGGGTGAACCACGTATATCGTGTGTACTTTCTCTCTCTCTCTCTCTCTCTCTCTCTCTCTCTCTCTCTCTCTACTCTATAATCTCGTGTATATAAATCTGTCTCTCTCCATTAAGTAATCTACTCAATTATCTATTTAGCTACGTCTTATTTCCTAACAAGCACTTTATCATTGCCCCCAAGGTTCCACTTAGTAAGAGATCCATTATCCTTTTGACATGCGCCATGTCTCCTTTTGAATCCAAAGGCCCAAAGGGAACTAAGAAAACATGTATATAGTATCTGTATTGAGCGTGACTGCAGAAACTTTGATGATAGGTCTGCAGAATGACAAAAATGCAACTTTTTTGTACCTATTTTTTTGCCCCAAAAACAATTAGTGAGGTAAAAGTAACTATATGTTTTGATCACCAACCCATTGAAGTTAACGGGGCATTTTATCTCATGTCCTACAAAAATCCCCACTCTTATTTATATGCAATCAACCATAAGAAATTGTTATTTTGGGCAAAATGCACTGGTCCATCAACTTTGAAGGCTTGTAGGGACGAAGGGATAAGAAAACTTACAAGTTTCTCATTTTTTCCAGATGTAGTAGTTCTTGAACTATAAGCTCATGAAAGGATTTTTCAAAATGAGTGGATCTACTATGGTTTTGGAATTTTTTTCCAAAACTCTGAAAGGACACTTTTATGTCCTGTTAGGTTACCATTCTAGTGTTAATAGCATGTTTATACTTCTTTACAGATGGAGCTCCATTAGTTTACTCAAAGTTGTTTTGTGATGGGTATCTTACCATTTGAAGTAGTAGGGGGTATGACCCTCTATGCTAAGACTAAAATACAAAAAATGTGTTGATGTACGAGGTTAGTTGGTGATTTGGTGTCCGTTTGGTGCCATGGCTCAGTGTGAGCATGGCCTTCACTGTAAACGTTTTGGATTTTATACGTTCTCACTCACATTTGTGAGATTTGCCAAAAAGAAAAAAAAGAAAGCTAAAATATTATGATCCTTCACAAAACTTCTAAACCTTTTTTTTTCAAAACTCACAACTGTGTGTGATTGTATTAGAATTCCATAGAGAAAATTATAGAAAAACCTCAAGCCCATGCCGAGCCTTGGGGTTCTGAGATTACATCGGATTTAAGCTAGAAAACTACTATCAAGTTCACTATTTAGGAATTGATGCATCTTCAAAAGATAGTGGTTCTTCATTACATGCTGTTGCAATGAGAGCTACATCCACAAAATCACTCAATACATGGTGAGTAGATGATCTTGTTCTACCATGCAAAGGAGCACTCAACTTACTATCTTGTAAAGTTTGCTTCAGCCATCTTGGCATTGCTTGTGCATCCGTGATAGAAGTGTGTTCCTTATGTAATTCATGATCAACTTGTATATCATCAATGGGTTGAACTTCATGCTGATTTTCAGCCATGTTTGGATGCAAATTTTCAGCTCTTTAAACCTCATTTGGCTGCTCTACATGGTCATTATCCAATGTACCACTTTGAAACAAAGGCATAAGGGTATCAAACATACTTGTGACCCAATAGTTGGCTGCGTTTTACATTCAAGCAAGGGATGGGCTGAATTTTCAGCAAATACCACATCACAACTTACAACAATCTTGTCCATTAATGGATGATACAAACGATAACCTTTACTTTCAAAACTATAGCCCACAAAGATACATTTTATAGCCTTGTCTTGCAGTTTGTGACGTTGTTGTGAAGGCACAAGAGCATATGCCAAACAACCAAACACACTCATATGGCTCACCATTGGCTTTTGACCATTCCAAGCCTCATAAGGTGTAACAAATCTCAAAGCTTTAGTGGGACATCTATTCAAAACATAGTTTTGACACATCAGCGCTTCCATCCAAAACTTATCAGGAAGATGCTTTCCTTTAACCATACAACGTGCCATTTCCAAGAGAGTACGATTCTTACGTTTGGCAACACCATTTTGATGAGGTGTATATGGCATAGTATATTGATGCATAATACCTTTGTCACAAAGAAAAACATTAAACTCATGCAACATATATTCCCCACCATGATCTGTGCGAAGAGTAATAAGTTTGTTGCCACTGAAATTTTCAGCCATAGTCACAAAGCTTTTAAAGCATGCAAAAACTTCATTCTTTGCTTTCAATGGATACACCCAAGTATGGCGAGTAGCATCATCTATGAAGGTAACAAAAATACATACTTTCCAAAAGATGGAGTCTTCACAGGACCACATACATCACTGTGTACAAGCTGTAATTTTTTTGTAGCATGAACAGAACCATCCTTCGAGAAAGAGGCACGATGCATTTTGCCAAGTATACAACCTTCACAAGCATGCTTCTCAATGGAGCCAAGTGTGGGCAAACCAACAACCATATCACGCTTTTGTAAATAGAGCAAGCTATTGAAGTTTAAATGACCAAAATGTGCATGCATTAACTCTGTTTCAGCCATAGAAGGAGTACGAACAAGCAAGGCATTTGATGCATGTCTCTCATAAGTATCCATGCGATACAAGCCATTGCATAACATCCCAGACATAACAATAACATCACCATTGCTGAAGTCATGAACCATACATTTGGCATCCTCAAAATGTACATGAAGACCCGAAGAGGCAATGGTAGGAACCGAAAGCAAGTTCTTCTTTATGCCTGGCACATACAAGACATTCTTGAGAGTCACAACACCCCCATTTGTAGCCATAAGCTTTATGTTCCTAACTCCAATGATAGGGTAAGAGGCATTATTTCCGCAAACAACATGCCCCCCCTTTGGAGTTAATAAAACCTTATATATAAAAAGAACATAAGCACTTTGGACTAAGCTAGAATGTTTAAAAAATGTTAAAAGATGGACATGATAACAACTGGTATAGTCCATTGATACCTGTAAAACACATCCAAGGCTAACATATATGTTGTCTTGTTTGGATGGATGCAAGTAAGGACTCTATCTTATCTTGGAAGGTTCTTTTAGCTTTTAGCAATTGTCCAATACAGGATTATACCATACACCTATTGCAAGGGAAGTACTTCTGATATCTGTATATTGGAATGAGGCTTCATTCATACAAACATTATACAAAGATAATTCTAAGACTGAGTTGTTTTTATAGTTATCATTTCTCTTTCTATGAAGCCAGCTGTCTTTTGAATGTAAAAGTTCTATTATGTCTTATTATTTATGATAAAACAGTTACACACGCGCGCGCGGTAGCACTGACAGTGAAGAGCAAAAAAAATGGAGAAGAGAAGGGGGGTGGGGAGATTGACAACAAGGAGCAATTGATGGTTAATTTAAGAGTAGAGAATGTGTACAAGGCTTTCTCTATTCTCCCTTTGACTCTAGGACTATTCTATCTAAAATCGGCAAAAGGGGGGCCCTTATTTGGGCAAATTTTCCTTTTTTAGCAAACTTCTCCTTCAGGCACACATCCAATTGACCTGCATGATCGCACACGAACTATCACTTTTAGCTAACTTGGTTTTCTTATCTCAACTCGCAGGTAAGCCCTCCTATATATAGGGGTGACACCCGGTGCCATGGGGCCCAAGTAAGCACCCATTAGCCTTCAATAAAAGAGGAGGGGGGCTTGTGGGCACCCCCAATATGAATCTTCCCCAAGGGTAATTCCTGCCACATCATCAATGCCACCAGAAGCACACAAAGCTACCCAACACATCGCCAACAACAATGAATGATTGTTGCCACCACAATAGCACCACATGCCCGAACGTGAGGGAGGGGCTCCATGAGAGCTCTCACTCTCTCTCTTCTCTTGATGCTAATGGAATGTCACCCCTTTACTATATATACCTTGAGCTCTTGTGTACACACTCCCCACGTGGGATTACTTTCAATGCCACGTGGTGTTGCATGAGACCTCCACCCCTTGGTGCTCAACAAAACCTCACCCAATGTCCAACAATTAATTTTCTTGCAACAATTTTAGCCACCCTCATTTCTTGCTCACCTGTCTGATTGGAACCCTGTAAAATCCCATTGGAAGCTCAACTTTCTAGCTCCAACCATTATCATCAGATATGCATTTTGAGCCTGCCATGCCCTTAAATGACGCGATGCAAAAAGGGAAAAACAACCTGGTCCGTCATTGCCGCCATTATTTACCAACTTTGACAGAGTGTAACTTGACTCCCACAACTTTGATTGACCTGTCATCACCTCCAGTAGGCTTCACATATTGTATGCCACCTTTGCAAACCCTAGAAAGCTCAAACTAATACCTGACAAAAAACTTACCAAGGCGACCAAACGGGCTCAAACCTAGCCTCGATAAAACTTTAACTGCCCATAATTTGCCCGTTTGAACTCCGATTGCTAATCTGAAAAGGCCGACATGCACCAAGAGCTGAGCACTTTAGGCCCATGCACTCACATCTTGTCTTACCAACTATCTACAACTGTCATAAAATCTAATATCTAATATCTAACCAACCCAAATGATTTTCTCATATTAAATTGATCACTTAATGTGGGAGAATAAACGGGAACAAGTGTTAAGATATAGACATGTGCTTATAGATCTATCTCAACACAGGGCCAATGGTAAAGGGGCCCAAATGAGAGATGGTCTATCAAAGAGAAAGGCTAACAAATGGAGCATAAGACCTTAGGGTTAGCTTCATTGAAGACATCCAATAATGTGTGTAAAAGTCCTTTGACCTTAGGTAAGCTAGGGCTGAGCTAGAGGCGCGGGAACCCGACCCAGCTCGAGGTGCTTGTCATGCTTGATGACTAAGGTGCTTGATGATTGAGGTGCTTAATGATTGAGATGCTTGACATGCTTGAGATGTTAGGGTTGCACTTGAGGTGAGAACTCAGCCTAAGCTTAAAGTGCTTAAGAGCCAAGCTTGTGGTGGGAACTGGGCCTATGCATGAGGGGCTTGAGGTGTCAAAAAGTCAAATATTCAATCCCTACAAGGAGGGGGCGATCCCTACATGAGGGGGGGATGAGAGAGAACACCCACACACTCACACAAGGCATGCATGGTACAAAGAAAGCAAAAGGGACACTTGTCAAGTTCCTCCTCATGTTGCCCTCATGGTGTGCCTGAAGCCTATTGGTTGGCAACCCAAGGGGTCCAATGATAATTTAGGAGATTTAATTAATTGATTTAGCATTTATCTAGCCCTCTCTCTCAAAGGGGAAAGGGGGACACTTGTCTCAAGGCTACCCTTGGTGCTTGTAATGCCTCCTGCTTACGATTGGCTAGGCCTGGAGGGGTCTAATGAGCTTCAAGCATGAGCTACAAGGGGGGGGGGGGGGGGGGGGGGGTCGACCCAAGCAAGCAAGGGGGTTGCTTAGGGGGTATACTCACCTACACACACTCACAAACACTCTCATTGTGTGCTATGCAAAGTGCAAGAGCTCCCTCTCCTTCTCCAAGCAAGTAGAGGTTGAGAGCCTACACCAATACTCTTGGATATGGAGTGCAAATCCAACCAAGAGCCACGCTTCAATGCTTAAGCTTTCCATCTCCTTCTTCTTCATTACTATGCTATTATGTATGCTAGCAACAAGAGTTATGATAAGTGAGGAACTAATTCTTTCTCCTACGAAATGTTCTTCTTCCTCTTCCCTACCCTCATTCCCTGCTAGCCCTCTCCACCTTCGAAGGTGTTTGAGGTCTTGGGACTGAGGCTTGGGATAGTTAAAGCTTTCTTCAAGTTTATGTTATGTTTGTGATGCATGAAGCTTTCCATCTTCATTGCATCACCTTGGTCACAAGGAACACAAAGATTGTATTGTAACAAGTCTCTCTTAATGGGAGAAATCATAATACAAATGCCTATTGGAGGGGGGACCGGCTCCACATAAATCCAATCCTCAACTGTTGTCATGTTCTCTAAATTCTCTCTCTTGCAAAAGTATTGTTCATGCCAAGTTAACTAATTTCTATGATTATGTTTCTATCTTCAATTATGTTCACCCGCTATGCTCAGAAAGTCATTTCTCAAAAATACTCTCATTAATTTCCGCTACTCTCAAATTAAATAGGCCAATTCCATTACATTGGTATCAGAGCATTTGGTTTCTCTTTTCTTGCTCAAGAAGAGAGGTCCTTAAGTAGCCTATAAATGGTTGATGTTGTTAATTATATTAGGGTAAGTGGATCTGGGATCTATTATCGGTTTTGTTGAGCCCACTATGTGGGGGATGGTGCACACCTCAGGAGCTTTGGACTTAATAATAGAGTCTTTTTAGACTTGCCTACGGCTTTACCATTATTGAGCCATAAGAAGTCCGAAAGGAGCTAGCCCTCGGCAACTCTGCTATGTTGGACCTACTCCTCTACTCTCTATAATTAACCACTTCGAGCCATGGGTGTAGATACTTAAGAGACGATTTTCAAAGGCTAAGAGGAGTGGCAACTAAGGTTTTGAATTGCCAAAGCATACACTAAGTACATACATAAATTTTGTTAACATGGCTGACAATAATCAAGAGAGTAGAATGAACATTGATAGCTTTGATTTTGCACATGAAGGTGCTAATAATAATGCTCCCATGTTTGTGAATTATCTTGTCACTAGGTTGCAGCAAGCTATGGGCAACCCTGATTTGCAAGCCGAAGTTACTCAACAACTTCGTGCTTATGGAATTTCCCTTCCTCTCCAAGAGGAGAGAGAGCTTAGGAGGCCTCTTGAAGAGACCCCCAAAAGAAGACTCTCCCCCATTCGAGAGGAGGAATCCAAAGAGCAAGAAAGAAATGAAATTTTAAGTTCCTCTAAAGCTGTGGCTCCACGAAGACGGCGGTCTAGACGATTTCCGACTCCTCCCAAGAGGAAAAGATCAACACATAGTCCTTCTCCTCATCACTCTGAAAGGAAAGAGAGGAAACAAAGGAAAAAAAGGGCTAGGAAGAGGTCACCCTCTTCTCCTTCTTCTTCACCTTCCTCCTCTTCCGATGAAAGTTATGGCTATTCTCCTAGAGAATACAAGAGGGGAGGACATCGCTAATCATTTCCTGCATGGTGAAGGTCACAAAAGCTAAAGAAGTTCAAGGAGGGAGGAAAGAGTATCTCTTTTCTCACCTATGATGGCACCTTTGGTGCTACCGACAAAGTGTTGTCCTTCATCTAGCAATTTGATGCGGCCTTTGGAGACGAGGGCTTCATAGAGTCCTCCAAGCTACGCCATGTAGCTATGCACTTCCAAAAATCAGCTCGTCAATGGTGGGCTAGCCTTTGTGGCAATGGTGAAACCCCAAAGACATGGAAAACTCTATGAGTTTCCATCATGAAGAAATTCCTTGCAAGCGATGCAAAAGACAAAGTGCTTACTGAATGGCGCAGCTTGAAGCTTCTCTCTCATGAGCCTATCCACAAGTACGAAGACAAGTTTTGGGATTTACATCTCAAGGCTACTCTCTTTCAAAAGATAGACTTTGCCGAGCAAAGGCAGCAATTCTGTGCGAGATTACCTGAAGAGATGGCCGAATACATCAACTCTCAACGGCCTGGTACTATTAGTGAAGTAATCCATCACACCAACTTCACGAATCAATTTCCATCAAGGGACTAGACGTAATGTCAAGCCCATGGAAAACAAAGACAAAAATGATGCAAAGGGGAAAACCAATGTTCAAAATACTTCCCAAGTCACTTCCAACAACAACAACAATCGGTCCAAGGAGAAGGGAGTTTACAAAGGTTAAAAAAAACTCTCTCCTTAAGAGCTTGAAGCTTTTCGCACGGACCATAATTGTTTCAAGTGTGGGGAGCAAGGACATGGCTATCGTTCTTACCCCAAGAAGAATACTCGCAATGAGACTCCTAGGGCTTCCACCATCGAAGCTCCAAAAGAGGATGATCATTGCAAAGGATCATCACTTTCCTATGCTTGGGGAAAGGTAAGAGAGCATGATGTCTTCATCTTGTTTGACCCTGGCTCTACTCTGAACTGCATATCAATCGAGTTGGCCACCAAGTTGGGCATTCAAGCTTTTGAGATGGGAGATATGGTAATGGCTGACGCAGCTTTCAAGGGACAGCAAGCCTCTTCTACTCCCTTGATTGGGAAGTTGAGGCTTCATGTGCAAAGCTATGTCGACAAAGAAGACTTCTTCATCTCTCCTCTCCAGCATGAGGATGCTATCGCATGACTGCCAACATGAAGTTCCCTGAAAGGAGAATTTACTTCACCTACAGAGGAAAGAACATGTATATAGATGCTAGTGAACGTGGTCGCACTATTCCACTTGTAAATCCTCTTGCTTTTGATAAGTCAATGAAGAGCTCAATTTCTGCGTACATGATTTTTGTCAAAGAGTCTCTAAAAGATACTAATGTCTCATCAAATGTAAATGGTAGGAATCAAGAAGAGTTAGACTTGTCTAATATTCTAAAAGGATTCCAAGATGTGTTCATTGATGATATCCCTATGGACTTACCTCCAACACGAGGGGATGATGACCATCGCATTGAGCTCCTTCCACGAAGCTCACCGCCTAACAAGCCTCCTTATCGAGTCTCACAAGCTCAACAAGAGGATATCATGAGGCAAGTACATGAATTGGTAGACAAAGGGATGGTGAGGCCTAGTTCCTCTCCCTTTTGTTCTCCAGTCTTTTTAGCGCAAAAGAAAGATGGTACATACCGTATGTGTGTGGACTATCGAGCACTAAACCATATCACTATCAAAAACAAATTTCCCGTGCCTCGGGTAGAAGATCTGTTTGATAAGCTACAAGGCTCTACCTACTTCAGTACGATTGACCTTAAGAGTGGCTATCATCAAATAAGGATAGTGGATGAAGATATCTTAAAGACCGCATTCTGCACGACGTTTGGTCTTTATGAATATCTAGTCATGCCTTTTGGCTTTACTAATGCACCAGCTACGTTCAATCGTCTGATGGAGAAAATTTTTAGACCATACCGCAAATTCACTGGAGTGTTCTTTGATGATATCATCATCTACTCCAAGTCTTTGGAGGAACATAAGCAACATCTCCAAGTGATTTTTCAAGCATTGAGGGAGAACAAGCTTTTTCTCAACCAAAAGAAAAGCAAATTCTTCCTTCAAGAGATTCAATACCTAGGTCATATTATCTCTCACGATGGTATCCATATGGATCCATCAAAGTTAGAGGTAATAAAATCATGGCCTAACCCAAGAAATCTACATGAGCTAAGAAGCTTTATTGGTATGTGCGCATACTATAGACGCTTCATAGCAAAATTCTCTCAAGTAGAAGGACCACTACACGACTTAACTAAGAAGAACGTTAAGTATGTATGGACTGCTAAGGAGAAAAATGCTTTTGATAAGCTCAAAGAGAAGCTTACTTCCCAACCATTCCTCGTGCTTCCGGATCTCTCAAAACCATTTGAGGTCCAATGTGATGCTTGTGGTGATTGCCTTGGAGCAGTTTTGCTTCAAGAAGGGCATGTTTGTGATGCATGAAGCTTTCCATCTTCATTGCATCACCTAGGTCACAAGGAACACAAAGATTGTATTGTAACAAGCCTCTCTTAATGGGAGAAATCATAATACAAATGCCTATTGGAGGGGGGACTGGCTCCACATAAATCCGGTCCTCAACTGTTGTCATGTTCTCTACATTCTCTCTCTTGCAAAAGTATTGTTCATGCCAAGTTAACTAATTTCTATGATTATGTTGCTATCTTCAATTATGTTCACCCGCTATGCTCACAAACTCATTTCTCAAAAGTACTCTCATTAATTTCCACTACTCTCAAATTAAATAGGCCAATTCCATTACAACAACTGTCCAATCTAACAAGGATCTGCAAAAACACTTTTACCTTCATAAATTGCCGTAACTTGCACTCTGTAATTGTCCAATCTGGCGGGGATCTGCAAACCACTTTTACCTTCAAAAACGGCCATAACTCACACACTATAACTATGATTGGGAAGTCATCTAGACTAGCTTGGAGAACAGTTTGAGGATTATCTTTTATACTTCCAGTTTTTCACTTTTCACTCTGTGACCAACCACCTTTGATAAGCACCATTGTAGAGTACCTTGGCTCAAAAAACCACATAAAGCATACACACATGCTATTCTTTGCCCGCCCTTGACCTTTATGTTTGTCTTATCACTTTAGCATGTACCTATAAGCACACATAGCCTTGCCTTGCACTACTCATAGCACCGACCAACTTTAGCTACACCATCATTGCCCATCCCCTTGTTGAGCATTCACATTCAATCAAAAACATTTTTATTGAATTTTGAAAACTGCAAAAATAGAAGACATTGTAATTTAAACAAAAAACTGCTACCATATGTTCAAAGCCTTACTCTTGACGTAGATATCTCCTATTTAGGTGGGTTGCCCAACCCCTTCGATTAACACTTGATGCACTGCGGGCACCAACTCCCTTTCAAAGTACAGCTTGAGACGAACACCATTCACCTTGTGTTTCAAAAATCCATCATTCATCCTCATCAACTGGCAGGTATCGTTGGGAAAAACTTGATGCACCTTGTAGGGTCTCATTCACTTCTTCTTGAACTTTTTTTGGAACGTGAAATCGAGGTAGCTCTCATATCGCATCACCAAATCACCTGTCTCTATCTGCTTCTTTGGTAAATGTTGATTGAACTTCCAGCTGCTTCACATCAAAATTTGATGCTTCCTTTCTATCCATCTATAAAGCTTTGAGGCTAGTGATGTTGTTTTACTGAGGTGGCTATATGAGAAACCCTTAGCCTCTGTTATTCATTGCCAAGGTTGATTGGTTCAGGAATCTCTCTCTCTCTCTCTCTCTCTCTCTCTCTCTCTCTCTCTCTCTCTCTCTCTCTCTCTCTCGTGATGTCATAAAATCTAATATCTAACCAATCCAAATGATTTTCTCATATTAAACCGATCATTTAATGTGGGAGAATAAATGGGAACAAGGGTTATGATATAGACATGTTCTTATGGATCTATCTCAAGACGAGGCCAAGATAAAAGGGTTCAAATGAGAGATGGTTTGTCAAAGAGCAATGGTACCTAATGGAGCTTAAAGACCTTAGGGTTAGCTTCATTAAATACCTTTAAAGGTTAGTGTTAAAAGTCCTTACACCTAGGCCCTTAAGCAAGTTGGGACTGACCTTGAGGTGGGAAACTTGTCCAAGCTTGATGTGCTTGTCATGCTTAAATGACTAAGGTGCTTGAAGTGTTCAATTCCAACATGATCTCTCAAGTGGCATAAAAGATTGTCGTGCTTAAATGACTAAGGTGCTTGAAGTGTTCAATTCAAACATGATCTCTTAAGAAGCATAAAAGACACATATCAAGATCCTCCGCATTTTGCCCTCATGATGTGCTTGAATCCTATTGGATAGGCTTTAAAGGGGTCCAATGAGAATTTAGATGCATTTAAATGAATAATTAATCTCTTTCTCTCAAAGAGGGAAAAGAGGACACTTGTACAAATGATATAATCACATAATACACGAGAGAGAGAGAGAGAGAGAGAGAGAGAGAGAGAGAGAGAGAGAGAGAGAGAGAGAGAGAGAGAGATGATATAATCACATAATACACGAGAGAGAGAGAGAGAGAGAGAAAGAGAGAGAGGTGGACCAAGCATGAGAGGTGGTATACTCTCCTACACACACACACACTCACTCTCATTGTGTGATGTGCAAAGTGAAAGATCTCCATCTCCTTCTCCAAGCTTGTTGAGAAGTTGAGAGCCTACACCAACACTCTTGGCTGTGGAACGCAAATCCAACCAAGAGCCATGCTTTAATGCTTAAGCTTGCCATATTCTTCATCTTCATTACTATGCTATTATGCTATGCTAAGCAAGAAGAGTGATGATAAGTGAGGAACTATTTCTTTCTCCTATTGATTGCTTCTTCTTCCTCTTCCCTACCCTCATTCCTCGCTAGCTCTCTCCACCTTTGAAGGTGTTTGAGGCCTTGGGACTGAGGCCGGGGACGGTTAATGATTTTACAAAGTTTATGTTATGCTCGTGATGCATGAAGCTTTCCATCTTCATTTCATCACCTAGGTCACAAGATTGTATTGTACCAAGTCTCTCTTGATGGGAGAATCTATAATACAAAATCCTATTGGAGGGGGGATCGGCTCCACATAAATCCGGTCTTCAACTCTTGTCAAGTTCTCTTAACTCTCTCTCTCTCTCTCTCTTGCAAAAGTATTGTTCATGTCAAGCTAATTAAGTATTATTGTTATGTTGCTACTGCTAATCAAGTTCACCCTCTATGTTCTCCATGTAGTCTCACAAAAATGCTCACTGTAATTCTCTTAATTCTGCTATTCTCAAAGTTCATAGGCCATTTCCATTACATGCGCTTTCTCCCCTTAGTCTCTAGACTTCTGTTTTGTCGACTTTGGCACTATTTGGAAGTGCATAAATGCATTTTAGGACCCTAGAGAGGCTTGAATAAGCCCCCAAGGTCATGGTCATGGTCATGGTCATTGGTCTTCTAGTCATTTTTGTATGTATGAGAGGTGAGAGAGAAAAAAATAGCCCAAAAGTGAGAAGAGAGAGTAAAATTTGAACTAGGGCTTGTGAAAAAGTGTAGAAGCCTTACAGATGTCACCAAGCTCTTGAAAAATTTTACATGTCCTAATTTTTTGTGTACCTTTTTCCACATGTCCACCATGACTTTGCATAAAACCTATAGCATCAAAATATCTATCCTCTTGTATAGGTTTGTAGGTCACCTCATGTCCTTTGCATTGAAGTCTCCTTACTTTTCTATAAATGTACATTTCCTCTTGAGAAAAGTCCTCCCAAAGCTATTTTCTCATATGGAGATATCACCAACCTTATTTATTACTCTATAGATATATACAAGGAGTAGCATCAAATAGCTATATAAGGAAGCTAAAATAAATAGTCATAGGTAAAAACACTTATTTATTTATTTAGATACCCTCAACTATAATATACATATCCCATCTATTTTCAAACTTGGCATCAAACCTATTGTCCAACATATTGTTCTAGCAAAGGACCAAGCTCTTTTATTTAATACCTTTGTCTTTGAGACCCTTGTCAAGCTTCACCTTGAGCTGCAATTCTTTTTTCTCGTAGCACCTGTATGCCATCTCTCTTTTCCACTCAAGTTCCACCATGATGAGAAGCCTATTGATCCATGCTTGATCACCCTCTTGCTCCTATTTACGAGCCTCTTTACCTGTAAGCTTTATGGTAGGACTGTGAAGTTCAATTGGTTGCAAATCTTCTTGTCCATACACTAAGTGAAATGGAGTGAAGTGTGTAGCATTGGTTTAAGTTTTCATAAATTCCCATAATTCCCCATCTAAGATGTCATAATAATCAATATCTAATTCTCCTACATGATTTTCTCATGTTAAACTGATCATTTAATATGGGGAAGTGCCAGGGGAGAAAAAGCTAGAATATTGGTTAAGCTAGCAGACCGGCCACAGTAGACATCCAAAGGGGGGGCCATCTGTAAAAGAGCCATGTGAAACAATGGTCTTAAAAGACCCTAAGGTTCAGCCCATTAAGACTTCCAAAATGCTAAGGTTCCAAAATTCAAAGGTTGTGTCCAAAGGTCAAACATTCGGGGAATTGGATGCTTTGTGTGTGTCCCAAAACTCTTTGGCAATCCCTACATAGGAGGGGGCGAGCCTTGCAAGTAGGGGATGAGAGAGAAAT
Organism: Adiantum capillus-veneris; assembly: GCF_014529385.1. NCBI lineage: Eukaryota > Viridiplantae > Streptophyta > Polypodiopsida > Polypodiales > Pteridaceae > Adiantum > Adiantum capillus-veneris. Next base: position 61,204,824 of record NC_140956.1, read on the forward strand.
TCACACACACACACACACACACACACACACACAAGCTCCCTTTACACAAAGGGAATGAGGGACACATGTCAGCTCCCTAGCCCAGATGCCCACAAGGTGTACCCAATTCCTATTGGATGGCCTTGGAGGTGGAGCAATGAGAATTAGGTATAGTAAATCTAGTTTAATTAATTTAAAAACACTTAATAAAAGAACCAATAAGAATTAAGCTCTCTAGAAAACTATTGGACAGTCTCCCAAGGGGACCAATGAGCATTCAGCAGCCCAATGGCTTGCCTGATTCCTATTGGCCAGGAGGCAAAGGGGTCCAATGAGATTTTAGTTGAATTAAATAATTACCTAAAGCTCTCACAAAATGGGAAAGGGAGACACATGTCAGAAGGCTATCACTTATGTTGCTTAATTACCATTGGCTAAGCCCGGGGAGGTCAAATAGGATGCTAGCAAGAGCAAATAGCAAGAGGGGTCGACCAAGAGAGAGAGGGGCTGATTTTTCAAAGGCATTATCACCTACACACTCAAACTAGCTCATGTGTGAAGTAAATAAGACTCTCTCTCCTTCTCAAGCTTTAATGGAAAGCTTATCACCTACTCCAAGCTTGTGAGAAGGGAGGCCTACACCAACAACTCTTGGATTTGTGATGCAAATCCAACCAAGATCCAAGCTTCAATGCATGCTCATCTCATCTACCATGATAATTACTAGGATAAGCTATGCTAATATGAGTGATTATGTGAGGACATGTACATATTTCTCGTAAGAATACTCCTTCTTCCTCTCAATCTACTCTCATACCCCGCTAGCTCTCACCATCTTCGAAGGTGTGTGAGGTCTTGGGTCTGAGACCGTGAGGGAATTGATGTTGTGTTTGATAAGTGTTTTGCGTAGTGCATGAAGTTTCCATCTTCATTGCACTAGCTAGTGTGGAAGGAACACAAGAAATTGTATTGTAAAATGTATCTCTTGATGGGAGAAACCATAATACAAAGCCTTTTGGAGGGGGGACCGGCTCCATGCAAATCCGGTCCTCAAGTGCTGTCAATTGCTTAATTTCTCTCTCTTTTGAAGTATTTCTCATGCTATCTAACATGCTTTTGGTTGCTCTCTCCACCCAAGCACTCTTGTTATTCTCATTAGGAAGTTATTCTAATGAAATGCTCACTATGTTCATGCGAATTTCCGCTACGCACAAGCTACTAGACCATTAAATGTTACATAAGAAACCATCCCGTAGCTTTGGCTTACTCGAGTCACCATCTTCCTTATGATTCCTACAATGATGTCATTAGCTTTCTCTACCAAACCATTTGATTATGGATAATAGGGTGTGATGTGTCTATGGTGGATTTTGAGCTCATCACACGGTTCTGTTAGTAAGCCCTTTCTAAAACCTGAACCATTATTAGAGACGATTTCAAGAGGTGTACCAAACCTACAAAAAATTTGGGTTGTAAACAAACCTTCTCACTATCTTTTCATTTAATCCTTCTACACTTTGTGCTTCTACCCATCTTGTCATAGTCAATGGAAACAAGAATATAGACTTTACCATTTGTTGTCCTAGGCAATGAACCCATAGCAACAGTTCTCCATTTTGCAAAAGGACCACAGGCAATGACTTGTTGTCGAGGTACATACAGTAGCCTTTTGTTTCCTTTGATTTGGCAATAGTGATAAATTCTACACCAATGTTGGAAATCCACATGCACTCTTCTACAAATAAGATCCTTACCCTTTTGGTACAAAGCTCCCTATAACCAAACAAATGAGCTTGCCTTCTTGATGAGCCTCCTTCTTTGTGCCACTGTGAGATCTTTATGAAATTTTCCCTCCAAGATGTAGTTAACCATAGGTGCTAAGGGCTCCATACGTGCATATTGTAGCCCCTTTATTGTTGCAGGTGCAATGATGACTTGCACTTCATTTTGACCAGAAATAGCTTGTTGAGCTAGTAAGATCTGCATCCCGAGTTTCTTTTCTAGCGATGTGATAGACTTGCATTTATTCAATTTTTTCCAAAATGTTGCGAATGATAGAAAATTTTGATTCAATCCTTTCATTCTTACAAGCCCAAATACCAAGAATTTGTTTCACAATTAGCAAGGCATCACTTTTCACCAGAAGTCATTGTATTCTTTTGGCTAAGCACATCTTCAAAACCCACTGAGTAGAACATCACACTCCACTTCGTTGCTGCTTGTCAATCCTTCTAGAACCATTTTCTTTCATCGCCACTTTTCCTTTTGGGCTCATCAAAAAAAGCCCCCACCCCCCGCCCCTGGATTTACTTGTAGCTCTTTGAAAAGCACCATCAAAGAATGAGTGCATGCATTTGAGAGAACTTTTGGTGGTGGTGGAGAAAGTGAGTTAAACTTGGGACTTTGATGATCTTCTCATGCACTTGATAGGTAAGAATGTCTGCCAACAAGGCTCTCACACTGTCTTCTACCTTGAATGTGTAATATCTTTGCAATTCCATCAACCATTTTGTAATCCTTGGATTTAGTGTCTTTTGTGATACACTTAAGGCAACAAGTTTTGTGTAGTAAGGATTTGTATGGAAACATGAAGTCAAGCGAGGACTTAGAGCTAGCCAAGACCTCCTTTCTCTCTTTCTGCATGAAGCAAGAGACACAGGTTTGAGAATCTCACTTTGTGTTCTCTTGCTTCATAAGGGATAACATTAAACTTTTGATTTTTATCTTACAATATACAAAATTTAATGTAATAACTTAAGCTTCTGTAGGGAGAGATGCTACATGGAGAGAGAGAGAGAGAGAGAGAGAGAGAGAGAGAGAGAGATTTTAGTCAATGCAAGTACATATGATAATAAGGAAAGATTTGGATCATGTAGTTTGCTAAAAAGATTTGGATCATGCAGTTTGCTAAAAAGTGTAGCTCTTGAAGATGACGAATTACAAAAGGTAAATTCTTTTCATCCAAACATCCATTTCATGAATTGATTTACTTATTGCATGCTGATTAGTTTTTTTATTTTCTTTGCATATTGAGCTTCTTGATGAGGATAACCTTCTTGGAAGAGCACAAGAGTCAAGGGAAAAATTAGACTAAGCCACTTCTAGAAAGAAAGGCCATGCCAAACCAACATGAAGATGTTCAATTGAATTTTGACTTTTCACAACATTAGGAAAATTTTTCCACTTCAATGTGTCATGAATTTCATGTGGTACTTGGGCCAATCCAATCAATTAAAACTCTATATTTTATCTACTTTGTAGTTTGGGATATCGCTCTTCCGTTGGCTATATTCCAAGGCTCTATTCGTCATCTAGCTTCATTACACATATAAGTTTTCCTCCACATTTGGTTTCATATATTCCATAATATTCTACCATAGCAATATGAAATCTTATAATATCCATCCAAATATCATCAAAATCATTGTATTCAAACACAAATTTTTTCTTTGCTTTCTTATATGGCATTGTTCCTTGAATGTGGTAATATTCATAAAATCATTTGGGTATCTCTTTATTCAATAAGAGCCTCACTTTCCCAACATTGTGAGGTCTCAAAATTCCAAAGGCTCTAACTTATTATATCTTAAATTATTAAACCAAATGCTTGAGATGGATCTCTATCCCTTCCTGATCACTCCATTTGTATCGCATACCTCTTGGACTTGTGACAAATTACCAATGATCTCATATCTTTCAATAGATCTTGAAGAACAATTTTTTTAAGTTTTAGATTTTTTGGTAATTTGATAAGCCTTAAGATATGTGATTTATTCATCATACATTTAGAAACATCACTCTTTCTTCAATATTTGACATGTCAAGGCCTAAATTGCTAGTGACATAATTCCTAGCTAGTTTTATTCTTCTTTTCCTTTGTCCTTAAGACTCTGTTAAAGTATCAATTCATTTGATTTTTTTTATTCTTACTCTCAATCCAATGGGTGTTTATTTAAGTCTTCAAATGTTTATTTAGCTGTGTAAGGTTAAATACTTCTGCTACAAGTTTATTTATTATCGATTCATTGACACATTGTGTATGCTTAAGATGAGAGATGTATGGGAGATGATGGTTTCAAAATTGAATGAGACTTGAACAATAACCTAGTAAACCTTGAGCTCCATCCCCAGCAAGTCTAATCAAATTGTGTATAGAATGAAATAATGTATACCTTCCTGTCAATGCATCTATAGGGTAAATGCTTCCATTTGTCCAAAGTTCCATGTGTTTATTTCCTTCATCGTGAAGTCTATTAGCATCTTTGAGATCTCTTTTGCTTACACTTCTTGTAGTTGTATACTCTTCACTTAGCCTGATATTCATACGGAATTTATGGTTCAAGGTGTCAGTTGGAGTCAACATGAGAACATAATAGGTTGTATCTTTGAGAGAAATAATACAAAGTATTGATGAAGGTCTAAGTAAGATCAATGACAAGGAAACTTTGAGCAAGAGAAAAATTTCAAAGAAGAAAAGGAAAGAAGTGAAGAAAGATACGATAGGAAGAAGAGAAAAGAGGGAGAATTGATATTCAAAAGGTGAGTTGCCACAAAAAATGGAGATGCTTCTTTTGTATACTCCACCATAGCCCATTTTTTTCAATAAACAAGCTTCATTGCATCTTCTCTAGTATCATCTCTCCCCATACCCATTTAGTTTCTCTTTTCTTGTGCAATGGCATTAGATTGTGAGTGTGTGTACGTGAGCCACGAGCCTTTTATATATATATATATATATATATATATATATATATATATATATAGAGAGAGAGAGAGAGAGAGAGAGAGAGAGAGAGAGAGAGAGAGAGAGAGAGGGAGGGAGAGAGAGAGAGAGTTGTTATGTGTGCGATGAGAACCAGAAAAAAACAATCCTAATTGGAATGCATTAAGCTTTATTTTTGTGTGTGATTTTATACTTGAGAGTGTGCAATTGAGGTGTTGTTGTAAAATTTTGCTATTTGGTGTGTTTTTGTGAGAGGATCGGGGTGTTGTGATTCAACTTGGTCTATAGAGGTGTGTGTGTGTGTGTGTGTGTGTGTGTGTGTGTGTGTTTTTCTATTTTCACCCTTCCATATTTGGGCGCCCTCATGGATGAGCATCTAATTGCTCCTCGTTGAAGACAACTATCTCCTACAACTAAGAAGATCTTTCACATAGTGCATCTTTTCTTGCATTAATTTTGTAGATTCAATCTAACTGTTAACTTTTGGAGCTATGTATGGAGATGAAATATTCCAAGAAATATATATAGTAACCTCAGTTCTGAGACAGAGGGGACTGGACCATGCAACTCTCCACCTAACCATGCCATATATAGGCTCTTAGCCATCTAAATATAGCACCCCTTGATCACACATCCGTCTTGGCCCTTGGCCTGACGTTACTCCCCCCTTGGAGAAGTGTTTTTGTCCTAAAAAATGGAAGTGGTGATATCTTTGTAAGAACACTAATGTTTTCCATAGTTGGATCCTTCAATTGGGCTAACTTTCCATGTCACTGAAACATGGTGTAGTAGGAGGTTCAACAAAACCAAGAAAAAAATCTCAATTTTTCAAGTTGTTGTCCCTTTGCAACTACTTGTATCCAAAAGGATGATTACAATAGTGTGTAGACTCAATTTATAACTCATTTGAGTATGTTAAATGAATTAACACAACTAAGATGTGTCTAAATTCTCAATTAGGTTTCAGACTTTCTGAAAGTACTAAAACATGCAAGAATACCTCATCGCAACTTTCCATGAAAGTAACATGCTTGCTTAGGTCACCAACACTGACTTGTTGTCATTTCTCAGTAATAAGAAATCTCATCAAAACGCGTGATCAAGGTTGAAAACTTGACAATAACATGCAGGGACTAAACCCAGTCGCAACATGCTTTGCATCATGATGAGCAAAATCCAAACTAGAAAGGTAATCTTTGCGAGTTGGGCTGCTTTTTGCTAATGTATTCTCTTAGCATATACTTTAGAACTATGTTAATACTTACCAATTGCCCATCTATCTTTAGAAGAGTGGTAGTATCTATTGTTGTTTTCTTCTCACCCGCTTACAAGCAGTCTTCCAAAAATGATTGTTAAACGTGGGTTCTCAATTACTCTCAAAATTGTGATCCAATCCATATAAGCTATATAGTTAGGAATGAGCCAAGTGAACTTGATTGAATAAACGTGTACAATTTAATAAATCTATCAACAAACACCCATACCAAGTGCACACCTCGTATGGTAGTTGGTAGATCCACACTAAATCTCATAGAAACACTCCACCTGTGGTGCAATATTCTTTGTAAGTTATCTTGTCCATGAATTTGCATGCCATTCCAAACAAGCATGTATTGAACACTAGGGCCCATAACATCTAGTGTGCATACATTAAACACAAACCTATCCAAACCCGGGTTTTCATGCCTAGGATTTCCATAGTAACTACATGAAAATCTTGCATCAAAAGTTGGACAACAATAGAATGTGAAAACTAAATTACATCTAGGTACCAACAATGAAACATTTTCATTAATCAAACATAGTCGTGCTATATATGTAGATAGCCATCCTTCAATGTTGTTTTATAGTACTTGTAACCTCAACAAGTCTGTACTTAGTACCCGCCAATTTCTGACCCACTGAAATTTCTCCTGATACTATGTGCTCAAAAAGGTCTAATAAACAAATGTGACCAGCAGGGACTCTCTCATGACACATCATCAAGAAATAGGCATTAGTGTCAGTCCTAGAGACTCATATTCTCCACATGCAGAATATGTCTCAAAAAATGATGTCAAAAAAGTGACATCTAGCAAGTACAAGATGTACTTGTATGTGGAAGTAACTACAAATTCTCAGCAACATGAGTGAGAGGGACCCTCATATATTTTTCTCCACACTGGCTAAACTGAACTCCATGAGTTTCTAGACCATGTTGTACACCATGTGACTAACAACATGTGCCAGAGAAACCATACCATATAGGCCTATCACTGCAAAGTGTAAAAATTACCCGGTACAATACTTTCCCAAAGTGTTTTGCTCCAACATGACCTTGTCATGTGTCTATCAAGAAAAATGGAAATAGCATATACATCCCATTTCGGGAACACTTAATCAATCTTATAGAAACAAGAAAAGACAATCAAAGTACATATTGGGATTAAGTTGGAAACATATCGTGGAGTTTGAAAGCCCTGCTTCAAGGGGCTCAGTATTTGACACAACCTATCAACTAAACACTAAAGAGAAATTAATGAATAGACACAGACAATTACCTGATGATTATTGCCCTTGTAAAAACCCTTGGAAGATTCCAAATGATACAACAATTACCCCTTGGTAGATGAGAAGATCTTTCCTTGAAAGTACAAGTATGAAGGTTCCAAGCATTGACTATCAACACTTAGTGAGTGATTTAATAATCACAAGTAGGGTCTTACCCAAACCTGTGCTCCTATATGCACTCTCAGTGCTATAGACAAAGTACGAGATCCAGTGAAGTTGGGATTGTATTCACAACTAGATCTTTGGTAGACTTGAAAGTCCATAATCTTGGGTTTTTTAATATACCGCCGTTCTATTTGAAATGCTTGCTTCATCTATACACCTTGGTAGAGAAAAGCCTTTATGAGTTTAAGAATGTCAAAAACTCAACTTGATCATCACACTAAAAGTCTGTAGTGCTAAAGTAACACCCAAAAAATACTAATTCCAAGACTCTTGCTTGTCCATTAGAAGTGATGTATACTCAACTAGATAGAATTGTTTGATCTTGATAGCAATCATCACTGATGGATTACAAATAGATGGCTCTTAGCCATTCAAAAGTAGATGGCTCATAGCCCTTCTAAAATAGTTGGTCTTTGCCCTTCCTGTTACCATACCAACTGTTGGGATTCAGGACAACTGGCAGGACATCCCACTTACTACTAACCCATCTACTAACTTAATTTGTATACACTTATTCTTTAATTCAAAAGAATACGCAGCTACAACAGGATAACGTTGCTGTGCGTTCCACCCAACAATGGGTCTCTCTCTCTGCTCTCGCACTTGCACTCGCACACGCTTCCTGCGGCACCTTCAACTGGTATCAGAGTAGGGTTTGTGCTTGCCTTTTTTGCGTCCATGCACGCACGCACTTTCAAAAGTGCAAACAGGTTTTTGATTTCGGCATCGGTAAATTCAGCGTTCCGAGAGCGCTTTCAGTAGGTGTCCTGGAGTTTTACCCCCCTTTTGAAGATGTTCGTGTAGTCGAAAGCTTCATCCGAGCTACGCTTCAAGAGTTGTATTTTTCTATTCCACTTTTGCTAGAGGTACAGGTACAGGTACAGGACACAGGTGCAGGTTGTTCAAAGACTATTTTGGGGTTGTATATAGCCTTTTTATGGCTATTATGTGCTATTGAGACGGTGTTTATGGGTTGATTAGGAGCACTTTTTGGCATTGAATTGTCTCGGGTTTTTCAGGCATCCATCTCCTCACAGGTTCTTGCATACATACAGGACATCCAGGTTTCTTACAGGTTGTAGTGTTTTGCATTAGCACAGATTTTAGTGATAGTACTTGATGCACATATGCATTGTTTTGGCACTTTTTATAGTGCTTGAGCTCTTTTGAGAGCGGTTTTACTCCCCGCAGGGATTTGTTTACTGCTTGCACATTTTGTTTGGCGCATGTTTGAGCGCGTACACTGCACCTTGCAGTATTGTTGACAGTGGATGTACATTAGTTGCGGAAATTGCCATATGTACCTTTTGTGGAGCCGATTTAGTTTGTTTCTGGTAGTCTCGACCATTTCTGAGACTCGGTTTGGAGGCCCTTTTAGAGACTGGGCTGGTTTTCTTGTCTGCATAACCTTTTGTGAGGGTCAATAGCGTGAGGTTTCCTTGAGCTGGGGGATTCTCGAATGTTGAGATCCTTTCGGTGATACAGGTTGCTGGAGTACCCCTTTTTTGTGGCCTCACCATAAAACATGTATAGAGAGGGCTAGGTGCATTTGACGCCATGTTGGCAGTCTTGGGTCAGTTTTTTGACTTTTTATGCACAGTTAGTGGCTGATGCGCATGTCTTATGCTCTAAGAGCATTACTTTTGATGCGTTACTGATCTCTTGTGAAAGTTTTGTATTGAAACTCTGCTGAAATTTTCCCAGAATTATCAGTGTTTATCGCCATATTATCTTTAGCTTGCAGCCATGTCATCTAGTGGTGAAAAGAATATTTACAATATCTGGAAATTTGATGGGACGAATTTTGCTATCTGGAAAGAGCAGATTCAAGATGTTCTTATACAAAAAGTCCAGTTGGATCCTATCATGGAGCACCCAGAGGGCAAGTATACAAATGTTGAGTGGGAGAGACTTGATGCTAAGGCCAAATCTACCCTCCGTTTGCATTTGGCCGAATCTGTGTACTTTACTATAGTTGGAGAAAGGACTACTAGAGATGTATGGGATAAGTTGTGTTCCAATTATCAGAACAAAAGTGCCACTAATAAGGTTTTTTTGATGAAGAAGCTGTTTGATCTTCGTATGAAGGAAGAGGGCACTATTTCTACTCACATTAATGAGTATCATTTTCACTTAGTTGACCACTCAGGGTTTGGTCTTTGATGAGGAAATCAAATGATCTTCTTGCTATGCAGTTTACCCTCGTCTTGGGATACATTTTGTACTTCGATTAGCAACTCAGCACCTGGTACCGGTCTAGTGTACAATGACGTCCTTGGGAGTCTGTTTACCGAGGAGATTCGCAGGAAATCTCTCGAAGGCAAGAAGGATGGTGATGCATATGTTGCTAGTGATAGAGAGAGGGGTCGCACTCAAAGTCATGCCAAAAGCAAGGAACGTGCGGGCTCACGCAGTAAGTCTCGGGGTTCTATGCATAACGTCAAGTGCTATCACTGCCATAAAAAAGCGCATGTGAACAAGGATTGCAGGAAATGGCAGCAAAGCAAGAAGGATAAACAATCCGATGAAACTTCTAAGTCTGATGATTCAAACAAGGGCAAAGCAAAGTTAGAGGAGATCAATGTGCTAGAGTCTTCAAATGCTCCTATTGTAGAGACTCCTCCAGCATTGTTATGCCACTTACCTCTGATGCATTGGTCTTCACAGCAGATCTACCTATTGAGGCTCTTGTTATAGAAGATGCGCAGTATGCACAGAATGGGATATTAGATTCTGGTGCGAGTTTCCACGTGACACCACATAGAGAGTGTTTCTCTACTTATTCTCACTCTTGTGGCAAAGTGAGAGTTGGTGATGCTTATAAACTAAACATTGAGGGTGTCGAAAATGTCAAATTGCATCTAAGGAATGGCACACACTTTCTTTATGTAATGTCAGACATGTGCGCAAGTTGATTAAAAGCTTGATTTCTGTTGGTCAGCTTGATTATTTGAGATACAACACCACATTTGGCAATGGTTCGTGGATAGTACGCAAAGGTAATCTTGTTGTACTCAAAGGTCAAAAGCATGGTACCTTGTATTCCATGCATGTGTCAGATGTTGGTCATGATTACATATCTATAGCAGAGCTATCGTCTACTGAGTTGTGGCATTGCCGGCTAGGCCATATTAGCCAAAAAGGAATGAGAACTCTGACTTTTTTTGGCTACTTACCTATCTTGTCTTATGTTGACTTTCCTGTTTATGAGCACTGTATCTATGGCAAATAGACTAGGTCCGTTCACTTACCATCGGGTCAAAAGTGCGTTGAACCTCTAGATTTAGTACATAGTGATGTTTGTGGTCTTATGTCAACCAAATCTCTAGGGGGGCAGCTATTTTGTGACATTCATAGATGACTCTACTCAAAAGGTGTGGGCATATCCTTTGAAACATAAGGATCAAGTTCTTCCTATGTTCCAAAAATTACTTGCACTCGTTGAGAATCGGTCTGGCAAGAAACTCAAGAGGTTGCGGACTGACAATGGTGGAGAGTATGTCTCCAAGGAGTTTGACAATTTCTGTCCTATAAGGGGGATTAAAAGGCAGTTTACTGCACCATACACATCAGCTCAGAATGGAGTTGTTGAGTGCATGAATTGTACGATTCAGGAAAGAGTCACAACCATGCTTTCTAGGGCATATCTCACACAAGGCTTTTGGGCAGAAGCCGTCTTGACCGCAATGCACATTATAAATCGTTCGCCTAGTACACCATTGAATTATGAGATTCCAGAAGAGTTATGGTCTAAACATAAGCCCCACTATGACCATCTATGTGTTTTTGGTTGTGAAGCTTATGCTCACTATTGGATCCCAACAGCGGTATAAAGCCCCTTTGTAATGACTATCAAATTCCCTTTGTAATGCCAATGATGTCTACCATATTTATCCAATTGTTTGGATTATGTATAGATTTATTAGTTGGTCAGGATGCAATGCGTTTCTACTTTGTAATTATGATGAGTAGAACTCAATTAAAACCCCATGTACATTTTGAGCTAAGGTGACTAAAGTATAAAGGTCACCTTAGAACCATTTTTGAATAACATTGTTTTAAATCATTAATTCTGCGTTGTACGGGTCTGAGAGAGAGAGAGAGAGAGTGATCTTATCCTCTTCGCTACACGCATCTCCCTCACTAGATTGACGAAGCGACCACACCATCGCGGTAGCCTCTGCGAGAGCTACGCGCCCACACCACGCATTCGCATCTTCGAGTTGTTCGCGAACGATCCTTCCACGGGCTTGTTTTGCTTGTAAGTAGCACAAACAGTGTCTGTTTTCAAAAATCAAGTACTTTATGGAACGAGGGGAGATTAGCTACGCATAGATACTCATAGACTTAGGTTTTGCACACTTTTAGATTATGACCTGTGAGTCTATCATGACTGTATTCGAGATAACTAGGGTTATAATCTGGTGAGATTGGACTTATAGGTAAGTGTATCCTAGTGAGAGGATGGTGCCTAGCAAGTTTGAAGTGATTTCGAGTTCATTTGATGTGTAAACGGTGTTATGAGCGTTTAGGGATATAGTGGGTTGGATGTAACAAAGATTAGTGATTGATGCATCATAGAAGTGCATATGTGTAGGTTGGTCTCAGCCTAACAAGCTAACGAGATTGCCTTTGTGCACCTACGGGTTAGTTGTGTCACCGAATGACAAGTATGTTGTCTGTCTCATGCTTGTGAGCATGAACAGGGGAGTAGTTTGCCCTAAAACATTGGCGCCGTTGTCGGGGACACAAGACCTTAAGTAGGGAGATCTGCGTCACTCATGTGATGGTTAGCTTACTTTAGTTTCGACTAGAGAGAGCTTAAACTTTTAGAACAAGATCCAGGAGAGGGTATCCTGAAGTCTAGTGGATAGCCAGGAAGCATGTGTCTTGCCGAGGGTCTGTGAGTTAGATTTAGTTAGGTAGGATAATGCGGAGTTATGGTTTTATGGTTTTGAGTGCTTGTTATGGTTGTGTAGAAATAGTGTAGAAAAACGCTGTAAAAACGCAAAACAAACAAAAAGAAGAAACAATGAGGTTGTTTGCTTGCCTTGAATGCAAAACCCACACCATACACTCTTTAAGGGTGTGATTAGGGTAGGCATTTGGACTTATGATCCAGTGCTTGAGAAAATGTTAAAATTGCAACAAAAACCAACCAGAAAAAAAACAAGGGATTGCCATAAAAACACTAAGTGAACCTAAAGAGGCCAAAAAGAGATATAACCATTAGCCTTGGATAAAATGATTGTGTCATGATGTACAACTGATATTCACAAGCTTAAGTTGAAGTATCATCAAATTTGCATCACTTTAAGTGCATTTGAGTTGTGAATTTGCCATAGAAAAGTGAAATTTGTCAAGTGTTTGAGTCCAAGGTCAAAATGAGTCCAAATTCAGTGAAACTCAAGGGATAGACTTATATGGGCACAGGGAACACAACTGTCCAAAAACAGTAAAAAAATCACATCCCAATTGCTCTCTGGTGAGTCTATCGCGATAGACTAGTGATTTGGAGATAGACTAACAATCTGGAAAAAACCTTTATACCACAGGTTGAACACATCAATACAAGGGTGCTCACAAAAATTGAGTGAATTTGGACACCATCTTGACCACCAAACCTCAAGACTGGTGTTTAGAGTCTGAATTTAGAGACATAGTTGCAAGAAGGCTTTGACCAAATGTCCAAACAGTGCACAAACTTGTCAATGCACTATACAGGGAGCGGGGAAACCAGCTGTGGAGAGAACTTGTGAAAAAGGCCAACACTGGAGAAATTTACCAGTCTATCGTGATAGACTGGGGAAGTAGGGGCTAGGGTCCTTATTTTTCAAATTCCTCCTAGGGATAGCTTTAGTAGAGCCTAAATAGCATACACACCAAATTTCAAGGTGTTTAGATCACTGACAGTGAATCTAAGGCCCAGATAGAGAATCATGCTCTGACAAAAACACTAAAATTGGCCCAAAACCTAAACCAAGTGTCCAAATTTCATAATACTTGAGGGATAGACTCTAGAGAGTAAGGGGAACCCAAAGGTGAAGTCACAATGTTAAATTGACTTATACTAAGGAATCTATCAGTCTATCACGATAGACTCAGAAAGGGGTGATTCAGATTGCAAATTGTGACTATACAGTTAGGACATACTCGTCACATAGATCCCAACCCTCATTTCGCATTTGAAATTGGACCACCAGAAGACCTTGAAACACCCATTGGGGAGAAAAAACACAAATTGTCTAAGACTGACCAGTTGTCATAAAAAAATGATTGTTGTACATAATTGAAAGATTTTTTCCTGGTTCAAGGAAACCCTTGTGAACAGACTAACCATACATATGTAGATTCCAAAAGGAGATCATCACATAGTTGAGCAGGTAGGAGAAGTCCAGGTAAGCTTTAAGTTCGCAATACAACTTTGAGTCTTATGTATTTAAGGTCAGGAGCCTTTTTTAAGTCAGGAGCTAAAAGTGTCAAAAGTCAAGTAAGCACCACGTCCATTGAAGAGAGTGTAACTCAGGCAAGGCTAGATCCACTAGCACCGATTATTGAGGAGGGTAGTGATACTGACACTTTGTCAGACAAGTCCTTCTTGATGATGGGTAGTCTACAGCCAAGAGGTGTCTCCTATGAAGGACCAATGCCAGGGGGAGGCACCTCCCTAAATCCGTTGAACAATTCCAAGTTCACTGTAATCTTCTTAGAAGGAACAAGCTCGAGGGGAGCCTTAGTTTATTCTGACTATCGAGGACATAAGTGTATTTGTATTGAGGAAAGACCGGCTCAGAGACTGGACATAATTCGAGTCTATGATGATGGAGATAGATTTCAAGACGAAAAATGGAACCACTATCTGATAGTTAGTAACCCTGAGGATTACAACAGATATGGAGATAACGTGGCAAAAGGGAAAATGGTTTCAAAACTTAAGAACCGCCTCCAAACATTGATCGACTTGGAGCACTTTTTATGTATGATAAGAAAACAACCAGGGTCTCAACCTATAATGAGAATCTGGGGATTTACAAGCATGAGAGCGAGGGAATACTCTCTTACTTCTGATGCAAATAACCCTACCCAAACGAATTAAGCAGAGACAAGGTTCTTTACTTATTCTCTTATGAAATTTCTATGGGGAAGGATATTGTTTTTGTTGATAGGTACGGGCGAGAATACACATGTGTTTTCCCAGAGGAGGTAGAAAAGGCAACGGTTCTAGGAGCATCAACATATTCTGCCGAAGAAATGCCAAGAGCCACCTACACCCCTAGCAAATCGACAAATCCATTTTCAGAAGAGTGTGCGCTCCTTGCCGCACTGTCGAAGCAAGGGACTTGCCAATACACCGTGTGCGAGCCACAAATGGCTCCAAGCACACAACAAGCCTAAACTAGCAAGCTCAAGAGAGCAAAGGGTGTGTCACTCACCGCTCTATGCTCGCCTTCATGGTGGATTCCTCGCCGCGATGAAGAAGAAGCTGCACACACACTCTCCCTCTCTCTCTCTCTCTCTCTCTCTCTCTCTCTCTCTCTCTCTCTCTCTCTCTCTCTCTCTCTCACACACACACACACACACACACACACACACACACACACAAGGAGGTGAAGAAGAAGAAGATGGAGATGGAGATGGAGCAAGAGCACTCCTCTATTCCACAAATGAGAGAATGAGTAAAAATTAGGTTTAGTTGGCTTTTATATGAGCTCACCCCATTCACACTTGGGCGCCCATGCTTAGCCAACTAATCCCTTGAATGTCCCAGTTAGAGTGCGCCTCTCATCGGCGATCACTCTTACCCTTTTCCTATTGGTCCGACAAGCCCGGTACCTGACTCTAAATAATACAACGTTTATAGATCATAGGGTGTCCGTGTGCCGTGAGGGTTAACATGCCCCCCTTCCTGATGTAGATTCCGTCCTCGGAAGCTATTGAGTTGAAGCTGGTTCGTCGAGGTGGAAGAGCATTTGAGATGAATCCTTAGCCTTCTTTAGTCACTGCAAAATCAAACAGCATTGGCACAGTAATGGCATTCTTTTAAAAAGCATATGCAGTTTTAGGTAGACAAATTGATTGGTAAAAGAATTTCAAACAATTTGTTAGCAATGAACATTAAATTGCAATGTAATCAAATGCATAAACAGATGTAAAGGTAAAAAATTAAACAAGTCTGGGGTCGCTAATTTGACGGTCGAAAGGCACTAGAGATCGAATATTAATACCATGGGTAAGCTTCTTAATTTTCTGTGGTCGATTAAGTTGTTTAATCGCGAGAGCCAAGTATTCATGTTCGAGGGCTGACTAGAGGCTATATCTAGAAGACCTTGTAGTTAAGCTACCATAAAAGGAATTTCTCATGAAATCATCGCCTGACTGATTACTTTTTCTTTGACCCCCCAAAGTCTTTTCACATTGATTCAATTATGATGTGTGTGCTTATTTTGTATGCCTTGGGTTTTTTGCTTTTCAAGGAAAAGCGCCCACACTGGGAACCTCTAGGGCTCAAGTACCATAGGCAATACATGTGAGTGAAGTACCAAATCAAGCCGAGATTTCTCTTCCAGCTTAAAATTTTACATTGTGGCACTTTGATTTTTTGTTTGTTCATTTTCAGCATTTAAATTTTGTAACTTTGGGGGGTCATATAACACTGTTACCCTCCCCAGGCTCATCACATTAGTAAACTCCCTTTATAATACTTAAGCTAAAGGTCACTAGGGTTAAGCCCACTAGAAAGCCCTAGTACATTTCACACAATGCTGCCTAAATCGGATTAAGAACCTAAGTAACCATTGCGTATTAGGAAGGCATTCCCCATGGTATTAAGAGAAGATTTCTAATACCTAGCTTGGTCAAACTAGCTTAGCCGGACTGCTTGATTTTTAAACCTAGACAACTGATTACGACAAAACATTACATTGAATTAAATGTTTGATACTAAGCCAATGTGCTGAATATTATGCTACCAATCACAATCAAAGCAGACAAACATGGATGCAAAAAGATAAGGGCAATGCTAATGGACATAAAACACCTGTTCGTGTTGATGGTCGCGCTTGATTTGAAGTGTGAACGAGAGAAAGGTTCCATGAAGGTCCAAATCCTATCAATAGCAACACGCTCCTGTACACACTAGGAAACAAAAGGAATACCTCCAGGAGGCACATTAGTGGGAAAAGAGAACTTCGCTAATCTCTCAACTCTAAAACAGAAACACTCCTATCGTACTAATCTTACCTACCCTCCATCACTCAAGTGATGAGGATCAAAGGTGTTTTATGGCATAGGTTTCTGTTTCACTGTACCAGATGTGACATGTGTAGGTCTGAGTAAATGTTTTTACTTTTAATGTGCATACTCGTTTGCTAATTGCTCTTGCTCTTTTTTTTTTTGTGAGTATAAAGCTTTATATGTACATTTCCTAAGATTGGGAGATATAGAGGTCAGGGAGAAAGGTTGAGAGGGAAGCAAGTGAATGATGACTGTCAGCAAACACTCCCCCCTTCCTTGGGTAGATCATACCGTTTGAAATGAGCTTGTCACCCTTTGAAACCAATTGTTCCAGTTGGTAATAGGTGAGGATTTTTGCCAGTAGTTTTCTATTACCCTAGGTGCCTCGTCAAGTTGCAAGGGTGGTAAGGTACTCTCCCAGGATCGAACTTGAAGTGGTTCATCAGGTGATTCTTGAACACTGGGAGGTGTGGATTCTTTTGTAGCTTCATGGAGGTCCACTACTATAGATGGAGGCTGTGTAGAAGCTTTTACCTCTATGGATGTATTACATGAGGAGCTAGAAGCTTCATGGGACTCCCCCCTTCCTGAGCTAGGTGGAACAAATCGTTCTTTCTTTGGTACCCAAACTAGCTCGGAAGCGGGTGTGTAGCATTCTGTGATTTTTTTCTTTCCACGATCATTGATTCGTTTTGGAGCTACGGGATTGGGCTCACTTGGGTCAGGTGATAGGTAAGAGCACAATCTACGTTTTGGCACCCAGATTTGATCATTTCCTTGATAGTAGCCTTGGGCTTCCAATAGTCGTTTAGGGATCCATCGCAACATTTTCTTACTTTTCTTGGAGCGAGTGGTACGTTTCTTACAAGGCTTCTGTTTTTTAGCACTGGCTATGGTCACTAAAGAAGCTTTAGGGACCCACTTGTATGTTTTCTTCGTTACATTAGGATGAGTCTTGTCGGAAGCGATATGCATTGCTTGTAGCATATTTAAGGGTACAGGCATTTCATCCCCCTCAGGTGTTACCCAGGTCGTCCCCCTATTTCCCCAAGTGTCTATGGTTGTTGCTAGGTGGACCCAGTCCACATTGTCCGACTCAGTAATCCCAGGTAGGATATCCATATGGACACTCTTTGGGGGTGTGGGGTCCACGTGCGATGTGAAAGGAGAGTCCATTTCCCCACCCCCTTCGTGTGCTTCATTTGCATCAGGTTCCGAGCGAGTAGCTCTACCAAATGTTTCCATGAAACGGCTAAACATACTAGTACTAGGCTGTGGAGCTTCGGGAGGTGCATGGCCTTCTCTCTCAGTGTTTTGGGTAGGGTATGCTTCCATGATTTTTGAGTCGGAGGAGGAATCACTAGCGGCTATTTTAGGGTCTTGGGTGGTGCTACCTTGTGTCCCCGCTGAGGGTCTAGAGCCTATCGTGGATGGGTAATGGGTGTCCGTATGAACAGAGGCACTACCAATGTTATCGTGCTCTAACACTCGTCCAGAGCGTAGGTTCATATGACTTGATCCCCTAGAAGTGTCAGTGAGTGCCCGTGAAGGCTGCTCACCTAGTATTTTTGGGTGTTTTGCAACCCAAGTCTTTCCTTAATTTGACTTTTTGGTCCTTTTTTTTCTGACCCGGCTATAGAATAGAGCGTATGATAGCTCAAAACGAGCGTCTCGGTCAGAGGGTCGTGCCGTGCTTTACAACCCTCCGTTTGGTCACTCTATGCCCTCGAAATCTCTAAAACTGTCAATTTCCAGTAGGGAACTAGGCCCAAACTAGAAAGTCTAAGGGTGTAAGTGGGAAGAGAAGGGAGGAGAGTGGAGGACTTGTCCCACATGCTCTCATTCCCTCTTGAGGGAGTAGGGTATATATATAAGAGTGAGTCTAGTATATATCATAGGACTGAGGCCTGGGCCTGGGCCTGGGCTTGGGCTTGGGCTTGGGCTTGGGAAAATGATCCCGATCCCGATCTATCTTTTATACAAACCAACCCGTCCGTTTTAAAAGTCACGTTTTTTATTTTCGAAAATTTAACCGCCCACTCACTCGCGTTTTTATTTTCCGGAATTTATTTTTTTTTTCCTTTTCTTTGATGCCGAAAATGCAAAAATTGAAAACGCAGAAATTGAAAAAACGCAAGAAATACAGAAAATTGAAAAAACATAGAAAATGCAAAAATTGAAACTTGACAGAACCAGAAAATGCAGAAGATGCAAAATCGCAAGAAATGCTAACTGTGCAGTGCAAACCAGAAAACGTAGAAAACGCAAAAAACAGAAATCTCCACACAACTACACACACTCATTCCCTGCCTTTCCTATGATAGAAATTGCACCACAAGAAAGCGTAAAGTGCTTAACGGAGCTTAGTGTAGGGCATTTCCCCGGCAGCGGCGCCAAAAGTGTGCGCTCCTTGTCGCACTGTCGAAGCAAGGGACTTGCCAATACACCGTGTGCGAGCCACAAATGGCTCCAAGCACACAACAAGCCTAAACTAGCAAGCTCAAGAGAGCAAAGGGTGTGTCACTCACCGCTCTACGCTCGCCTTCGTGGTGGATTCCTCGCCGCGATGAAGAAGAAGCTGCAGTCGTGCCGCGCTCAACCGCTTCGCCACCGTCGTGCCTTCGTAATGCTCGATCGCACACACACTCTCCCTCTCTCTCTCTCTCTCTCTCGCTCTCGCTCTCTCTCTCTCTCTCTCTCTCTCTCTCTCTCACACACACACACACACACACACACAAGGAGGTGAAGAAGAAGAAGATGGAGATGGAGATGGAGCAAGAGCACTCCTCTATTGCACAAATGAGAGAATGAGTAAAAATTAGGTTTAGTTGGCTTTTATATGAGCTCACCCCATTCACACTTGGGCGCCCATGCTTAGCCAACTAATCCCTTGAATGTCCCAGTTAGAGTGCGCCTCTCATCGGCGATCACTCTTACCCTTTTCCTATTGGTCCGACAAGCCCGGTACCTGACTCTAAATAATAAAATGTTTATAGATCATAGGGTGTCCGTGTGCCGTGAGGGTTAACAAAGAGTATGACGTGGCCTCACATTCTACCCGACAACCGACGTTCAACTACCAGGACCAACCAGCTACCCAGCCATCATTGCAGGCATGGCTTCGACAAAGTATAACATTAGAACAAGACCAAAACCGACATGGTTATCAAGCCGCACGAGGGCTAAGGATTTACAAGAACCACCACTCTATTCACGGTATCAAGGAGAGAGTAAGCTAAAGACTCAAGGGTCAATAGAGCCTGGAAGACCACCCATAGAACGAGTTCGGAGAGATGAACCATCTCTGGAAAGAACTGTTAGAAATTATGGCTTAGGAGCACCACTGGGAGAGGAACCCGGCCACTACAGAAGACCAGAGGAGGTATATCGACTAGGACGTGGAGATCCAATGATGAGATTTGTAGACCATCGTAGAATTAGACCTTCTCAAGTGCAAAAATGGGTAAACAAGAAATACACGAGAAACAGGGATCCGAGAGATCATGTAGCAGCCTTTGTGCGTGTAATTAGAGCTAAAGAGGTGTTAGAATTCCCTACCCAATTTGCAGGGTTTGGACTAACCTTAGAGGATGATGCAGCTACTTGGTTTGACTCAGTGGAGTGAAGAGACTTTGAGTCTATGGAGGAGGTGTTTGACGAGTTTATTGAGGAATTCTCACAAAGGGGAGTAGCTCATAAAACTGTCTCACAAATTCACAAATTCAAATGTTTATTCAAGGACTGAGGAATGCAGATCTCCAGAAGGACTTACATATGAAGAAGAGCACGACGTTAAATGAGTTAACTAAGGAGGATCTTTACCTTGTAGACAATTGCGCGGTCTACAAAGAGGGTGAATTCAAGGATCTTGACGATGATTCATCCTCACAACAAAGTGGAAGCAAGTCCATTAAGACAGCACCAAAAGGAGAAGTAGCTGTAAGACAGGAGCAGCTTGTAGAGGAAGTGCTAAAGAAGATTAACTTGTATGCCAAACCTCAGGCTAAACAGCCAAAATGGTGTGCGATTGAACAAAAATGGACAAACCATGGGACGGAGGAATGTTATTATAACACGGGGTATGTGAGAGAACGACCATATGCTCCCCAAGCTCAGGTAGCATCTCCTCAACTTCCACCGATACCTAGGTATCAAGCAGGAAACCTTACCAGGACCTGTAGGTGTTGAAAGACCACAACCAATATTGGGACAACAACCACCCTACCAGGAGTAAGGCCGGTAGGCATAAGATACACACCGACGGTAAACGAACCAGAAGAGAAGGCTTTGGTACCTATGCATGCATATTATGATGATTCCAATGGATATGCAGCAAATCTTGTCTATTATCCACCGGAAGAACCCTCAACACCAGAACCATGGAGCATGATGGGAAGTGCAGGACCACCAACAGCTGCACATGCAGCAGGAGAAGGAAGATATAGCTTGGATGAACGAACATTGTTGTTCATAGCCAACGGAGGCATGAGCGGGCAGAGGCATGCACACCAACAAAGAGGAGCTCAAGGAGCACCTCAACAACCTAAGGGACCATGCTACAAGTGTGGTGGAGACCATTGGCTGAGAGACTGTCCTCATGATGAAATCATTAGGGTCAACGCATATTGCACCAAGTGTGGAATTACTCACTTGATTCCTGATTGCCCTAAGAAACTAAGCAAAGCAGCAAAGACTAATTTGACTATGCTGGGAGTAGTGCCTTCCAGTGGAGGGTCAGAAAATGAAACTACGATTCTTGTTAAGGTCTTGACGAGAGCCCAAACAAGGAAAAATGACAATCAGCCCAAGAGTAACGATGAAAATCAAGAGGAAATCAAGACTGACAAGTCTAGTGTCAGTCGTGACAATCCTTGGTAAGAACGAAGAGCAAAAATGAAAGCTAGACGTGAACGAAAATAGAAAGCTGTAGAAGCTGAGCTAACAATGGCTCAAGAGCAGCTTAAACAACAAAGAGAGTCTGACTCTCTAAAATCGACGGAGGGACCAAGGAGTGCAAGCTCAGGAGGGTTTGTATTGGTAGATAAGGTCAATGAACCCTTGGATGCAATCTTGCAAGCCTATGAAGCAAGATTGAAGAACAGACAGACTCTAGAGGGACCAAGGAGTGCAAGCTTAGGAGGGTTTGTATTGGTAGATAAGGTCAATGAACCCTTGGATGCAATCTTGCAAGCCTATGAAGCAAGATTGAAGAACAGACAGACTCTAGAGCAAAGGTGGATGACATATCCATATCCAGAGATAGAAAAACAGAGACTAGAGATGTGCAAGCAATTGATTGAAACTACACAAGCCTTACTAGAGCCTCCACCTATGGAAGTGAGGGATAGAATAATCAAACCACTAAACAATGAAACACCTAGCAAAATTGAACAAAGGGTACCTGACAAGATAGACAACATTAAATCCTTGCCTAATGTAGAGGCTGCAAGAGTCGTGCCTAATAGCACTGATGAATCACTGAAGGGTTTTCCACCATATGCACCCATTGTGGAAGAAAAATGGCCTGAAGAGCTATGGGAAACGATGAGAAAAGCTCAAGAAAAATATGAGACAAAAACAATAGAATCAACACCTTTCTCGGAGCTCAACTTGAATAAGCCACCATGGGATTTAGACGCTAAATCATTTCAAGGGGATGATGGTTCAGTTGCATCAGAATATAGCAGACCAACATCACTCAGAACTTTGCCACCATACATGGGAGACTATGAGGCAAAGTCGGAAATTCGAAGGGTACCTTCTCAAAGAATAGGAGGGACAAATCAATTGGACACTAAAATTTTGACAGACTTGTTGTCTACTCCGGTCAAGTGTACAATCACATTGGCAGAATTGTTAAAAATTAAGCCAAGCATGTGGACGGAAGTGGACAAATGTCTGGAGAAATTTGGTATAAGGACGCCCCTTAAGTTCTTCGAAACTGAGCTCAATGACACAGAACAGAAGAGAGTCAACACTAGACCAGTGCCTCTCAACAAGGTTGGAGAGTATTGTAAGAGTGAAGACGGCAACACTACTCTACTAGTCGAGTATAACGGCATAGAGACTAAGGCCATACTTGATAGTGGAGTTGGCATTGCCATTGCTACCAAATTGATATGGGAAAAATGGGGAAAGCCGGCAATACGAACAACTAGAATGAAACTGCAACTAGTGGATGGGCACGTAGAAAGACCTATAGGATTGCTTGAGGCAATTGTGGTATCTTCATGTGGCATAGAGTACCAACATATATTTGCCATAGTAGATTTCGGCAAGAAAAACAATTATGAAATTATCCTTGGTAGGCCGTTCATGAGGCAACTCAAGATGGTGCAGGACTGGGGGTATGATTATTTGTATCCAAGGCATGTTGAAACCACTACACGTGTAAATATGAGGAATCACAGCTACCATGATGTCAGGAGAACACCTGTGGAAAAATTCAACTCAGCCACCATCAGTGGATCAGAAGTCCCAGTATGGTTCTGTAAGAAAAAGGAGATATGGATGTGCGGAGCATCTCAATGTAGTGAATTCGACCGCAATAAAAGGACACTAGAGAGGGTATTGGAAGATGATGCCTATACGAGAGCCTTTCCCTGAAGAGAAGCTCGAACCCCTAGAATGGTCTCAAATTTTGGCTACTTTGGATGTATGCATCAATGAAGTCACTCCCACAAACTTTTGTGACTAGAATGGCTACGATATCGTACCATACTACATGTTGAGCAAAATTGTAGAGGAAGACGAGAACGAAGCAGACACCAAGAATGCGAGAGTCAATCAAACGGAAACAAAACTTGATATTAGGATAGTGGGCTATGTGGACATCCCCACTAAAAACATCGAGCAGGATGGAGAAGAATTTTATGATTCTTTTGATCAATGTGAAAATGAAGATAATGCGGATGACGAGAAGTCGGAAAATACGGAGGAAGACGACCATCAGGATCAAGACAATGACGTCTTTTACAACTTCCCAAACCAAAGTGTGAGACGCCAAAAAAGATACAAGAGTAGGCGACACCATAAAAGTCTACCAACTAGGCTTAGACCTATGTCTAAGTTCAGGAGTAAGACACATTTCCTTATGAACATTCATGCTGTTGATTATGCTAAAGATACAGTGTCAGGAAGATTTCTTAAGGTTGCTGAAGACCCAGGTTTTAAGGCAAGACTGTTGAAACTTAAGAAAACCAGCAAGACAAAAAATAGAGTGACAAGGGAAATATTGGATGTCTTTGGAGATCCAACTATAACGAAAGTTGAGCGAAAAAAGAAGTACAATGATTTAAAACATGTTGAGATGTCGAGCTCTACACCTTGAGCTGGCATCCACTACAGGTCTTGTCCGCTTACGGCATTTACTCACTGGCGCGTTAGGTGACCGACGCGGAGGATCTCTGCCAGTGATTCTACAGCTGGACTACACTTATAGTGCCAGCCTAGTACGCTTCTAGCGAGTTCACACTTAGTGACCGCATGTACATATGTGCTACTTTTCAGCTTTAGCACTTAGTCATTTTGTACTCTCTTTTCTGTGAAGAAGAAGAAGAAGCTTTCCATCTCTGTGTGCTTTGTGCTTGTCTTGTGTAGCTCTCTTGCATCCTCATTCTTTACATGGTATCAGAGCCTGGTGCAGGCAAGAGAGGCTAAGAGAGCAAAAGCATCACAATCCCTTCGTTCGCACAAGTTTCTGAACAAGTCTCCAAAGTGCAGTATACAGAGATTTACTGTACAAGTACAGTGGTTGTATGTACGCTTGATTGTGGACACTCATTGAGTGTAGAAAGCGTTACAGGTACCACGATAGCAGGTTCAGCAGATTTGCAGGTTTTTGCAGATTGCAGCTATTTTGTCTTAGTGCTTCAAGATGTCTGACGGTTTCAGTCAAATTGTTACTGAGAAGCTTGAGAAAAATAACTACCCTGCATGGAAGTTCAGAATAACAAATTTCCTAAAAGGAAAAGGTTATTGGGACTATGTAGAAGGAGACAATGAAAAGGAACCAGAGATTCCCGAGGCAAATGCTACAGCAGAACAAAGGAAAGCTTTGAGGGACTGGCAACAAGGCCAGAGCAAAATGATGTATTGGCTTTCTATGAGCATCACAGATGGCATGATGGGCTATCTACAGGATGCTGAAACCCCCGCCATTGCATGGAGAAACTTAGGCAGAGTTTTCGAGGTGAACACCAAGGCCAGGAAGCTTCAACTAAAGTCGGAGCTAAATCAGGTTAAGAGGAACAACCTCTCAATCAATGATTATGCCTTGAAGATCAAGAGTATCATCGAGGCTCTTGGATCTATTAAAGTCTCAATGGAAGACGATGACATTGCCCGTGCATGCTTGGATGGTTTAGGAGATGAGTATGTACATTTTAGGTCTTCCATGAATACAAGAGACGACATCCCCGTGTTCCAAGATTTGATTTCTATGCTTATTCTTGAGGAGAAGAACCTTGACACATCTTCTTCTCATGGCAAAAATAATTCTGAACATGCCTTCTATTCTAACTCCAACAGAGGTAGAGGTAGAGGTCGTGGTCGAGGCCCAAGGGGTTGCAGGGGCCAATTTCTGGAAGGTCAATCAAATCAAAACAATACAGGTGGCAGGGGAAACCAGTCTCAAGGCAGGGGGAGTCAAAGAGGTCGTGGTGCAGGATCAAGCAGGCAGCAACATACTCCAGATAGCAGAGAATGTTGGACTTGTGGTGAAAGAGGTCACATGTCACGTGACTGTCCAAAGGGAAAAGCAAGTGGAAAGAGAGAACAGGGCAACTATGCTTCTACTAGCAGAGATGCAGATGACAGCAAAAACGAGCGCATGTTTGTTATGCAGCAGGTAATGAATACAATGACTGCAGAGAATTCCACCCAAGATGATGTTTGGTATGTGGATTCAGGTGCCTCTAATCACATGACGTCTCGCGAAGAGTGGTTTAGAGATATGCGCAAACCAGATGTGTCAGGCTATGTGCAGACAGGAGATGACACAGCTCACCCCATTGCTCATGTAGGGGACATACCTCTAAATACGAAGAGTGGGAAATCAAAGTACTTAGCAGATGTACTTCATGTCCCAAACATTACAAAGAATATTGTTTCTATTGGACAAATGGTTGAGCAGGGTTTGCAGGTTTGCTTCAATCCAAATGGCTGTTATGTAGAAGATTTCCAGAATGGCTGTAAGCTGATCACAGAGGGCAAATGTGTGGGCGGAATGTTTACGCTGAATGTAGACATGCCTGAGGTAAAAGCTGCATTATTTGCACAGGGCACAGGTGTTGTGGCTGATGTTGACATTTGGCACAAATGCATTGGCCATGTCAATGAGCAGAGATTGCGCAGCATGCAATCAAAACAGATTGTAAAAGGTTTGCCCAAATTCAAGGTGGATGGTATGCATAAAGTGTGTGCAGCATGCCAATTTGGAAAACAATCAAAGGGCTCATTTCCACATGAGCGCAGTGTATGTAAAAATCCACTTGAGGTGGTGCACACAGATGTTTGGGGTCCAACCGATACTGCAAGTATACATGGTTGCAGGTATTATGTCTCTTTCATTGATGACCATACAAGGAAAGTATGGGTCTACTTCATGCGTAACAAAAGTGAAGTGTTTGGTCACTTTCAAGACTTCAAAGTCATGATTGAGAAGGAGACAGATATGCAAATCAAGACATTGAGGTCAGATGGAGGGGGAGAGTACTTCTCCAATGATTTTTTAGATTTTCTGCGAATGCATGGTATATGCAGGCAGTTTACATGCAGATATACTCCACAACAGAATGGGGTTGCAGAAAGGAAAAACAGGCACATTGCAGAGGTTGCACGTGCATTGATGAATGAGAAGAACATGCCTCATCATTTCTGGGCTGAAGCCGTAAATACAGTTGTGTACATTATGAGCAGGACACCTACAGCTACGGTGCATGATGTAACACCTGAGGAAAAGTTTACAAGTACAAAGCGTGATTTGGCACACTTGAAAGTGTTTGGCTGCATAGCTTACGTGCATGTACCAGATGAGTTGCGTAGGAAATTGGATCCTAAAGTAGAGAAATGTATTCTTGTGGGATATTCCCTTGAACAAAAGGGGTACAGGTGCTACAATCCTACTACACGAGAATTACGAGTGAGCAGAGATGTAGTCTTTGATGAGATGAGCAGCTGGTACAGTAATGCACATGGCACTATTGGGGCTGATGTAAAAGATGATGTGGTTGTACAAAATGTGAGGCCACAGTCACAGGTTTTGAGTGGACCACAAGAGTCCTCTTCTCGTGGCTCTATTGAGAAACCATGGAATGGTAGACTACGTACGCAGGTTACTCCACCAACAGGTACAGGGAATGTATCACGAAAAGGAAAGGAAAAGGTTGATGAACCTCCCTTTATGGCTGATGCATCATCAGGTTTTTCACATGTAGACATGGATTCAGATGGTTCTGAACAAAGTCTTGATGAAGAATTTGGAATTCCAGCTGTCAGGACACCTGGTGTAAGGAAAGTACAAGAAGATGCTAGAGGGCAAAGGAGTGACCCAGGACCGCGCAGATCTAATAGAGTCAGAAATCCAGTTCAGAAATTGACTTATGATGGGTATCTAGCGCATCACCAAGCCTACATGGCTAAGGTGATACAGGATGTGGAGCCCACATGTTTTGAGGATGCAGTTGGAAATGTGCATTGGGATGATGCAATGAATGAAGAGATGGCTGCATTGGAAGCAAATGACACATGGGAGTTGGTGCCATTGCCAAGTGGCAAGAAAGCTATTGGCTGTAAATGGGTGTATAAAACCAAGCATAAGGCTGATGGTAACATTGAGCGTCACAAGGCAAGGCTGGTCGCAAAGGGTTATGCACAGACGTATGGCATAGACTATGAGGAGACCTTTGCTCCAGTGGCAAAGATGACGACTGTGAGAGCTGTCATAGCAGTGGCTACATCTAGAGGATGGATTATGCATTAAATGGATGTAAAGAATGCCTTCTTGAATGGTGAGTTGCAAGAGGAAGTGTATATGGATCAGCCACCTGGTTATGTCGATCCAGGTTACCCAGATTATGTATGCAGACATCTCAAAGCTTTGTATGGTTTGAAGCAGGGCTCTAGAGCATGGTATGGCAGGATTGCCAAGTATCTTGTCAGTATTGGTTTTAGGAGAGCTCATGCTGATCATTCACTCTATGTATGTGAGAGTGATGTGGGGATTGTTGTCATTACCATATATGTAGATGACCTTATTATTGTTGGTGACAATGCTATGGAGATTGACCATGTGAAGGGTCTTCTCAAACAGGAGTTTGAAATGAAAGATTTGGGCGAGTTGCGTTACTTTCTTGGCATTGAGGTGATCAGGACTCCAGAGGGTGTATGACTATCACAGAGACAGTATGCTTTGGACATGTTGTCAAAGTATGGTATGGCTGATTGTAAGCCAATTTCTATTCCCTTGGATGTGAATGCAAAGCTGAGTGCAGAGAAGGGTGATGTTGTTGAGGATGTCAACATGTACAGGAAGATTGTGGGTAGTCTAATCTACTTGACTATCACGAGGCCAGACTTGAGCTACACAGTAGGCTTGAAGAGTCAGTTCATGCAGCTTCCAAGGAAGCCACATTTGGATGGAGTACGACGCACACTTAGGTATGTGCAAGGTACTCTTGACTACGCATTGTTCTATACAACAGATGCACCATTAGCATTGTATGGGTATACAGATGCAGATTGGGCAGGTAGCATTGTTGATAGGAGATCTACGAGTGGCTTCATGTTCTCTTTTGGGAGTGCTGCTGTTACTTGGAGCAGCAAAAAGCAGCCTACGGTTGCTTTATCGAGCACAGAGGCCGAGTACAGAGGTGCAGCAGTTGCGGCGTGTGAGGTAGCTTGGCTACGCACATTACTTGAGGACTTGGGAGTGCAGGTGGACCAGCAAATTTTCATTCATTGTGACAACCTCAGCAGCATGCAGTTGGCTAGGAACCTAGTGTTCCATGCTAGGACCAAACACATAGAGGTCCATTACCACTACGTTCGAGAGCGAGTGTTGGCGGAAGACATCGACTTGGTCTACGTCAACATAGAGGAGCAGATAGCAGATATCTTTACCAAGGCCCTCGGAGCTGAGAAGCTTCGACGTTTCCGGACTATGCTTGGACTCTGCGACATGCAGAGCTCGAGGGGGAGTGTTGAGATGTCGAGCTCTACACCTTGAGCTGGCATCCACTACGGGTCTTGGCCGCTTATGGCATTTACTCACTGACGCGTTAGGTGACCGACACGGAGGATCTCTGCCAGTGGTTCTACAGCTGGACTACACTTATAGTGCCAGCCTAGTACGCTTCTAGCGAGTTCACACTTAGTGACTGCATGTACATATGTGCTACTTTTCAGCTTTAGCACTTAGTCATTTTGTACTCTCTTTTCTGTGAAGAAGAAGAAGAAGCTTTCCATCTCTGTGTGCTTTGTGCTTGTCTTGTGTAGCTCTCTTGCATCCTCATTCTTTACAAAACAAAAGGTGAAAAATGTATGGACAACTGAAATGGAAAGTAGCGATGGATCAAACGCTAGTGATGGGAGTAAAAAGATAGATGTACCTCCTCACTATTGTAAGTACACCATTCAGGAGAGAAAATTGGTGATCCAGCAACTGATGAGAGAGCCTAAATCCAACGAGTCCTATGATGGGCCAAAGAATGCCAAGAAAATAGACCTAGCAGAACCGGGAGAAAGTCCTCGACCTGCTTACATTGCTACTCGGATCTAAGCCAGGAAGAAGAGGACTTACTGATCAAAACGCTTAAAGAATTTCGTGATGTATTTGCCTGGTCATACAAAGATCTGAAGGGGGTGGATCCTAACATTTGTGAACATTCGATCCCTCTGAAGTCGGATGCAAAGCCAAGCAAACAATGTCTGTACACGTACAATGAGACATTCTCCAAAAGGATCACGGACGAGATAGACAAACTTATGGATGCTGAATTTATTTATGAGATAGAGCACACTGACTAGGTGTCGCAGATCGTGGTGGTACCTAAGAAAAACGGGAAATTACGGGTGTGTGTGAATCTCAAGAAGGTAAATGCAGCAACAATAAGGGACAATTATCCTCTTCCTATCATGGGACACGCCCTGGAACGAGTAGCAGGCAAGCAGGCCTATAACGTTATGGACGGATTCTCTGGTTATAACCAATTGGGGGTCAAACTAGAAGATCAGTACAAAACAGCGTTTGCAACAGAATGGGGCATATATGCATTTAGGGTAATGCCATTTGGTTGACCAATGTTCCAGCCACATTTCAGAGATTAATGACACATGCGTTTAAGGAATACTTGCGAATACTTTTGGATATTTACATGGATGACTTGTGTGTCTATTCTCTATTGAGAGAAGACCATATAGATCATATTAGAAAGGTA
Organism: Adiantum capillus-veneris; assembly: GCF_014529385.1. Classification (NCBI taxonomy): domain Eukaryota; kingdom Viridiplantae; phylum Streptophyta; class Polypodiopsida; order Polypodiales; family Pteridaceae; genus Adiantum; species Adiantum capillus-veneris. The sequence continues at coordinate 61,234,911 of NC_140956.1, forward strand.
TTCGAAAAATGCAGAACGTATAGGATTTGCCTCAACCCAGAAAATTGTGTATTCATGGTACGGCAAGGTAAGATCCTAGGCCACATAGTATCGGCTAATGGAATTACCACTGATGAAGACAAGGTAAAGGTGATCATAGAATTGCCAAGACCAAACATTGTACGAGAGGTACAATCATTTATGGGACATTGTGGATACTACCGACATTTTATCTACATGTATGTTGTAATAGCAAAACCCTTGTATAGTCTGATCACAATCTTCATATGGACCGACGAATGTGAGGAGTCATTCCAGAAATTAAAAGATGCATTGGTATCTACACCAATTCTAAAAGCACCAGATTGGTCAAAGATTTTCCATGTACATGTAGATGCTTTGGCATTTGCAATAGGCTGTATATTAGCACAACCAGGAGAGGGTAATACAGATTTTCCCATCAGTTATGCTAGTAGACAACTCAACAGTGCAGAGAAGAATTATACCACCACTAAAAGAGAAGGATTAGGTATGATATACGCTGTAAAGAAATTTTGTCATTATTTGCTTGTGAACATATTCATATTTTTTGTGGATCATCAGTCACTTTTGTACTTAGTAAACAAACCTTGTAACACGGGATGAATTTTAAGATGGTTCATTGTGTTGCTGGAGTTTGATTTTACAGTAGTAGTAAAGATAGGAAAAACTCATCAAAGAGCAGACCACCTTTCTTGATTACTAAATGAAAAAAAGGCTACTGGTGTAGATGATGATCTCCCAGACGCATACCTGTTTAATATAGAGATGGTACCGAAATGGTCAGAGCATATTATTCCGTTGTTGACATATGGAATGAATCTTGACGAAAGACACACGGTGGAAGACGTTTTTCGGTTATTTTGGGATTTATTTGCTTTATTTTAGCCATTTTCTAGCAAAAAATATAGAAAAAAAGCCATAATCTAGATGGAAACACAACAGAAGAGACGCCTGATCAGAGCAAGGTAAAGAAGACAGAGAAAAAATACGATCTGCAAAAATTGTAGAATTGGAGCAAACGAGGTCCAAATCAGAAAATTTGCGAGCCTAAACCGCATCTTGCGAAAAGCTATGGCCACAGGTAAAAGATGAAAAAATTTCATGTCAGAGCCTCGATCACATATAGGGAGGCTAGGCAAGAAATCTCTCATTTGAGTCATTTTCCATTGTGAGAGAGAGAGAGCTCCCTACGGCATCTGAGACTTCCAGGAGCTCATCCATCGCGCACGATCACCAGATCGACATCAGATATGAGAGGTATGCTCGTCAACACTAACTCCAAGTGTTGTTTACTTCAGTTAGTCGCAAAACCTCACCAGCACCACCATCACAACATGTGCACACATACTGTAGACCGGTTGTTAGGAAGACCTAGAGGCCACCAAATGGAACCAAAATTGAAAGGCACAATACCTATAGCTTAGGGAACAAACCTATGACTCCCGATGCGCAGAAGAAGCATCCCAAAAAACCCTAATTTCACAGGGCCTGCAGAAGGGCAACTGACCCAAAGTGATCGAAAATGAGCCAAAACTCATAGGTAGTAGGCCAATAACCTCGACAAACCAACCGAAGGGTTAGACCAAAGGGTTAGACCCGAAGCATCCCAAAAAACCCTAATTTCACAGGGCCTGCAGAAGGGCAACTGACCCAAAGTGATCGAAAATGAGCCAAAACTCATAGGTAGTAGGCCAATAACCTCGACAAACCAACCGAAGGGTTAGACCATGAAAAAGTTAATCCAAGCTAGACTTAGAGCCTCTATCTGACAAAGACTGCGCAAAGCATCAGAAGCTCTAACGGGCCAACCAAGTGACCAAATGACACCAAATTTGACAGGGTACATCCTAAGGATGTCAACTACGAGTTGGAATGTTGCCACTCAAGAAGAAGCACTTCCACGAGGACAAACGCCAACAACAGGCCAGAAAAGCATCCAAATGATTGTTCTTGGTGACGTAAGCACCAAAAGAACAACCGACTGCTCCGACGAAAGGTCAAAAGGAAAGAAAAGTTCAGCCTGAGTCATACAATGACCAGAAAGTACGGCGACCATCACCTAAGTGGTCTACTCCGACTCGAGAAACAGCTAAGTGATAACAACAGGGAGTACATTTTTCGAAATTGGTTAAGACTTAATGTGTGTGTCTAGGAGAGCCTACTAACATCAGGGGAACTAACAAACTACAAAAAGAGGAAAAAATGACCACTTAGTGAGTCTATCACGATAGACTCACCAATACACATGGAAACAGGGAAAATTGATTTTGACTTAACCAATGGGACTAACTAGGCCTATTAACCCCAGATATCAAGTAAAATTGCAAATATTGCTCCACCTTGACAAACTTATTAGTCTATCGTGATAGACTCATTAATCTATCTTGGGGAGGCCCTTTTCAAAAATCCTCTCAGGGGGAGGCTTATGACAGTATATGAATGCACTACAACAAATTTGAAACAAGATGGACTCTTAAGGTAAGGGGAGATAGACTTGATAGACAGCTCAGAGTTAGAACAGGATAGTATCAAGGACAGCTAAAGTCTAGATGCACATGTGAGAGGCCAAGGGACCTTATATCAACTAGAAGAAGGCAGACAATGGACCACATATCAAAAAGAGGGTAATTTGAGCATAACTCCCAGTCTATCGCAATAGACTAAGCAGAATGACACAGGGCCATTTGATCCAAAAACTGGAATCAACAGTTGGCTTCAACATGGTGCAAGAAGGCTACCCACAAAGTTTGAGCCCAAAACAACAAAAAAGAGGGAGATAGACCAACAACTCCTTGGAGGGATTCTGAAGAAATGAAAGTTGATCCAAAAGGGGGTCACTTGACATCCATTTGAGATGGAAATGGGATCAATTCATTTATAGGCCATGGGGAATCTGAGTGTGAAGTCACGTGTGAAGAATAACTCCCCTATGAGAAGATAGCGAGTCTATCGCAATAGACTCAGCAGAGTGTGAACTTGGCCTGATTATGAAATTATGACCATATGGAGAGTTTGGATACCCTATGCACATGTACCACACAAAGTTTCAAAGTATTTGGACACATTCTCCTTCATCAACAGCATTAATTTGAAGCCGTCAGAGTCGAACACTAAAAGGACTTGTCTATCTGCTAACATTTTTCACTAACTCCTCTTGGAGGGCTCAACTAGATGCATGCTTAAGTGATAATCAATTTAGAAAAGAGGTACTATGTTTATACATTAACCATTACTTGTGTATACAGGATCCATGGATTCTTCTCCGGGAAAAAGAAAAGGCAAGAACCTGGCAACGGAGGGTGCAATACCCTATACACTTCTACACAATTCATTAAAGCAAGCAGCCACATGGATACCTGCAAAAGTGCAACAGGCAGCAGCTTTCCAAATCTACCAAGGTTCCTATGTGGATGGCAAAGGAAATTTAGTGGATATAGTAATGATCCCCAAGGAGGCAAAAAACTACCTGAAAAGATCACCGCAAAGATCATGGCTGAAGAAATTTGGCTTATGGAACTTTGTTTCACTACCACCAGTGGGGATAGATTTCAAGAGGGTACAACAACTAATTGAGACTATCCAAGAAGACGGAACTTGCAGGGTTGCAGGCATGGATAATGAGATGATGGAGATTCAGATCACCAAGGAAATCATCAAAGAAGCGTTAAAATTGTCTGATCAGGGAGCCAACATGAGAGAAAGAAGGAAGAATCTCACAGTCTACCTGCAAAGATCCAAACTACCGTCTTTTGAACTCATAGCAAACCCAGAAGTGAGGAAACTGCCACATGTATACATTCAATGTTTGTTGAGCTATAGCAAGAGACCGCCTAGATACACTACACCACACGGGGTCATCTCAACAACAATGACCTGGGCTATGGGAATGACATATGATTTCTATATAGATCATGCATCATATCTATTTGAGGAAGTCACAAAGCTACAGCAGGACAAGCCAAATTATATTACAAGAGGAGAAGTACTCACCAGAATGATATACCGTGCCATAGAAGCGACAGATCAGCTACCACCTGCTCCTCAACAGAACGACTGGCTGGTGCTACGAGAGAATATTGAAGACAGACCACAAAGGCAAGTACCTCCCTCTACTAACACCATTGGAGGACGCAGGCTGGAAAGAGTCACCAGAAGTACACAAGAAAAGAGGGAAGAAGAAAGAAAAGCTGAAGAAGAACTTGAGATTAAAGAAGCAAAAAGCGGAAATTGAGAACAACACCAGATTGCAGAAGGTAGCAAAGATGGAAAGAATGCTAGAAGGCTTTGTACTAGAAATATCTCTACGAGGCGATGTAGGCGCCACTTGGAGACCCTCTAGTAGCACTTACACATTAAGAACAAAGAATAAACACAATCTAGCTTTTGAGTTGGACTGGTTTGAGAGATACATCCAAGAGAGGAATGCTATGGATGAGCCAGAACTGCCACTTGAAGAGAAGGATCTCCAAACCTTAAGAGATCAATTGAGGCCAACTACACGAGATGAGGAAACACCACCTCCATCTCCAAGGCCAGAGACAAGTGAAAGGCAACCAACTCCACCTGTTGACTCTCCTCCGCATTCAGAGAGCTCACATCGTGATGAGAGAGTTCCTACACCACCCAATAGAGAAGAAGAAGAAAGGACAAATGGCCATCTAAACACTGGAACAGTATCACACCTTGATAAAGGCAAGCACATAGAGGTAGATATGAAAAGATAAAAAGCTTCCTCCTCTCAAAGAATTGAGTTGGAAGCTACTATAAGCTTGGATTTACAGTCAATGGAGACTCTACTAAACCAAATAAGACTGCACAGTCAGTTGTTAGCCGATCAGAACAGGGCTAACAAAAGGAAATTGGAAACAACCCATCAAGAGGTTCTAAAGTTGCAGGAGCAAAGAGATGACAACCTTAAACTGATCAGCATTAAAGATGCTGAGATCTTGGGTCTCAAAAGCAGAGTAAACCTCCTCAAAGAAAATTTACAGGAGTCAGAAAGTTTCAATGCCATTTGTGAAGATATCATCAATGTGTTTCTTGAAGATGTCAATGACAGAGATGAACAAATCCAAAGGTTGATGGCAGAAAAGCAAGATGCCCTGAAGAAAGTCAAAAATTTACAATTCATAATTGATGACTTACAAATTGAAGTGAAGGATTTGAGGCAGTAACGGACATACAGGCAAGGGAGATAGAAAGAGCAAAGAAACAAAAGACACTGCTACCAGCAACACCAGTGGTCCAACCGCAAGAAGACGTGGAGGCACTGAAGAGAGAGCTGGAATTGGAAAGAAAACAGAGGTTAATGATAGTTGAAAGTGTACTTAGAGCTGAGGATCAGTTGCAAAGGCAAATCTCGAACTTACAAAGTGAACAACAACAAGGACCAGCTCAAGACAGTGAAATAGAAAGCCTCGTTTCCAAGTCCATCAAGGAAGAAAATGAGAATATGCACAACAGAGTAAAAGAGTTAGAAGAGGCTGCAGCCCAAAAGGCGATGGAATTTCAAACACTCCAAATCAATAATTGAACAATGGCTGCACAAATTGCAAATCTCCAAACTGCAAGCCAACCCCACGGGCAGGTGCGGGTGCACATGGTGCAAGCGGCCACGGATTTGGCTGGCATGGCAGAACTATATGGGGGTGATGATGACTATGAGGAAGGATCAGAGGACCATGGGGCCCCAGATACACAGAATGATCAAGTTGGCTCCAACAACCAAGAAGAAGACGAAGATTCAATCACAAAACTTGAAGAGCAAAAGCTGGCCGAAGAGATGGAAAAGCAGTCAGATATGATGTGGTACAAGGCCATGAAACTAGAGAAGGAGATGCTATGAGGACTCTCCAGATCAGGCAAGACAGCAACAGAGCTACGAGAAGAGTGGAATGCCCCGATGTTACCCTATGCTCTCTTGAAATATGAAACACTGACACATCAACGACAGCTAGCAAAGGAAGAACAAGTGCCACTATTTGAAGGAGAATTACAGGTTCGGGAACAGCAAAGCAGAATAATAGATAGCCAGCCAAAATGGAGGCGTCAGTGGCTTTTGGATCATCCTAACAACCTGATCCACTTATTCAATGCACCCTCTGAGCTCAGGGATGATAGAACTTTTTGCCCAACACCAAGAACTTATACTTACAGCCAACATAAAGCCTTACAAAGCAGAAATCCCACATGGCTGAACTATCAAGTTTTGTTAGGACCGGCCGAAGGAGAGAGAATATCCGGTTCTTACATGGTGAAAACCCTATAGGGCGCCATTGCGAAATTTGGAGGCTCTCCCGACCTGTCCTGCAAAATGCTTTGTAAAATAGCTCAGACGTTTTTGGCCTTTCTCACACCATTTTCAAAAAGCTGGAGTTCAGAGTTCATGAATACGAAAAGAAACATATCAGAGCTATCATATGATCTAAGTGGGCCACCTACAGAGCCAGTTTTGTACGCATACTTTAGACGGCTCATGTTTTTTCCCAGCTACCATCTCCAGACATTCAAAGAAGCATTTTACACCGGCTTCTTCATGTACAAGTCACAAATTTTTGGCCCATTAATGGCGAGCGAATCTATGAGATACGATGCCTTTATACATCAAATAAACCAGGAAGAAAGACAAGACATTGACGACAAAGCCAGTCATGTCGTGGTAGACATGAACTAGGAGGGGGGGAGTGTTGGATCCCAACAGTGGTATAAAGCTCCTTTGTAATGACTATCGAATTCCCTTTGTAATGCCAATGATGTCTACCGTCTTTATCCAATTGTTTGGATTATGTATAATTTATTAGTTGGTCAGGACGCAATGCATTTCCACTTTGTAATTATGATGAGTAGAACTCAATTAAAACCCCATGTACATTTTGAGCTAAGGTGACTAAAGTATAAAGGTCACCTTAGAACCATTTTTGAATAACATTATTTTAAATCATTAATTATGCGTCGTACGGGTCTGAGAGAGAGAGAGAGAGAGTGATCTTATCCTCTTCGCTACGCACATCTCCCTCACCAGATTGACGAAGCGACCACACCATCACGGTAGCCTCTCCGAGAGCTACGCATCCACACCACGCATTCGCGTCTTCGAGCCGTTCGCGAGCGATCCTTCCACGGGCTTGTTTTGCTTGTAAGTAGCACAAACAATGTCTGTTTTCAACAATCAAGTACTTTATGGAACGAGCGAGAGATTAGCTACGCATAGATACTCATAGACTTAGGTTTTGCACACTTTTAGATTATGACCTGTGAGTCTATCGCGATTGTATTCGAGATAACTAGGGTTATAATCTGGTGAGATTGGACTAATAGGTAAGTGTATCCTAGTGAGAGGATGGTGCCTAGCAAGTTTGAAGAGATTCCGAGTTCATTTGATGTGTAAACAGTGTTATGAGTGTTTAGGGATATAGTGGGTTGGAGTTAACAAGGATTAGTGATTGATGCATCATAGAAGTGCATATGTGTAGGTTGGTCTCAGCCTGACAAGCTAACGAGATTGCTTCTGTGCACCTACGGGTTAGTTGTGTCACCGGATGACAAGTATGTTGTCTGTGTCGTGCTTGTGAGCATGAACAGGGGAGTAGTTTGCACTAAAACACTCACGTGCCTAAACAACTTCGACAGAAGTTAGAGCCAAAGTCACACAAATGTATTTTCATTGGATATGGTGCAGATGGAGAGATGGGATATCGTCTCTGGCACCCGGAATCTCGTTGAGTCATCCGTAGTTCAAATGTGATCTTCAATGAGTCAAAGATGCATAAACAACCTATCAAGGAAATAGAGGTTCGGAGAGTCACTTTTGAGGATGTTGCCTCAGAGACAATGAAATCAACTCAGCGGGCTAGTGATGTACCTTCCACTAGCAATGCTCCAGAGGGAGCGGATAGCAATGTTCAAGGAGTGAGACGGTCTACTAGAGTCTCTCGTCCACCTGCGTGTTTTGAGCCAGGTCTTGATTACATCATGTTGATCGATTGCAGTGAGCCAAGCTGCTACCAAGAAGCTATGATGATGGATGATGTGGTGAAGTGGGAGCAGGCTATGGAATCTGAGTATAACTCGATTCTGGCTAATGACACTTGGGAATTGGTAGAACTGCCAAATGATGCGAAAGCTTTACCTTGCAAATGGGTTGACAAGAAGAAATTTACCTCAAGTGATCCAAATCCAAAGTACAAGGCTAGATCTGTAGCCAAAGGGTTCAAACAGCAAAAGGATCGATTTTGATGAAATCTTCTAGGAGATCGACATTTGGCTATGTCTTCATATTTGTTAGAGCAGCAGTATCTTGGAGGTCATGTCTTCAAGATTGTACGTCATCTTCCACTACGGAAGCAGAGTACTTTGCATTGTCGGATGCACGTAAAGAGGCTGTATGGTTATCTTGCTTGGTAAAAAATATTGGCATTGATGAGACTCGGTGATATATTGTGATAGTCAGAGTGCTCTTGCATTGGCAAGGAATCCTATCTTTCACTCCAAATCGAAACACATTGAATCTCGTGAGAGATTTCTTGGCCAAAAAAGCTCATTGATTTGGTCAAGGTACACACTGACGACAACCCAGCAGATGCTTTGACGAAGGGCTTAGCTTTGGAGCGGTTTACACATTGCAGTGAGTTGATGGGTATAGGTTGAAGCCACTAGATTGCTTCACGATTGTACATACCAGGTCACTTGTGCTGCGTTGGCCTTCAAGTGGGAGTTTGTTGGGATTCAGGCCAGCTGGTTGGACATCTCACTTACTACTAACCCATCTACTAACTTAACCTGTATACACTTATTCTTTAATACAAAAGAATAAGGAGCTGCAACAGGATAACGTTGTTGTGCGCTCCACCCAATAGTAGGTCTCTCTCTGCTCTCGCACTTGCACTCGCACACGCTTCCTGTGGCACCTTCACCAACTTAGAAAGGTTTTGGTAAAATCATACCTAATTTCATTATCTCTTCAGAGTAATAGTAAAGAGATAGATAGAGAGAGAGAGAGAGAGAGAGAGAGAGAGAGAGAGAGAGAGAGAGAGAGAGAGAGAATGTTGGGCTAAGGAAAACCCCTTAATCTATATGTAGCTAGTGATCGAACATACCAAGAACTCTTTATGCCTTTGTGAAGCAAAGGTAGGTGAGAAGAAATGTGCATGACAAGTCACAAGCTATGTCTTGACTCACCTTATTGCAATTGAATGACTTACCAACCGATGAGGCCTTGTCTTTGCGTGATATTTTTCTCGTCTCAAGTAGCTTGTAGCCCCTTTTGCATATGGTACTATGCATTATATACCTGGCTTGAAGCTTATCCTATAAGAATACGATAAGTGGTTTGTACGACACTCTCTCTAAGAGATGCAAACAAACAACATTAGTCATAGGTTGACCCACCTACCTTATGTGTGGTTTTGATTGTATCAAATGGACGTACTTATGGCACTTTGCCCGTGAATGAAGTATGTTAGATTAAATTATTGCAAGCATTCAATAGATTTTTGCATCCTTGATAGATTAGTTGGTGTTATACTGGAAGCATAAACTATGCTTTAGTGAAATGAGTCCACCGTACTAGCCTACCATGCGGAAATAGGGTTGCACGGAAACACACACATCTTGGAGAAGATGAAGAATCTCAAGGCACACAATAGAGAGTATATTGCTTAGTGCACATTGGAAAGATAAGTTAGCCCTAGAATGATGGGTGTATATACAATGCACGGGGGGGGGGAAATGCCCCAGTGGTCTTAAGTGTGTGTTTACACACATCACTCCCACATATATATGGTAACATTTTGCACGTTTTGCAAGGAGGAGATCGTTTTTCCAGCAGAATCAAGAAAGAGGGAGAGATCTACAAGAGCCATTTTTTCTTTTGTACGCTCCACCATAGTCCATTTTTTGTAAGAAGTAATCATCCATTGCATCTTCTCTAGTGTCGTCTTCCATCCCCATTTCTTTTCTCTTCTCTTATGCAATGGCATCAAATTGTGTGTGTGTGTGTGTGTGTGTGTGTGTGTGTGTGTGCGCCTAAGCCCTGAGCCAATTGGTGGTGTGCAAAGAGAGAGAGAGAGAGAGAGAGAGAGAGAGAGAGAGAGAGGTGTTACGTGCGCGGTTAAGAACCAAGAAGCAATTATGCCGATTGGAATCCATTAAGCTTTGCTTTTGTGTGTGAAATACATGGAAGATAAAATTGCTCACTCTTGCATGATGGGAGATTGTACTGAGTGCCTTGTGTCTCTTCTTTTTGCTCCTCCCACTAGCACACCACTCTAGGAGGTGTGCATGTGCACTCTCTCTCTCTCTCTCTCTCTCTCTCTCTCTCTCTCACACACATCACACAGTCGCCATCAAAGGTATGAGTTTTTTGTTATGTTGCTCGTTTCTATGTTATTTTTGTGTATTTTGCATGGACTCTACACTCCATGTCTATTGCAAGCTCAATGCATGGTGATGATCGGCATTTATAGCTTACATGATAGCAAGCAATGGTTTCCCACTGAACAAAAAAGCATACCAAAAAAGGTTGATAAACTTTAACTAGTTATGAGACGACTTCAATCTAGGCTTGAACCGTCACCCTTGCAAATTAGTACACGTACCTTGTGTAGTCTAACCAACGACCGGAAGCCTCTTGTCTCTTGATAGGAGCAAGGTTCTATTTAAACCTTGTTTCTATTATGGGGCTCGATTTCTTTGGGATTAAGTGAAATTAATTAATCAAGAGAGAATGCTACTAGCCCTCCTAGGGTGGGACAACCTCACTTACAAGATTAAGCACGATCCATCCACCATGGTAAGGGGAAGAGGAGATCAAAGACCAATACCAAAGGGTCACTCAATTCCTAGTCATCTTGGATTTGAAGGTGTGTCTATGGCTTCATGGTCATCGTCACTACTATCTTGTATGTATTTTCCCCTTGTGGCTTGATTTTTAGTAGCTCCTCTGCCATATATTTGACGATACAATTTTGTAATAAGCATTTAACCTTTGAATGAAATTCCTTGTATTTTACAAGGAAAAGTCTCCCATTTGGAGTAAGAAAATTAGTGTTTATTTTGTTTGGATGGCATTGGGTAGCCGCTACTTGCGCCATTTGGATACTGTTGATAGCTACTGCACATGTGACCACATCCTAAGAAAGCCGGCAAACTTAAGTTAAAAGACCATCCTTGAATTTACATTGGCCAATGTTTTACTAATTGAGTGTTTGTAAAGGCAATTGTTCAATCCCTACTTATTTTTGCTCGATATAAACCTAGGTTTAGTGAATCCCATCTCCAGAAGCCAAGAGGTGAGTATGTGGTCCTAATTTTCGAAAGCAGCTCAATTAATTAGAATCTATGAAGATGCTTGTCTAAAAGGTTCAACAAGGAAATTGGAGGATAGGGCACGTGAGAGAGAGAGGGAGAGAGAGAGAAAAAAAAATATGCCAGGTGTGGCGACATAGGCACACACAGAGAGAGAGAGAGAGTGTGTGTGCGCCCAAGATTGCGGGCTTTGTGTGCTCCTCCATGCAGTTGCGCATGCGGCATCCTTACTCGCACTCTGTGTGTGTCTTAGTTGGGGGCAGGTCCAGCTTGCTCTGTGTCTTGATAGTGCTCGATGTAGCCACAGGCAGAGGCAGCAAAGGACGTAGGAGCTATCGCAGGACCTCCATGCACAGAGTGCCGCGGGCAGCAGGAGGAGACGGGGCACAGGGAGGAGACTCGCGAGCCGCCACAGACCACACTCCCCACAAAGCGGAGGCAGAGACTTTTGTCACGCAGGGCTCCATGGTTGGCTCTCTGAGTAGGCGTGCGCGAGGAGTTGATAGCTTGCGTATTGTGTGCTTCTGAAAGTACTCTGCTCTGAGACGTCGAACGAGGAGACAGAAGGACATCATGGCGCATGGAAGGAAGAGAGAGAGAGAGAGAGAGAGAGAGAGAGCATGCAGTGCGAGGCGGTGGACAACATCGGGACATGGACTTTCTACACGATTGCAGAAATGATGTGGCCGATCGCGAGAGCAGAAGGAAGGGCGAGGTGGAGCAACGAGCGTGTGCATCGGTTCTAATCGATCAAAGCTAAGGAGTTCAACGAATCTTCATAGGAAATTAATTAATACATGCAAGATAGACCCACTTGCAAGATAGACCCAGTATGAAAGGTAGCCTTGAAATTTGGGTAAATTTCAAAAATAAGCCTCAAATTTCAAACTCCCAAAAAAAATCGTTACATCAATTGTGGATGGATTGCTCCAAATTTTGCATAGTTAAGTCTTTTTGACGATAGAGATCTACCTTTAAGTGGCTTATGTATTAAAATTTTCACCAATGAGCACGTCTACTAATAATAAGCCATTTCAGCTTGAGAGCCCGCAATGGCATCCAAAATTCTAGTTCCATCGTCCTTGGTTGCGGGAGAACTAATCTCCCTGCAAAGAGTTGCCAAAAGGAAAGTGTTTAGAGATGTTTAAGAGAATAAGGGGTATTTTTAATATTTTAGCATATAAAATTTCAGTAATTGAGCTCTATAGTTTTGTCCATGGAGGTTTTTAAAAAGTTGTTGAATTATAGTTAATGTCCGGACTTGTTTGAAAGTCACACTGGATGCAGCTCTTACATAACCCGCTTGTCGCTACTGAGAGTGAGAGAGAGAGAGCGCGCGAGGCAAGCTTGTGTGTGTATGTAACGTTAGCTGCCGTAAGCCTCTCTTGTGTATGTATGTGTGTGAGAGAGAGAGCGAGAGAGCGAGGCAGGCTTGTGTGTGTATGTAACATTAGCTGCAGTAAGCCTCTCTTGTGTGTGTATGTGTGAGAAAAAGAGAGAGAGAGAGAGAGAGAGAGAGAGAGAGAGGCAGGCTTGTGTGTGTATGTAACGTTAGCTGCCGTAAGCCTCTCTTGTGTGTGTATGAGAGAGAGAGCGAGCGCCTATGTGAAGCTTGCAAAGCACTCCAGCTTTTGAAATTTCAAAAAAAAAAAAAAAAGGGCATCAAAGATATTCGTTGTCTACCTTACAAGCTTTTCGTGCTCTTTCAAAAGCATCAAAAAGGTAGATGTTTAGAATGGTGTGACTCCTTCGAGTCCAGCTCCCTCTTGTTGATAGAATGATTGCCAATTTTGGGTGGCCCCACCTCCACAGTATCTCGCACGGGCATGTTCAAATGGGATCGATAGCTAAGGTGATATGGGCCGTTGGATGTGCATTTGGTAAATTCAGGGCATTTGGTAAATTCGGGAAGAAAAGTAGATTCGGGCAGGCTTGTAAATTCGGGTCGATCCACACCCCATGTCTCGAACCCCCGACCTCCCCACCACGAGCCATGTGCACTAACCACTACGCCCTTATGCGTACGTTGAAATATAGGCAATTCGAGTATGTCATATTGTAAATGTGAGCCGATTATTAAATTCGAGACAAATTTGTAAATTCAGGGCAACCTCATATCTGACACTCCATAATTGACGCACGTCGCCTGTTTCTCCTCCACCATTGATCCCATTTGACCATGCCCGTGTGATATAGTGATGAGGGTACCCCCACGCTTGAGGGGGTACTTTGTTACATTAGTGGAGAGAGGTGACACCGATGAGACATCTCCTCATGCACACATACGAAGAAGGGAGGGGGAGGTAAGAGGTCAAAAAATTCAAATTGCACCCTTTTGAGGTGCAGTTAGCAAAGGGAGGGGTAACTCATAACTGTTATCACCCCTCCGTGTGGGCATACCCGTAGTTCTTTTGAATCCATGCCAATTTGTTCCAGCATCTGCTTTTCAATTGATAAGTGATGCCCATCATCTCAATGGAGGACTCCAGTATTTGACTATGCAAGGGTTTCCTCGCCCTCATAGCCTGGATCTCTCCAATGTCTAGTGAAACACTGACTACATGTGTAATCACATGTAAACACAAGGTTTCTCTACTTCACCGCTTAGTAATCAAAATGGTGTGGATTTGCAAGGGAAGCTTCAATAAAACAATTCTACTTTGTCTTTAGGGTAATCTCACCACGCAAAAGAACATCACTCTTTGATAGACATTCCTGAGCATGCAAGAAATGTTTGGACTAGCAAGCAATTTGATAACTACTGCAAAGTTGCAAGTTACATATATGTGGCTATATCCGCTTTCTTTATGTGGAATCTCACCATATTCCCTCTTCATCTTCTGCACTGCCGAGGCGACGCAGTTAAAAGTCCCGATGTATGCATGGGATTTGAGCTTGTGGGGACACAGATGCTCACACGAATCATCAATGCTAACCATCTCCCTAGATGAGCTTTTTGCCCAAATGGTGATGTTCGAAAAAGAAAAAAATGCAACAGTTTCACCTCTGTCCAACTCAACCTGCGCCTCCCCCGTCCACCTGACGATGCAGTACCTTCTCAATTCATCGCCACATGTGCGTCTCCAGGGTCCCCCCCCCCCTGCCAAGCACACACATGAGAGCTCCGTATTCAAACTATAGTCTCCTACCTTTAGTTTTCCTTCAAAGTTCATCGAGCACCTTGCTAGATTCCATCCAAAGAAATGGTTCTAAAATCGTAACCACATACCGGTGGTATCACCTTTTGCACTTTTTGGTGGCACCGCCTAGAGTTCTTAAAAGGAGGAAAGTCTGGGTTTTTGGCCGGTGGAAGGCCATAGGGTTCTTTGTGGAAGATTGTTGCAACAGCGAGGCCGTCTGATCTTTTGGTGGGTTGACTGCCATGTGGCTAGGTTTAGTAAAGGATCCTTTGCGAAGTTTAACGAGTCCTTTTTGCCCTAGTCCTGGCGGGGGGGGGGGTGGTGGCATGTTGCAGGTCTTGTGTAGTCTCAGCCCGTGGCCCACAGCATCATGTTTAGAAGGCATCGCAATATGGAAATCAAACTATGCTTATGGCGGGCGCCGTCTACAAAGTCGTCAAGGTTCTTTGAACGGCATTCTCAACGGGGGTGGAGAGTAGCCTCAACCAAGGTAGTCAAGCCAGAAAGAAGAATGAAAGGCACCAACATGTCTAAACCAGTCGAGAATGGGCCGATCATGAATGAGGGATGCCTTTACTTCTCAGTCGTGAGCTTTGGTTTGCACTATTATGCTAGCATCTATTTTGTGTTCACTATTTGTGGCCCAGAGTGGCGTGTTTAGAAGGCAGCCCAATATGAAAATTAAAGTTAGTTCAATAATCCTCCTTTGTAGGTCCTCTCAAGCTTGCAGAGTCACAAGGTCTCTCTTCTGTGTGTCATTGTTGCACGATGTTTTGTTTAGGCTTCTCTCTAAGCTCTCGTACAAAGGGCTCCACATGCTTCTTATACCTTATATAGAAGGCCAAAATGGGCTATTTTGTAATTTGTAAATTGCACTGTCTAATTACTTCAACCCAAAAAGCTGAGAGATACCCCTCCCCCAGGGTTCTATGCACAAAATATACAATTTACACTTTTATACAATTTTCAATATACATCAAAGTTGCAGAAGCGTTTGCATAGGGGAGGAATTCTCAGCGCCCGACCAAGCATGGAGTTTAGTCCATGAGTCGGACTGCATCCAGAGGCACCTAACGATTAGTGCTACCCCTGAGGAAAATATAACATTGTGGAGGGTGAATATATTATGTACACCGTATTGCGAGAAAAGAAAGAGAGAGAATATAGTGGATGGTGAAATAGAGTGCTCAGAGATACGAGAGAATGACAACAGAGAATCTTTAAATGCCCCATCTAAATGAAACATACAACCATGTATTAATGTAATGACAAAATCTGGGTACATAAGAATATGACAAAATAACTAGCAGAGCACCGAACCCTGTGTAGGGATCGATCGGTCCACCCATCCACTTTGGCTCTACTATGGATAGAGAGAATTTCACTTCGTCGGGAGCGAGCCAGAACACCTCCAACCTACGTGAGCTAGACATAAGCTGAGGCCGCTTCGCCTCCCTCCATGAACCCGAGCTCTGAAAGGTTCCCAATTACCAGTAGGTGGTAGGGTATCAACACCAACCATACTAGTTTAGGCACCACGCCTCTCTGATGCCCATCAACAGGTGTTTAGGCAAAGCCAAGGCAAAATCCCCGACGCGTTAGCCATATAGGTCGTTCAACTCCCGACGCACTAGTTGTATAGATGAGCCTAACAAAAAGAAGAAGACCTATGCAACACCGTCGATCTAGCAAAGCCCCAGGTCAACGACCCTTTTATCTAAGACTAAGCGATGTAGGTGATCCTAGTCTTGTACCAATGCTACCATGAGAAACATAACATGTGAGTCCAATCACAATAGCACCTTCCATGTTCACAAACAATCTTTCCCAAGCAGTTAGAATGTACACAGTCTCTACCCTTACACGTCTACCATAAACCATCAAGATCACTTGATGATCTAATCCCAAACTATAAACCATAATCCAATCACATCACGCAGGTGAGCACTCCTCCCAACTCGGGTGAGGCACAACCAATCCCACATAACCACTTTAGAACATAATATGGAGGTAAAAATTTCGGCATCATTTTGGCAGCATAACCATATCCAGAAAAAAAACCAAGAGCCACATCGGCTTCCACCATAAAATCACAACCATAATCCATGAGGGACCTCAGCCCTTATCCACAACTCATATTCACACTAAACCAACTTCCACACTTGGAGTTTGGCGTATCCACTACAGTCAATCAGAGTCCACATTCACATGACTCTTAAGACATGAGCTTTTTATGTACGCACGTGATCATAAACACATTGTGTGCATAAATCAGCGTGTTAAACATAATGAAATAATCATGGGGCAACTTTATACGTACTCGGAAAATTCATACACACACCCGTATATGAAAAACAATCACCGAGAGGGTGACTATTCATAAAAATGACATAGAGAGAGAGATGATGATGATGGCTATGGAGTTTAGAGCTTCTCACCGTGCTTTAGAATTGATTAGGGGCTATCAAAAGGCTCTTGCTTTGTCGCAAGAGAGCGGTGATGAGAGCTACATAGAGGTGTTCACCACGAGAGCTTTCAGAGAGCACGTACACCGTGAAATGAGAAAGGAGATAGTAAGCAAGTAAAGAGAGAGTATTCTTCTTCTTCTTGTCCGTCTTCTTCCCATAAACGAGAGAGAAGAGCTTATGGAGATGGTGATGAAGAGTTTGCACCACTCCGTATAATAGGTAAGTATTATCTTACGGTAGTAGGCGCAACAGACGACACCGAAAACTAAGCACAGCAGGTGAATTTATAGGCATTGTGCAAGACTAGAGTGAGTCCCAAGCCATAATCTAGCGCTAGTTTTTCAGCCCCACGAATAGCTGCAAGCTTTTGGGCACTTTGTTAAAAACATGGCTTGGCTCTTGGTGGTCAACTCTCCCACTTACCATTCAATTTCTATAGTAAAAATTGACCAAATGAACAGTATCCGGCCAACTAATGAAACTGTGATTAGACTATGCCACACCGTAATGTCCCGACATAATTATGACTTTCTATTACTACCCCGACGTATTTATGGTACTGCTTTTTATAAAAATAATTCTCGTAAAGATCCCATTTAATCCCGTTTTTGCTCCGGGTGATCATTTTTAAATTCCAAGGAGATGAAAATTAATATTTTAATGCTTAGGTCATCCTAAAAAGCACATTGCTTTCAAAAACGTCGAAAAGCACGAAAAGCTAAAAATAGCATAAAAAGCAAAATTTTCTAAAATTGAACCACGGGTTCCCCTTGTCCACTGGAATAAGAAAGTGGACTCGCTTTTCACTAAAAGGGGCTAAAAATCATAAAAAGCTAAAAATAGCATAAAAAGCACTCGAAAAGCAGGATTTTACAAAATTGAACCATAGCTTCCCTGGAACACGTAGGTTAAGGATCCGACCCTGCTTTTTGCGGGGCTAAATTTTCTCAAAACTGAAAACCAAACGTCCGTCTAACCTACTGGAACATGGAAACGACCTTGCTTTTTACTTTAGAACCTTACAATATTGTCAATCAAGCATCTTAAATCAAAATTTGACAAAACGGACATTAGATCTTCTCACACTTAAAAAATTTGAGGTGTCCTCACCTCGACATGAAATTTGGATAATTTAGTCTCATTACATCATCACGTTCCCAAGTGGCATCCTCCTCAGGATACGTTGACCATTCAACAAGGTGTTCAATAATAGTCTAATTACGTAGAGGTTTAGTTCTACTTTGAAGTATCACTTCGGGATATACTTCAAAAGTTCCGTCGGTAGAAGTAGATAATAGAGAATCATCAAGAATGTGTTGTGGATCAGGTACATACTTCTTGAGTAAGCTGACGTGGAAAACATCATGTACTTTTATGTGTGGTGGCAACAAGAGTCTGTAAGCTTGATCATTAATCCTCTCTGTATTACAAAAGGTCCACGATATCTGGCACTGAGATTCTTACACTTACCCATTGATAAGAACTACGTTTGGATTTCACTCTCAAAAATACCATATTGCTCTCTTCAAAAAGTTTGATAGATCATTTAGGATCAGCATATCTCTTTTGTCTATCTTGAACAATCTGAATATCCTACCGTATAAGATCGGTTTGCAATTGCATTTCATCCAACATTTGTTTGGATGCTTGAACTCATATCAGAGGGTCTGTCCATTTGAGTGGAGTAAGACACTCTTGTTCATACAATTCTTAAAAAGGAGACATCCCAATAGAGCGTTGGAATGAGGAATTATACGCAAATTCAACCAAATACAGATATGTAGTCCATTTACCATGCTCATGCATACAGTAAGCTCTTAACATGTCTTCAATGATTTGATTGGTCCTTTTTGTCTGCCCATCAATTTGAGGGTGATAAGCAATACTAAAAGCCAACTCAATTCCTGTAGCTGAGAATAAGGTTTTCCAAAAATTTGAGGTGAATTTTGCATCGTGATCAGAAATTATCCGTCGAGGTAAACCACAATACATGAAAACACCTTTCATAAAGACTTGAGTTATATCCTTAGCCGTAAACATGTATTGACTAGAAACAAATGGGTCATTTTTGTAAGCATATCAACAACCACAAAAATAGAGTCCATAGCTTAGAGATGTAGGAAGTCCTGTAACAAAATCCATGGATATGCGTCTCCATTTCGTTTGTGGTGCATCAATAGGTTGAAGCTTATCGGGGTATCGAACTCGTTCAGCTTTAATACGTTGAAATGTTAAACATCTTCTAACATAGTTCAACACATCACGCTTTAGTCCTGGCCAAGAGAAACTCTTCCTTACAGTAGAGTAAGTTTTAATACATCTTGGGTGTCCTACTATAGGTATCATGAGCTTCTTGTAATATTTGAAGTTTGATCCCACCTTGATTTGGGATACAAAGACGGTTACTGGAGTAAAGGTCATCGCATTCAACATGGAAGCCTTTGATTTGCCTCTTGCTTCTCGGTGCGGTAATTTAAGTTCATCAAGTATTGGATTTTTATGTAATACAAGTCCTGAGACGTACCTTCTTGAATAAGGTCAATTAAGGAGGTAGTTGAGGTTGTGATAGCCGCTACAATACTCTTTCTGCTTAAGGCATCGGCCACAAGATTTTCTTTCCTAGCTTTATATTTGATTCCAAAATCATATTTGCATAACAACTCCATCCATCTTTGTTGCCGCATATTAAGGTCAGGTTGGATGTAGATCCACTTCAAGCCAAAAAGACTTAAAAGAATACTAATGAGAGGGGGTTCTATTACTTGTTTATGCCTACAATAAAAGTGAAGGTTATAACATTAAGGAGATGTTTGGAGATTATTCAAGCAAGAACGGTAGCGATTATTTCTTTTGGGAAAAGGAGAAACTGTGAAGAGTGGGACAAGGTGGTGACTGTAGCATTGTCAAAATTGCATGGGTAAGGATCTGTTTCTGAGCCAGACAGGTCTTTCACCATTGTCGTGGGGTGGCCCTCCTACTAGCTGATGTACTAATGTTTGTTGGAAGATGTCATGGCTCATCATGAGCATGACTAGTATTTGTAATTCTTTTGGGTTGTTAATATAGTATACTCACATTAGTGAGTTTTGCCAAAAAAAAACATTAAGGAGATGTTTTCTTAAGCCTGATGACAGTACCAATGACATCGAATTTTTGGCCTACAAAGGGGTGAGGCATAAGTGATGCCTCCACTTTTTGCTAATGGAAAAGGAGAGGTTGTTTTTTAAAAATGTTAATTCTTTTGATTGGTTGTTGGAGACATAAGTTACTCATTACAAAGACGAACAATATTCACATCCCCACTTAATCATGGAGAGGAGAGTCAAGACTCATGAACCATTTGATCCTATTGTATAGTTAATTAATAAGGGATATAAGGGAGAGCCCTTTTTTTGGCTTGATAGGTGGTGCTAAAAGAAGACCTTCGACCATGATGAGCGCCCATACTATATTGCAAGCAAGCCTGCCTAGCCTTTGGGAGGTAAACAGGTGGCATGGGAGTACAGGGGGTCGAGGGAGACTGAACAGTGAAGAAAGAGAGAGACAACAAGCAGATGTGGGATGTGAACCATCCAGAGCTGAACTGAGAGTTGAATCATTAAGACCTGAGAGTTAAGAGAGAGAGAGAGAGAGAGAGTTGCTCCTCATCATCAAACAATCTCACTATTTTGTGTGTGCGAGAGAGAGTTTTTCTTGGCCATCACCACTTGATCGAGTGAGGGGGTGCAACCTATAGCAGCTGAAAGAAATTAGCGCCTACACGGATCAATGTGGCCTACTCTGGGGTCATGCCATGTGTCGACACGTTGATACTATAGAAGTGGTATGCAAGCTGTTGGGCATGATTTGTGGTGAGGGTCCTTGCAACCCAAGAGCACCAAATGTGTACAACCAAGGAGCATTGAATGGCGGCAACCAACAAAAGTTTGTATTGCCTTCTTGAAATTCATGAGTGCCTACTCAAAATTCAATAGGGCCTCCTCTGGATGTTTGTGATATAGGCTAAACATCGCTAGCATCTTGGCATGATTTCCTTCAAGCCATCAACTGCAACCTTTTGTAACCTTCTCTCCTTTGACCACTCGCACCGTTTGTACCTCTCTCTCTCTCTCTCTCTCTCTCTCTCTCTCTCTCTCTCTCTCTCTCTCTCTCTCTCACACACACACACACACACACACACACACACACACACACACACACACACACACACACAGAGGCAATCTTTGTATTGTGGAGCTATGAAAGTTGGGTCATGGTCAAGGCGGCTAGGAACTTGGAAGGTGGAACAAAAGCGGGTTCTAGAGGTTTTCCTACAATGGGATCACAACCCTTGTGCAACATCCATTTTGCATTAGTCATGGGTGCCGGCCAAGAGAAGCTGGTAGTAGCATCGACACCAATGTTGCAAGGTTCTACTGCTACTGCTCATGCATGTGTGCACACAATATATAGTGGATGCAATTAAGACTTCTCCTATTAGTGCTTTATACGTCAATGCACGTGTTAGTGCTTTTGCAAATATTGTTTACAATTGTAGCACGATGTACATGATTTTTGCAGCTGAAACTACAAGAAAATGCCAAGTATTGTGCAAAGCGGCCTCCCTTATACCTCTCAACCTTTTCTTTTACCTATGTCCTTCACCTACTCACTACATTAAGTGTGAATATGAAGCATTGTGAAGTTGCAAGAGGATGACAATGGTGACGAAAGGAAGTAGCATGCTGGAGAGTGTCAGGTTGGTGGGCAGGGCCGTAGAAGCGATGGAGTTGTTGAGATGATGATGTTTTAAAGAATGGCATGATGATGCTTTATACGAGAGTGCACATGCATGTAAATCCTACAACGAGGTAACTAGCCCTTGGGTAGGCATTTCCTACAACATAGATGTGTGTATTGGGGCTGGCTAATGGCCTCCTCATCGATATTGGTTTACAGGTTCTTTGCCTCCTTAACCATAAGCATCCTTGCTCTGTGATTCTGCCAACCAAAGATCTCTAAAGTCATGCCTTCACCCATAAGCACAAGCGAGAGACCCTTGCCTCCCAATGTCTTCACACACAGCTTCTTGCCATTTTCCCTTTATAATCCATTCATCACGACCACCTACAACACTTACATCCTCCCCGTCAACTACATAGGTCAAACACTAGGGAATGTGTTAAGTTTTGGGGTGCCTTGAAATGTCGCACCTTGCTCTTGGCTGCTTCCTGGTGAAGGTGATTAACAAGTGGTTGATTAAACAAAAGGAGATCTACCACATGCACATGTAGTGGTTGACCACTTAGAATTGCTTGTTTAAAATTTGTAACATTATGAATTTTATCAAATGACCAATCCAATACTTGTAGGTAGGCCTCGTGATTTTATCACTTGTTTCCAAAGTAGCATATGGACTACTATTTATGATCATCTAGAGGTAGTAGCTATGTATGCCATCATATATGCTAGTCCAATCACAAGAATGGCACAAGCGGGAAGCTCCTCCAATGTATATAGTGTGAACCAAAGGCTATGGCTATAGGGCTTGTGAAGTATGCTTCTTCATGATCAAAGCTTATGGGCAAAATCTGCCCAATTGTCAATTTGTGAGTTGCATGGCAGATATGGTAGTTGAGTGCTCACGATTGCTATTGATGGTGGAAGCTTTTGTAGTAACCAAGTAGGATTATATGGTGCATGGATCTTTGAGGCAGCTTGCCCCAAGTGAGTAACCATCTAATTTGTGATTGTTAACTCTTTCCACTATTTAAAAGGTATTCCTAATGGCTTCAAAAAAATTTAAAAGATCAAAAACTCAAAGATTTCCACAAAAATTAAAAAAACTTACATTTAGTGCACTCCCCCACCTACAAATGGTGGGATTACACTAAACCTACGTAGCGGAGTCCTATCAATATGATTTCATCGACCTTACATAAATAAGAAATCTCTACCTACATAGTGCAAGGAAATTCTAAAGAGAAGGAAATGTTAAAAAAAGGTTAATGAGCAAGAAATGCAGTGGACCACTTCTTTTATATGGAGATGAAATGTCTTTTGACTTTCTGGGCTTTCCATTTTCTATGACTTCTCATTTTCGTGGGGCTTTTAGTTTCCTATACTTATCCTTCACTTATGCATTCGAAATGTATTGAAAGAATTTTTTTTTCTAAGATTGGGGGACCCTAATTGCATTAAACTTAAAATAAAAATTAAAAGGTGCTCATAATTCAAAGATTCCACTCAAAAACAAGAAAAACGATGCGTTAATCTATAGCACGTAACGACGGGCAATGATGAAGCACATATATTTGCAACAATATTACCTAAGAAAGATGAATACAACATTTAGATAGATAGAGAGAGAGAGAGAGAGAGAGAGAGAGAGAGAAACATTAAAGAGAATTTAAAAGAAAACGTTAAAGAAAAAATGAAAGAGTAGAGCAACACCTATTTATATGGACACAAAAGGTCTTTCGACTTTCCATCTTCATTTGTCTTTTGACTTTCCACCTTCATCTCTTTTTTCATTTCCTAAACTCACCCTTCACTTACGCACTTAATAATGTTTTGATTTTTTTTAAACTTTTTTTTTAGATTGGGGAGACCTAATTGCACTAAACTTAAATAGATGGCATGTGCTATTGAATGCCTCAATTTCGTTTTGAGACCTTGTGGGTTTCATTAAAAACACAATGGAGTGGTTATCATGCATGCAAAGGTATGTTTTAAGGACATGCTTGTGAACTGATTTGAAAAAACCACTTGTTTACCCTGTGCTTAAGATACCCATTAATCTTCCTTGACATCTTAGAGATGTCATGGCTCGGCATGAGCATGGCAAGAATTTGTATTTTTTTGAGGTTGTCAATATAATTTACTCACCATTGTGCATTTTGTTAAAGAAAAAAAATCTTTGGGTTCTCCAAACCATTTTACTTGGCAAATAATTTCCATAAGACAACGACCATAGTAGAAAATACTTTTGTGACAAAGTATGAATTGCGTTAAGTCTGTCATGGCATAGCAAGGCTTTGCATAGGCTTGAGTTGAGAGTGTGGTTGGTGGAGAGTCGGAGCTATTTAGGGGTTTATTTTCAGCGCCTTCTACTTATCTATTAAGCGGAGCCTGGGCCACGACTGCGCACCCGATTTGATCTGCATTGTGGGGCGCCCTCTATCTTATGCGTTATTTTTGCCTTCCTTTTTTGACATTGTCCTTTGGGCTCCGTTCCCACCAAAGCACCCAACGTTACCTCAACTTTTACACAGTGACATACAAGGAAGATGGAGACCACGCCTAAGCCTTCATATCCTGAGGCACTAGCCGCGGGGTCGGCAAAGGGCCGCCAACCTGAGGTCCTTCATCCCGGGCCGGTGGGAGATAAACTAGAAAGTGGCAAGGCATAGCAAGAGGGTCACCTCAAGAGACCTGCTAACGAGGCAAGAAGAGGTAAATCTCACCAGACCCCTACAATCAGGGAGCTGTCTTTTCAAGCTCTAAAGAAAAGTTTACCCCAGGTGGTTGAAGTGGGTAACGCGTGCACGATATTAGTCCTGTCGGCACTGATTAAGAAGCAGTTGGAGGCATTGGCCAATTCGTCTTTGGTATTTGGTTTTATCGATAGGATACCCTCACAGGTGGAGCTCAATAGATGGATTTCTAGCCCGTCAGTTCTCAACCATGGTGGGACAATTGATTATATCCAATATCTGACCAAAGGTTTCTACACTGTTACGTTCAACGACCCGGTGGTGATTGACAAGATCTTAGCCAAAAGCCCGTTGTACCTCAACCGCTTCCCAGTCTGCGTATTACCATGGAATCCAGCTTTTGAATCCCCAGAGGCATTCAAGGACTTGTGCCCCGTGTGAGTTGAGTTTTTCAACCTACCTATTTGGTTATGGGATAACCTCGGAGACCTTGCAAGCACCTTGGGTATTCCTTTGCTCGTATCAGTGCACAGGAAGTTGGGGACATCAGCAAATAAGGTGTGCATCTATTGGGACATACATAAAGTCCCTCCAGAAACCATGGTAATCAATGTAGGTGTTTGTTTGAAAGTGATCCCTCTTAGATTTGATACGTTCTTCGGAGCATGCTTTAAGTGCAATGGGTTTAACCATTTTGCTAGAGACTATCATTTGAATGGCTCTAAGGAAGAGGATAGATCTAAACAGGCACAAGCTACCTCACACAAAGAATGCACAGTATCCAACATGGACGTCGAAGTTGCAAAGCAAGGAGAAAGTGAGAGTAACAAGGATAATGGAGTGCTCAAGCCTGACATGATGGGCACTCAGAAGGACACTCCCCAAAGCATTTGATTACTGAACTTGGTAGTGAAAACCAATCCTCACTAAGTTTGCAATTTGCTGCATTCCCAGTGACCAAACCTCCTCCAAAGCCGCGGCAAAAAATTGTCTTGCCCACGGTCCCCAAGCTGATTGACGAGGGCTGGAAAGAAGTCTTGGTGATTAAGTGTAAGCAAGTAAAAAATTTGGTGCGGAGCAACTTCCATCGATAGGAGAACCCCCCAGATCATCAAGAGGCCCCCATAAATCTAGGTAACATCTTTAAGGTGCTTCAGGATTGCAATCCAAAGGGCATGCTTACCTCGGAGCTATCTGCTTCTCAGGTAAATGTGGCTGCAGTGGACAGCGGAAGAGAGGCGAGAGAAGGTTCTTCAAATTTGGAGGAGTTTGTCCCCTCCCAATAATGAACAGCTCACATATTCTGTCCTGGAATGTGAAAGGCATAAAGTCTGCAAAGAAAAGTACTCTCTTTTGGGAAGAGGTAAAAAAAGTAGCAATGAATCGAGGAGCACCATCTTGACACTTATTATTGTAGGAAGCAGGCTATAGGGAAGAAGTTACTGTTCTATGCTGACGGAGTTCTGGGGTTCAGTGGGGTCCTCTCCATTTTTGACAGGGACTTGGAGCCACAGGTTGTACTCAACCACGGTTCAGGTAGGGTCCTTGGGGTAAGGATCAAGTGGGAAGACCAATCCTTCACCATAATCAGCACATATGCTCCCTACGATGCTAAGGGGAGAGAAAAACTCTGGGTGGATCTCAGGGAGCAACCTATTGAAGGTGGTTGGTGCACTATGGGAGACTTCAGCATGGTTGAAGCTCGCAAGGACAAGATGGGATCGGCTAGTCTACTGGCTGGTGCTAAAAAATCCAAATGGCAAGCATTCTGTGAGAAATGGTTGCTGCTTGATTTGTGGAAAGCAGGTCCATGGAGTAGCTCTCCAGGCTTGACCTACGCAATCCTCAAGTATGCCAACACGGCATCCCATCTGGACAGGTGCTACATCTCCCATCAGGCAGATGGACTACCCTCATCTGTGATGCTAGAGGTTGATACCTTTAAGAGTATGTCGGACCACTATCCCCTTAATTTACACATAGCTAGGGCCAGGAATGACGAATGTTCCTCGGAAGGTAAGAAGAAGAAGTTAGTCTCACGAGAGCATCTCTTTAAGGACCCCCTCTTCAAGTCTCTAACCAAGATGGCCCTCTGCAAGCTGAGGCAGGATGTAGGAGCCGGCAACCCTCTAGCCTGGCCCACTTTGGTGTGTAACATCCAACCAATGATAAAACATGTAGGGACCAAAGTAAAAAAGACTCGAGATAAGGAGTTGAAGGAAGAAGTAGAGGAACTAGCCAGAAGAAAGCAAGAAGGAAGAGCTCTTGGGGAAGAGCACAAAATATTCCTAGAGGTCAAAGCACATCTCGCAGATTTGCAAGCCGAGGAGATCAATAAGGATTGTCTGCTAACCAGAGAGTTGGCTCTCAAGTTTGAAGCAACTAACCAGGCTCATTTCTTTAGAGCTCTTAAAGCAAAAAGAAGAAGAGACTCTATTATATCAATCACTTACGAGAGGGGGAAGCAGTAAGAGACCAGAATCCGATGGCTAAGCTCATGCTCGACCATCTCAGTCAGATTATTAATCACTCAGAAGTCTGCACTTTGGAGGTTGAGGAGGCTAGAGCCCTTCTGCTTTGTACAGTCAAATGTGATTTACTACCATTGGAAGCAAAATCATTGGAGAGGCCAATCTTTGTTGATGAATGTTGGACTACCTTGCAGGCAATGGGGAAGGAAAAGTCCCCTAGGTGGGATGGACTAACTGTCAAATTCTTCAAAGAGTTTAGGAAGCACAGTTAGCTAACAATGCTCTATTGGAAGGGAATTTAGATGCCAGCCTAAAAATAGGGCTAATCAAACCTATTCCCAAGTTGGTGTGTTTCTCTCTTCTGAAGCACTCGCGGTCCATTTCCATGATGTCAGTTGCATACAAGACCAATGCTAAGGTAATTGCTTTAAGACTGGCTCCAACCTTGAACAGGATCATCACCCCTCACCAGCATGGATTCATAAAAGGAAGTTCAATATATGATAACATCCTGGCTGCCATGGTCGGCATTGAATACGCTTCTTGCACCAAGCAAGAATGTATCCTCCTTCAGGTCGACCTATATAAGGCTTATGATAAAATCACATGGTCCTACATTGAGGCCGTCATGAAGGCCTTAGACTTTGGACCTAGAATGTGTACGATAGTTTGCACACTAGGGAAAGGAAGTCACTTTGAGCTCCTCTTCAACAACAAGATAGTGGGAGGGTTCGAGGTCAAGCGTTCGATCAAGCAAGGCTGCCCCCTAGCCCCGTTGCTTTTTTCTATTGGCTCTCACCCCACTGATGACCTCACTTGGGGAGAGTGTGGCAAAAGGGGAAATTCAAGGTCTCTCACTATCTAGAGGTAAACAACTGATTGTGAAGCTTTTTGCGGATGACTCGGTGCTCTTTCTTCAAGCCAAGTCAAAAACACTAAAAAGAGCCCTTGAGATTATTTAGCTCTTTGCCTTTGCCTCCGGCTCAATGTGTAGTATTGAGGAATCAAGATTGCTCTCTCTTTCGAAAAACGACTCGTTCGACCCAGCGGGTTGGTCAGGAGAAGTTATAAGCAAGGGCACAGTGATTAGGCACCTTGGTGCTCCACTTGGGGTGGGGCATTACTGATAAGCAGAGATTTGACTTGTTGTTGACCAAAATAACCAATAAAATGAGAAGGAGGAATTTTGTGATGCTCCCCTTCCATAGCAAAGCCATGGTGATTAATGCCTTCATGTTACTGTACATTGCATTCGTGTCGCCACTGCTAAAACTGAGTAAATCAAGTTGGAAAGAATTCTTGAAGCCTATCAAACAGTTTTTGTGGAAAAGCAATATGAAAACCACAACCCCTTGCCAATGGGGGAAATGGGAATGGGTAGTGAGACCTAACAATCAAGGCAAAATCGAGATTATGGACCCCATGGCGCATGTAGAAGCCTCATGTGCCAAACTTGTTGTCTCTTTGACGGACCAAAAACAGGAATGGGCTATCATGGCATGGGATATGATAAACAACGCAAAGATTGCCTCCAAAGGAGGCATATGGAAGAAGGCCTCTGTGTGCCAGATAAGATTTTGACACCTTTTCAGACATCCCTGAAAATTGGTGGCTGCACAGGGGAACTTACACGAAAGTGCAACAAAGCAGCTTCAACCCTGGAATGGGGGGCGAACTTCAGATATTTCAAGGATTCACCAATAAAAATTTAGATTATGAATCATTGACTCTGGGATGGAAGGGACTCCTTGAACCCCTTGTAGAGGGAAGTTGCATGGCTAATTAACAACATGAATTTCTAAACTCACGCACCTTTGGGATGACAGAAGCTTTTGTTGGAAGGATGTGGAGCTCATGGTGGTGCAACATAAGTTGGGGTTGTACGAAAGGCTTCTAATTAGTCGACTCTTGGAAGTATTGTCATCCTTATCTCCACCTGCGAGTGGAGCAGGATTGGGTTGGAGAGCCTGCATTGGCTGAAAGACAAGGTGTTCCTGCTCCCAAAGACCCGGAGCACATAAAAGGTGTTGGTGTACAAAACGGATTGGTTTTCCCCGCTCAACAAAATATGGAAGAAAAAATTGGTCAGAAGAACGCTGGAGAGGAGTGTTAGTACTATATGGGAGATTAAAGGGCCGGAATACGTAAAAATATTCATCCGGAAAGTGTTATGGGGAGCCTTGCCTACTAGATAAAGGTGCACGCTAGAGGGATCGGCTTTGAAACTTGCTCTAGATGCAGGGCAGCATGTGAAGACCCCCTGCATCTATTCGGCTAGTGCCCTACTTTGTGGGGGCTAACCGTTAGGATTTGCAAATGGGTGAGAAGGCTTGGAAGATCATCTTCTATACGGATGATTTGATCTTGGGAGGACGTGGCATCCAAAACTAGGCCATTTTTGTGTGCACGCAAATTATAAGGTATAAGATTTCCACCTTTCTAGCTGTAAGGAATGAATTCAAAGCTTTAGGAGAAAACATTGGGCGTACAAACAGGTGAAACACTATCTCAAAAGCAGTTAAAATTGGTATTTTTAAAATCTTAAGCATGACAAACCTATAGCTAGGAACTCTCACAACTAAATTTGGGTAAAAACTAACACCGCTATCCTCTATGGAAGATTCACTACCACTTTATTTTATTTTTTTTAAATGGTTGGTTTTTTAATAATCATTAAAGCTTAGGACTTTCATTATAACCCTTAGAAATTTCCCAAATATTTATCAAAATAGCAGAAAATAGCACAAAAAATTAGCAAGCTTGATTCTCAGAGTAGACAGGTACTGGGGGAGAGTAGATGGACTTGACCAGGCTAGATTTAGCAGTAGATGGTGCCATCTTGAGCCTGGGGGCTGCTTGAGATGCAAGCAACTGCCAAATTCAGCATGTGAGAGCCCATGAGTGCCAGAAAAAGCTATAAATAGGACCCTAGGCTTCTCATTTTCACTCAGACCCGGAGTCCTGGCCAGAAATCTCTTGTGCGAGAGAGATACTTCACACAAATTACTAAGAGAGAAAAATCTAAGTGATTAAGTGAGGTAATTATGCTAATCTCAATTAACTAGTAATTTATATTTAATTTTTATTAATCTATCAATTAAAGAAAATTAGATTATTCTCTACTATTAAACACTCCATTATAGATAATTTATCTACTGATTACTTAACCTTAATGTAGATTAATAATTTACTTAATTACTAATCCTAATTAGGATTAAAATTGATCAATTTTGACCTTAATTAATGTGAATTATATTAATTAAGTTTACTTAACTCTAAGGTAATTATCAAAGATTAATTATACTATTAAGAGGATAGAAAAATTATATCATACTTTTTTATTAATTTTTTATAATTAATTAGACAAAATTAAATATTTTTAACTATAAAATTAATGAGAAACTTAGTAAACCAACTTAACAAATCACAAGATAATTATCAAAGTTAGTAAACATAATTACTAAGCTATGATAGTTATCTCCTTAACAAAAATTTAATCTAGCTATTTAATTAAGCTAAAATTGACTAATTTTAGATAACTAACTTGGATAATTACAAGGTAATTATCAAAGTTAGAAAGTATTATCATAACGCCATGATAATTTTATCATAATTAATTGATTAGTTTAAGTAATTATAATATATCAAAAATATTATTTTAAGCTAAAATTTAATTAGAATAAATAAAAATTACATTTAAAAGTTTTTAGGAAAATTATTGCAAGTATAAACCATTGATAGAAAAATGAGGAAATTCAATCTTTAGGAGATAATAGCTTTGATGATTTACCTGATAAATAGATGTCCTTTTTAAAGATAGAAGTCATGGCACCAAAGAGGACCTGAGCAAACCCTCAATCTGATGAAGAGGAAAATATTCCCAAGAGGGCTAGAGCGTCACATGATGATGAGGTCGAACCTAGTAGTATGCCTATAGATAAACCATTCAAGCCCGGCACTGCAACAAATGCCTGACCAATCCCAAGTGGATTTTCATTTTAATTTAAGACTAATAATTCAAGTTCTTCTTTAAGTATTAACATTGCATACGTAAAAGAGGGTGTAAGGAATTAAGAAAATTGAAAACTAGCTAAAAACAGAAGACATCTTCCAAGAAACCAACGTGATTTTATTTGTAAATTAGGAAATAATTGTTTGGGTTAAGGCTGGTTGAATTAGGAAAGATATGGTTGATCATCCTTAAGCCAGCGTGTCTCAAGACACCTCCGACTCCTTGGTATATATTGATGAATAATGATGGCTTTTCAGCCATGAATAAGTCGGTTATCCCTATGAACAATGACTTTTTACTATGTGTCATGTCTTGATGTTTCTACATAAGTTAGGACATTGTTTTTTATCCTAGGGGAGCCGCCCGCTTGTATGGGCAACTGGTTTGGTGTATGGGTACCCCGAACTTTGGGTGATGGGTTTCCACCCTGGATTATGAATAAGGAATGGGTGTCGTTTTTTTTCACCCTTATGTGGTCTTGAGACAAGAAGGTACTGGTCATGGTTATGGTCAATGTTTTTTATTGATAGTACCCTATCTTAAGTTTAAAGATGTCTATTTGCTAAAAGAATGCTTTTCAATGCTATCTTTAATACTTGATTGAAGGAACCACTCTAACGAAAAGTTAAAACAAACCATTATTTTAAATGTTGAAATAATAAAATAGTAATTAGAAAAACAAAATAATCATGTGTGCGTGTGGAGTGGTAATTGGGGATTGACTAAGGTTGTCAATCATGGTCGGGTGGACCTGATTAGTCAGGTAACTATCCATCCTCGCACACTCCATTATATGATTGTCAGACAAGAGATGTGGCAGTGGACAACGATGGATTCAAATTTGATATTGACATGATCCAAGAGCCACTCTGGGACATGCCATGGATGCTAGATGCCCTCAGAGCACCATTTCAGCTTGGAGTGAAGAAGCGCAAGTTCTTTGCTCGGTAAGTCAAGGAGGGGACTTCTTTGCTTGGTAGTTTCCATTGCAATGTCCACTAATGTTTGTGCTCCTATAGACAGTCGGTTGTTGGGTACCTTCACAAAGGTTGGGGATGCAGTTCTAGATTGTCTTGTAGACAATGGAGTGTGAGGATCTACAACGATATTTCATTAGCATTGATCAAGATCGCAAATTTTTTGGCACATGGTCAACTGCAGCAATGGCTTCTTAGTGATCTAGGATCGACTCTTCATGTGGGTGAGGTATCACGTTCAACACAGTAACAACCACCTCCATCGCTTTTATCACGTCACTAGGAGTCAATTGTGCCATTTGATCCACCTCCAAGTAGACATCCAACCGTAATTTAAGGTTGGCCAAGCCATGGTCAACGGCTCTAAAGGCTACTATTTCCCACACTACCCATGGAGGCCCCACGTGCACACGCCACAGTAGTGCAACCGCCACAAGAATTGTGGCCATCAGGAATCTAAATTCCAACTTGTATTGATTACTTCATATGAACTTATTCTCTATGTAATGGCACATCAAAACTTACTGGTTATTCATGCTATGTTTTAATTTTTTATGAGTATTGTGTCCTATGTGCTTGCCAATATGTTTTAATTTCTGTCGCTATGTTTTAATTTTTAAAGGCAAGTTAATCGAAGCTGTTTAATCTTTTAGTGAGATCTTTTTTTCCACTTTATTTTATTTGAAAATTTGATGGAGTACATGATGCAAATGATCTTGGAAGTAAAGTCACTCAGGGTTCTTTATATATAGCCAAAAAATCACTAGTTTCATTCATTCATTCATTCACACGTTTCTCTATGTTTTTCTTTCACAAGCTAATCTTTTAGTCTTCTCTCATTCACATAATTACCATGTCAAGAGGAAACCACGAACAATGCGATTAGCATGGACCACTTGCACAATGCGGGTATGGCCCTCAATGTGGTCAAGCCCTCCCCCCGTGTTGACCCATCAACAATGTGCATGCTAATTATATTCTCAACAAATGTGTATGCTATGAATAATTTACGCACAACATAAAGTGCATTCAACTACATGGAGGCTTTTTGTGCAGTCAATGATGCCACAACATCCCTATTCGATGCCATGTATGGCCTTGATTTAAATGCACATCCAATTGAAGGGGATATTGTGCAAGTTGCCAATATTTCCAACAATGGAATCTTGATTTGGGAAAAACATGGTTATCACACCCTACAAGAGTGTGTAGCCTTCGAACGACATGTGGAGGCTTGGGTAGAAGTGTGGATGACATACATTGCTACGCAAGGACAAGCCACTCGAGCTAACAATGACAACAATGACACTAGCGATGAGGATAACTAGATTTCACCTTTCTTTGCTAGTGTTAGCACTAGAATGGTAACATGACACTTTCATGTCTTTGAACACTTTTGTGTCCTGTTTAGTGACCACTTTGCTTGAACTATAAGCTCATGAAAGGATTTTTCAAAATGAGTCGATCTACTATGGTTTTGGAAATTTTTTCCAAAACCCTGAAAGGACACTTTTATGTCCTGTTAGGTTACCACTCTAGTGTTAGAGAAAATAGTCCAAGAACCATTGACAATCTCTCCATGTATCCTCATCATGGAGCTTTTTCATCCAATCGTGGGATAGATCCCGCTCTCCTCTCTCTAAGAATCTACCCACGCATCGTTGGGATTCTCGAGGTATGGACTACGAAGACCTATCTTAAGGGCGCCCACCCACCATCTACAAATTACAAGAGGCACAACTCCATCATTCAAAACACACAATTTAATCTTACATTGTTACCATTTCGGCACTTGAACGGACTCGAAATGCAACAAAACTTTAGGCCGAGGTCTAGGACACCTAGGGACACAATGCTACCAAGTCTGGTTGCAATCCAACAAGGTACTTAAATCACAATCCATCATGAAAAAGGTCCTTAAAATTGCAACAAAACTATCCAGAAATGTCGCCCTATGGTCTAGAAACACTCTTATATGGTCAAAACGACTAAAAACAATGATTTAAGCACTTAAATTTGATGATTAGGCTCACTAACACGTAGTCGCA
Source organism: Adiantum capillus-veneris (assembly GCF_014529385.1). Classification (NCBI taxonomy): domain Eukaryota; kingdom Viridiplantae; phylum Streptophyta; class Polypodiopsida; order Polypodiales; family Pteridaceae; genus Adiantum; species Adiantum capillus-veneris. The sequence goes on from NC_140956.1 coordinate 61,268,767, forward strand.
AACCTCAACAAAACTGACAATGCTTACACTTGAATGAAAGAGCAAAGAAAGAGAAACACAATGCAAGATTCAAAACTGAATCTGATTACCCATTCATTAGTTGCAATGATTACAAGTTGGAGCAGCTTCATAGCTTGAGCGTACGTTTTTAGAGCTCCTTTCTTCTCTAAAGATAAAACATTAAAGGTATTGACCTTTATACCTAGGGCATTCTAAATGGCCAGTGGCCGGCTCACACGGACCTTTACAATTATCATAACATCATTACAACTCAAGGAATCAACTGCTACTCTGCAATCAAGATTTACACAGGGTATCACTACGCTAGCTCGAAAAATTAATACAGTATAATTGTGGTGTCTGACTACGTGTCCGGCTAGGTGGGCGTCCGTTGATGAGTCCTCTAACATACATCCTAATAAAACTCTATAGGTCAATACCTATATAGCAAGCATTGAACAATACATGAAAAATGCAGATGCTCCTTTGGTTTGTGTGTGGCTCGTATGGTTGGCTTTCACCACACAAAAGCCTTGCCAAAGCGCTCTTGTCAAAAAGTGTGCATTGCCTCGCCAAGAGATCGATCACAATCATGTGCGACGTGTGTATGTAACTTCTTCAAGGTGGAGTTCTTGGCCTCCATCTTCTTTTCCAAGATCAATATACACATGCACTCCAAGTACTAGTAATGTTGCAATACTAGATATGACCTTGTACTCTAATGTTATTACACTCACCTTTCTAGCTGTCACCAACATACATGCATTCTCAACCACTACAAGAATGGCTTCTCTTGAGTCGAAATAGATACCTCCACCAAAAATGACACATCACCCTTGGATAATATATCGACCAGGCGATATTTTTTGTAATTTACCATTGGATAACGCGTTAAAAAATTTAAGAAAAACAAATAGTGCTTTCAAAAGCAAATAGTACTTACTCCGCATGACTAATGCATGCCCGTGCAGCCTCGAAGACTCTAAAGGGGGTCATTTTGCAACCCTTCTCTTCCTAACCCGCAAAAGAAATTCATTTTTGAAAAATCTATGCGCCATTCTCAAGATTTGGCTATGATCGCTATCTCTAATTCCTTACACACAAAAAAGTTTTTGGTCTCTTTTACTGTCAAATCATAGCTTGCCTTGTAGTCATCTTTGTACACGTGGTACTCTCTACTCCCCTTAGTTGGCAAATTCTGTGTTTTGAGCCAATGCATTGCATCAAACTCTTTTTACAATACAAATTGCCAACACGAAGTGATTCTCAAGCAAATCCGCGTGTACTTACCTAATGCATGTGTATTATAAATTTAGATTTATGTTCCAGAGTAGGTGTGCTAGCAGAGATATAGGTAGTCTAAGCCATGTTGATCGATTCATTACAGTGCCACGAAGAGCCCTCTCAGCTTTCGCTCTATCTTCTTCATTAAATTTGTCAAATAAGGAATGTGGATCGGCAAGCGCTAATTTTTGCATCATAAAGATGTTGTGGGAAGTGATGTGAGACACATGGACTCATGTAATACTAGTTTTAAATGTAAAATTTTACTAACAATTAATAACTCAAGTGCACCAATAGAATTTTGAAGGAACTTACATGTTGATCATGCCAAGTAATAACAGAGATTCTTCCATCTCTTCTGGGTCAAACTTCACAATTGTGCACTCAACCTTTGGTGCAGAATTCATCCAACCACTCTTGCAATGCCCAATCTTTTCATGCATGGAGCCGATGGTCGTCGTCCCATATGATGAACATTTTTTTCTCCATGTGGTAGAGCTTAAAAATGTCTTTAATTTGGTTATCAAACATAGACGACATCACTAAATCTCTCCCATAAGTGCCACGCCTATTGAATGGTGTAGGATCTTGTCCAAGAAAAGCTTTGGACACAATGAAACGAGCCATCGTGGGCTGGTAACCTCTTTTGGCTATAGAGGCTAAGAGTTTTTTCACACAATCATCATTCGTTCTAATGGTCAGATTGACCAAAAGAGACAAAGAGGGATGTGTGGCAATAAGTGATTGTATGGCACAACATGTGCATCAATATAGCCTAAAGAAATGGGGATATCAACCAGAGATCCAAAGAGATCAATAAGAGTATCATTACCCGTGTTTTGCGCTTCTATGGATGTCGATGTGACTGCACCCGTCGATGAAGGTATGTGTGTAGCTGTCAACACGAACACTCCAACCGCGGATGTGATCGAAAGAGAGGAACCACTCTCTTGAGTGGTGTGGATTTCTTCTTGGTGGTCCAGACTCCTTTAGACCGATTTCTTGTTACAATTAGCATTTTCCTTATAGAAGGAGAAAGCTTATGGCTTTAAGGACAAAAGTAGAGAGTGAAAGTGAGAGTTTGAGAGAAAAAAGAATGGAAAGTTTGAGGGAGGCGGGAGAAGGTTTGAGAGAAAGAGAGTGAAAATTTGAGAGAAAAGAGAATGGAAAGGAAATCAAAGGGATAAGGAGAGGGGAGGGTAGTGAAATAAGAAAGAGGGGTTTTTTTGGAGTTCACTAACTCTTATAGCAAGAGAAAGGTGGAGAGTGAGAGTGAGAAAAAAAAATGGCAAGGGAGAACCCTTTTATAGGCAAAGGAGGGGAAGGGAGGGGGACACAGGGGCACCCACGTGGACTGCAGGGCATCCACACTCCATGCGAGCGCTTTGTGCGTGGTCCCCTGCAGGACCCCATGGCCACGTGGCTTTGCCACATGGAATGCAGGTGACCCGCAGTCCACGTGGCAAAGCCACGTGGCCATTGACAACCATGAGGTCCTATGGGGGAAGGGGGTGGTTCCCACGGAGACGAAGAGAGAGAGAGAGAGAGAGAGAGAGAGAGAGAGAGAGAGAGTTAATATTTAACATCCCTTCATTGAAGAACCATATACTGACACTTGACAGAAGACAATTGACAGAAAATAGGTGACGTGAGACAAAGGATAAAGATAGGTTTTTTATCATTATTATTATTATTATTGAACTTATTCTTTGTACATCTGTTCTAGTAGGAGACTAAACGAGCTCCAGAAACCATAAAAGAATAGGCGTATACTTGCCACCATCCAATAAAAAAGCAGCAAGTTAGAACTTGGGCTATCTTGATGGAAAGAAAGGTATCCAAACAACTCATTGGCTTGTTATCGTTGTCCCATAGCCCTAGACCCCCTCACTCTCCTTGTATATATTGGGGAGAAGGTTTCTGGACTTTCTATGAGGCATAATCCGTTTCTTAGTGACTTTTTTTCATGCCATCGTGTGTTTTTGATTTGATGGATACTTCTAGTTTGCTGAGGAAGCCTGGTCGACAGCCTTTCGAGAAGTCTCTTATGGTAGATGGACAAGGTTTTCCATTGGGTAAGTACCCTCTCTTATGAATGTTTGGATCAGCATCATCCAGAGAAGGTCTATTCACTGAAAGTGGAGTGCGGGTATCAACCTTCACATATAACAAATCAAATCAAACTCATGAAAAAAAAGGGAGGGAATTAAAGAAAGAAAGAGAAGAGGAGAATGGGAATAATCGAGGGTCATAACATCCTATCTATCTACCAAGAAGCCATTCGTGAACTATAACTTGGTGAGAGCATTAGTTACTCATAACTTGCTGGTACCATGTTGTCAAACCATTCCCTTGTGTTTATTTGAAACCTACCTCTATTCATACATAAAAGCACTATGTTTGTGAGTACAAAGAAATTACTAAGCCCCCTAGATTTTGGAACATTTTGCCAAAGTTTTCCCTGTTTTTTGATTATTTTCCCAAAAAAAACGTATGTCGAATCACCCATGTGTTAGGAAATATGACGTAGCTAAATAGATATTTGAGTAGATTACTTAATGGAGAGAGATAGATTTCACACACAAGAGATTATAGAGTAGAGAGAGAGAGAGTACACACGATATACGTGGTTCACCCAATGCGGGCTACGTCCACGGGAAAGCAGCCACTCAATGGCTTTAGTACTTCAAAACAAGAAGTAGTTTACAAAGGGATTATACTCTTAATAGAGCTCCCGCCTTGCTTCACTCTCACCACCTCACACCCACCTTGTTGCATCAACTTCACACTATGAAATGTGTGTAGAAATGGCCTCCTTTTATAGGCGAAAAGGGATGCCCTCTCTTATGAGAGCCAGTCATGTGTAGCCGTCCTTGTGTAGATAAGTCCAAATCGGACCCTCCAATCCGCCCATGTGTGGCCGCCCTTGAGAAGACAAGTCCGCTTTTGAATTCGGCCACCGGCCAACCGGCCATTGACTACCGGCCATCGGCCAACCGACCGATCGTTTTCCGACCACTTTCTGGCCGCCGTCCGAGCCGTGAAAATTTTGGTTTTCAACGAGTGATTTTTATTTCCGGTGAGTGATTTTCCTTCACACACGATGGCTTCTCCTCATAAATGGGGGCCTTACAAATGTGCGTTTTTACCATAGAAAATTACAAGGGGTAAATCAGGCTCCATACTTAACACCATGGTGACCTCACATCGAGGGTTTTTTTCATATTACTTATTTTTCAAAAAAGCATACAACATTATGATTTTATGTATGAACTTACCCTAGCCTAGTATATTACTAATCACCGACACATAGTAATGTTTTAGTACTTCACGTGCGTGATATTAGAAACTACAAGCATCTTTGAGACAACTCATCTACCATAAGTCGATGCTTCAAACCCCATTTTTATACTCCCAAATTTGTAAATTATGGCTAAGCAAGAAGGATTCCCGAGTGCTCAAGATCAAAATTCAAGACCTCATATTTATTACATACAAAGTTGATCAAAGGCCTTAACACATAAAGATACCAATCAACTAAAGCGACGAGTAGGTGCCCAAAACGACTTTTTCATTTGTTTTATATAGAATCTAGAGAGATACTTTGTACCTTGGGAAAGGGAAAAACAAAAAGTTAAAAGACTGGGATATTTTTATCCTTAGTCTGAAGGCAAAAAACCATGGCATGGCGTGTGGAGCAGCGAGAGGGGCGATGATCTTTGGCCGAGGGGAACAGGACGAGGAGCAGTGCGTCTCTCTCTCTCTCTCTCTCTCTCTCTCTCTCTCTCTCTCTCTCTCTCTCTCTCTCTCTCTCTATGCAGCCTCGGAGGCGTGTGCTGCGGGATGTGCACAATGCTGAGAGCTCAGGCTTGGGGGATGCAGAGCTGCCTCAAATTCGGGCTATGGGAAGGGTGGTGGATCGTAGCCAGGGGGGAAAGGGGGGAAGGGGTAGGGGTGGTGGATGCAAGCCTGCGAGGGCATTGAAGAACAAGGGGGGGAGTGGCAGCTGCACAGAGGTTCTCCGTCTCTCAATCTACGCCATGCTGGCTTGCCCTGCATGAGAGGGATCCGGTGAGAAAATGCAACATGAACAATAAGCATGGATGCAGAAGACGTCACTGTGCGTGGGAACAACAGCGAGGGGGGACTTTGCCTTCGAAATTGGGAAAAGGGAAGGAATCTTTGGGATTAATTAATTAATGACTTTGAGAATGGACCCAGTAGTATAGTAGTATAGCGTAGTAGTAGAAAAAGATAGACTACTCAAGTCTTTTGATGGGGTGCCAATGCACAACTACATGTCATCTGACATTTTTGACTTATTTGCAAGCGTAAGAGGTTTAAAGATCTTGCCTAGATGCCAAGTCTGGATTCACTTAGCATGGTATACTGCTAATCATCTCACATAAAATTGTTCTCTTTAACACATTAGCTATAATCATCACACTATACAAAGGTTCAGCAAAAAATTAATACTCTTAAATGAGTTTTTATTAAACCACTCGCCCTGATTTAGCAAAAAATATTTCCCAATGCATTGTTAACACCATTTATCACTCAAAAACCCTTTTGTAAGTATAGATGAGTACAAAAACACTACAAAAAACAAATCTCCTCTCATTTACCTGGTTTGACAAAGCTCCGACCATGGATGCGATTCCAATGTAATGTTGCGAAGGTGGTCTCGGCTTTGTCGAATGCTGCCAAGAACAAGCTTTGGTTATTGCCTTGGAAATCCGAACCCCTTGGGTAGATCCCGCCAATCCAACTCCTTTAGTGACAACCCCTTGGCAAGTGGATAATTTCTCTTCCTAGAAAGGAAAGTGTGATGGTTTCCAAAATTGATCATCAACACTTATTGAGTGATTCGGTAATCACAAGCTGGGTCCAACCCTAAAAATGGTGCTTCTATAGACACTCCTAGTGCTATAGACGAAGCAAGAGATCTGTGTTAAGTATGGAGCCTGATTTACCCTTGTAATTCTCTATGGTAAAAGCGCACATTTGTAAGGCCCCCATTATGAGGAGAAGCCATCGTGCGTGAAGGAAAATCACTCACCGGAAATCAAAATTTTCACGGACAAGAATCAGGGGCAACTCCGTCCCCGAGACTTTTTTTTCGCCGGAATATTCCTTTTTGCGGAATATTATGGCCGGCCGGCGGCCGGAAAGTGGTCGGAAAACAACCGGTCGGTTGGCCGGTGGCGGGTAGTCAATGGCCGATGGCCGGTGGTCGGAAGTCAATGGCCGGTGGCCGAATTCAATGGCTGGTGGCCGAATTCAAAAGCGGACTTGTCTTCTCAAGGGCGGCCACACATGGGCGGATTGGAGGGTCCGATTTGGACTTATTCGCACAAGGGTGGCTACACATGGCTGTCTCTCATAAGAGAGGGCAGCCCTTTTGGCCTATAAAAGGAGGCCATTTCTACACACATTTCATAGTGTGAAGTTGATGCAACAAGGTGAGTGTGAGGTGGTGAGAGTGAAGCAAGGCGGGAGCTCTATCAAGGGTTTAATCCCTTTGTAAACTACTTCTTCTTTTGAAGTGCTAAAGCCATTGAGCGGCTGCTTTCCCGTGGACGTAGCCCACATTGGGTGAACCACGTATATCGTGTGTACTCTCTCTCTCTCTCTACTCTATAATCTCTTGTGTGTGAAGACTATCTCTCTCCATTAAGTAATCTACTCAAAAATCTATTTAGCTACGTCTTATTTTCTAACAACTGGTATCAGAGCAAGGTTTGCTCGTACCTAAATTATCTCAAGGAAAGGATTCCTTGAATTGAGTGGGAGTTATGGCGGAGGAAGGGAAGCTCAAGATTGAGAAGTTCAACGGCAAAAACTACCAACATTGGAAGATGCAGATTGAAGACTATCTCTACCAGAAGGACCTCTATTTGCCACTAGGCGATCTTGCGAAGAAGCCCGCAACAATGGCAGATGAAGCATGGATTGTCCTTGATCGAAAGGCACTGGGAACAATCCGGTTAAGCTTGGCGTCAATGGTGGCCTTCAATGTTTCGGAGATGAAGACCACGGAGGACTTGATGAAGTCACTTGACGACTTCTACGAGAAACCATCGGCATCCAATAAGGTATTTCTTATGAAGCGCTTGTTCAATCTAAAGATGGCAGAGAATGGTTTAGTTGCAGAACACCTAAATGACTTTAACACAAACATAAGTCAACTTCGATCAGTGAAAATCAATTTCGATGACGAAGTGCGAGCTCTTCTTATACTATCATCTCTACCGGATAGTTGGGATAGCCTTGTGATGGCTGTAAGTAATTCTATCTCTGGCACAAATACTTTTAAGTTTGATGATGTTGTGGGTGTTCTCCTAAGCGAGGAAATGCGAAGGAGAAGCACGGGAGAATCATCAAGTGCTGCACTATCAGTGGAAACAAGAGGAAGGCCTAAGGAGAGATTCAAAAACTAAAAGGGTCGTGATCGCTCAAGGCGGAGCAAGTCACGCACAAAGTCAGTTCTTGAATGTTGGAACTACGGCAAGAAGGGCCACGTCAAGAAGGATTGCTGGTCCAAGAAGAAGAAGGAGACAGAGTCTCAAGACAACAAGCCAACATCAGAGGCCAATGTGGCAGGTAAAGTAGAGCAAGATGCTCTTATTCTCTCATTAGACAATGTGTCTAATTCCTGGATAGTAGATTCCGGGGCTTCATTCCATGCGACACCACACAAGCAACATTTCCAAGACTACACCAAAGGTATGTTTGGGTATGTATACTTGGGAGATGATGAAGCTTGTGAGATTGTCGGCAAAGGTACAGTTTCTGTCAAAACTGCTAACGGAAATGAATGGAAGCTTAAAGATGTTAGGCATGTTCCTTCTCTTCGCAAAAATTTGATCTCTACAGGACAATTGGACGATGAAGGTCACAACATTGCATTCGGAAACAAACGGTGGAAGATCTCAAAGGGATCTTTGGTGGTTGCCAAAGGTGAAAAAGTCGGTACACTTTACTTGTGTACTGTTAGCACGCAACCTTCAGCTTGTGCAGCAACTACAGAAGTTGACAGTGCGGTGTGGCACTACCGACTTGGGCATATGAGTGCCAAAGGAATGCAAATCCTTCAAACAAAGAAGCTTCTACCAGGTTTGAAAGAAGTGGACTTAAAGTTCTGTGAAGATTGTGTTTATGGTAAACAAAAGAGGGTAAAATTTCAAAAATCAGGAAATGAAAGAAAAAATAAAAAACTTGAGTTGGTTCATTCTGATGTTTGGGGTCCTGCAAGTACACCATCACTTGGTGGCTCATTGTACTATGTAACATTCATAGACGATGCGACTAGAAAAACATGGGTTTATGTCATGAAGAATAAATCCGATGTATTTTCCATATTTCAAAGGTGGAAAGCCTTTGTGGAGAATGAAACAGGTACCAAGGTTAAATGCCTCAGGTCCGACAATGGAGGTGAATATTGTAGCCAAGCTTTTGAAAGCTTTTGTGCTAGCAATGGCATTCGGAGGCAAAGGACAACCCCAAGGACACCTCAACAAAATGGGATTTCGGAAAGGATGAACAGGACAATCATGGAACGAGCACGAAGCATGTGGCTATATGCAGGCCTACCGCTTGAGCTTTGGGCGGAAGCTGTAAGTACGTCTGTGTACTTAATCAATCGGTCACCCTCAACGGCATTGGATGGGGGAGTTCCAGAAGAGGCATGGACAGGTAAACCGGTGAATTATGCATTTCTCAAAGTGTTTGGGTGTGAGGCTTTCATGCACATAGATAGAAGCCTAAGATCAAAGCTAGATGCAAAGTCCAAAAAGCGTTTCTTCATTGGCTATGGAGAAGGAGACTTTGGGTATCGCCTATGGAATCGTGAAGATGGTAAAATTTTTAAGGAGTAGGGATGTAATTTTTAACGAACAAAATATGTACAAAGATTACTTGGAAAGAAAACAAACAAAAGAAACAGGTGATGAGTACATGGAGCTTCAGGACGGTGAAGACTCAAGGACTGCAAACGGTGACAATGTGCAACAACGTCAACCAAATGAGGAGCCTCAACCTATTCCCCGAAGATCTACAAGAGCAATTAGACCTCCAGAAAGGTTTGTTCCTTCCTTCAACCATCTCTTGATCTCAGATTCTGGAGAGCCGGAATCATACGAAGAAGCTATGCAACATGAATCCAAAGAAGAATGGACGAAGAGCATGCAAGTGGAGATGGACTCACTACATCGCAACCAAACATGGGAGTTGGTTGAGTTGCCTAAAGGTAAGCGGGCACTTCAAAACAAATGGGTGTACAAGCTAAAGGAAGAAGAAGGTGGGAAGAAAAGGTACAAGTCTAGGCTTGTGGTAAAAGGTTTTTCTCAAAAGAAAGGTATTGACTTCAATGAAATATTTTCTCCTGTTGTAAAAATGAACTCAATTAGGCTTGTCTTAAGCCTTGTGGCTACTCATGATCTAAATCTTGAGCAATGGATATAAATACGGCATTCCCTCACAGTGACTTAGAGGAGGAAATCTACATGCTTCAACCAAAGGGGTATGAAGTAAAAGGTAAGGAGAAAATGGTTTGCAGATTAAAGAAGAGCTTGTATGGTTTAAAGCAAGCATCAAGACAATGGTACTTGAAGTTTGATCGATGGATGTTGGATCATGGATTCACAAGATGCAACTCGGATCACTGCGTCTACACGAAGAATTTGGGAGATGGGAAATTCATCATCCTAATGTTGTATGTTGATGACATGTTGATTGCAAGTGCTAACATGCAGGACATCAAAGACCTAAAAGAGGAGCTGTCCAAATCTTTTTCAATGAAAGATTTAGGTGCTGCAAAGAGGATACTTGGTATGAAAATATCAAGGGACAGGACGAAGAAGACGATAAAGCTATCTCAAGAAGATTACATCAAGAAGGTACTAGAAAGGTTTGCAATGCAAAATGCAAAACCAAATTCTACACCTTTGGCTGGTCATTTTAAACTAACGAAGGATATGTGTCCAAAGACACAAGAGGAGATAGCCTATATGTCTAAAGTTCCATATGCTGCAGCGGTAGGTTCTCTAATGTATGCTATGGTCTGGACAAGGCCAGACATTGCACATGCAGTGGGAGTTGTGAGTAGGTTCATGGACAACCCAGGTAAAGAGCATTGGCAAGCTGTGAAGTGGATACTTAGGTATCTAAAAGGGACAATAACAAATGCTTTGTATTTTGGAGGAACTGATATTTTTCTAGAAGGGTATGCTGATGCAGATATGGCAGGTGACAAAGATACTCGAAGGAGCACTACTGGCTATGTGTTCACGGTTGGAGGCACAATAGTAAGCTGGGCTTCAAAGCTGCAGAAAGTGGTTTCACTTTCTACCACGGAAGCAGAGTATGTAGCAATGACGGAGGCAAGCAAAGAAATTTTGTGGCTTCACAGATTCTTAAAAGAGCTTGGATTCAAACAAAACAATTGTGTCTTGTACAGTGATAGCCAAAGCGCTATCCATCTTGCGAAGAACTCAGCCTTTCATTCAAGGACAAAGCACATTGAGGTGAGATATCACTTGATACGCACTCTTTTGGAAGAGGGACAGCTAAAGCTAGGAAAGGTGCATACAAGTGAAAATCCTGTAGACATGTTTACAAAGGTGGTCAACAAGGAAAAGTTGAGCTTTTGCTCATCTTCAATCGGCATTCAAGGATAAGAAGCCAGAATGGAAAGCAGTCACAGGTTTGGTTTGAAGATCAGTCTCCAAGTGGGAGATTGTTAAGTATGGAGCTTGATTTTCCCTTGTAATTTTCTGTGGTAAAAGCGCACATTTGTAAGGCCCCCATTATGAGGAGAAGCCATCGTGCGTGAAGGAAAATCACTCACCGGAAATCAAAATTTTCACGGACAAGAATCAGGGGCAACTTTAGAGGCCTCAGGGGCGGAGGCCCCCTGAGACTTTTTTTTCCGCCAGAATATTCCTTTTTACCGGAATATTATGGCCGGCCGGCGGCCGGAAAGTGGTCGGAAAACAACCAGTCGGTTGGCCGGTGGTCGGAAGTCAATGGCCGGTGGCCGAATTCAATGGCTGGTGGCCGAATTCAAAAGCGGACTTGTCTTCTCAAGGGCGGCCACACATGGGCGGATTGGAGGGTCCGATTTGGACTTATTCGCACAAGGGTGGCTACACATGGCTGTCTCTCATAAGAGAGGGCAGCCCTTTTGGCCTATAAAAGGAGGCCATTTCTACACACATTTCATAGTGTGAAGTTGATGCAACAAGGTGAGTGTGAGGTGGTGAGAGTGAAGCAAGGCGGGAGCTCTATCAAGGGTTTAATCCCTTTGTAAACTACTTCTTCTTTTGAAGTGCTAAAACCATTGAGTGGCTGCTTTCCCGTGGACGTAGCCCACATTGGGTGAACCACGTATATCGTGTGTACTCTCTCTCTCTCTCTCTCTACTCTATAATCTCTTGTGTGTGAAGACTATCTCTCTCCATTAAGTAATCTACTCAAAAATCTATTTAGCTACGTCTTATTTTCTAACAATCTGTTCAAGTGGGATTCCTAGTTCTTGCGGACAGCCATGCCATCGAAAACGCTTGCTACATCTATACACCGTTGTGTTAATGAGCCTATATGAGTTTAAGATCATTAAAAATTCAACTCAACCTTTGCACTAGAAACATAAAGTGCTAAAGTGACACCCAAAATATCATTGATAGAAAAAATCTTGCTTGTTGTCCATTAACATCGATGGGCACTCCACTGAGTAGATCTGTTTGATCTTGAGAACAATCACCCATGGAATGAAAACAATTGGCTCTTAGCCCGTTGACTCTTAGCCTTTGTGGCTCTTAGCCCTTATGCTAGTCTTAAACTAGTATTCACTCTACTGACCAATGAATACTAATTTTTGTGGCTTCATTGCCACTTTCTTGCTGAGAGTAAGAGCATCCTGGCTCATGACTACACATAGCCAAAACATGTATCAAAAGCCTACTTAGAAGAGTTTCATTATTCAGAGAGAGAGAGAGAGAGAGAGAGAGAGAGAGAGAGAGAGAGAGAGAGAGAGAGAGAGAGAGAGAGAGAGAGCATGCTGGGCTAAGGATCATTCCTTAAGTTACTGTAGTGTGTACCCTTTGCATATGCTGCTGTGCATCCTATGCCTAGTTTGTAGTTTATCCTATAAGCATACAATAGTTTGTAAGCATGCCGCTCTCTCATAGAAATGTAGCAAAAACATAAGCGACAGCTTGACCTACCTACCTTGTATGTGGTCGTGGTTGATTAGGTTGACTTCATTATGTTGCCTCACCCATGAAGGAAGTGCATTTGATTAAATCATTTTAAACATGCAATATCTTACTGTGTCCTTGACAGAGTGACTAGTGTTATAGCGGAAGTGTAAACAATGTTGAGGTAAAATTCATTTGAACTGACTGGCATGCCGCGCATGTAGAGGTGTAAGCCCTTGGCTACAATGATGGCTCAAACATGTGAGCCGATACTGTAAGTGCCTTGCATAGTTTCTACTGGCATGAATACATCACAATTCGATGTTGCCATACGTAAACTGTGAGCTTATCCCGACTTTGCCAAATTCTCACAGTTGTGTGCCAATGATGTTGATCTCAAGTCAATGGGTAGGATCTTGACACGGGTTAGAACCCTGCTTTTCGTGAATTTTGTCAAAGTACTTTGATGTGGCATGTTCGATCTTGAAATCTAGAAGAAAAATCTTGCTTGAGAGTGAATTTCAGCTTGATTTTAGTAACTGTCATAGAATCTGGCTCATAGCCATGGATTTTGAAAAACTTAGAGTGATTAGATGTACCTTGAGAACCCTCTCAACTTGGTTCATAGTGACACTTAGTGAAATAATTTGCTGACACATTGCAAAGTGCTCCACGTTCATATGTTGATAGCATATTCCCAACTTTGGAAGCCTCAATGTAATATGCCTAAATTGATGCCTTGCTTTACAATAAGTACTTTTGTGCTCATAGCCAACAAATACTTATGTCGTCATACAGATCTCATGGCAAAGAGTATCGACTTTGTCGAACATGTACAGATAATTAACTGGTCTAATTGTACACATTATTGAGAAGTAGAAAAACACTTGCAACTTATGTATGTCGTATTTTTGTTGTGCTTGACCATATAGGATTATCTCAATCGGCTGAAGCTCGAAAAAAAATTTGCCTAGGAAACATATTCTAGCAAAAATGCAAATCCAGAACGCGAAATAGAGAAACTCTTGTCGGTGTCTCAAACTGGAATAAATGGTCGGTCATACCGAGCATCTTTACACCCTTCATCAAGTCTAGCAACAGGCCGTGCTGATCTTCTTGAGATGCTAGAATATTAACGATTTGCCATTCCTTTGCATTAAAATTTAACGACTGATGAGCGTGTTTTGTCGAGGTACTCGGGAGAAGCCATGCTTCGGATCGAGGCGGTTTGTACTCAAGCCGTGCTTGATTTGGGTTTGCAAACTAATCATTGGTCCTTTGCCAACAATGTATGCAACAAAATTTTAATACTTATGGTAGCTATCACAAGCTGTGCTTGTGCTTAAAGTGATTAAAGTGCACTCACCTCTAATGCATGACAGGGCTATGTAGCATGTTTTGAAAAAATTGTCAAAGAAACTAAAAATCTATGCATACCTTATTAATCACTTGACTCGACTTGCCGTGCTGTTGATCTCTTGCATGTTGCATGACCATGCATGGCAAGCTTTTCGTATCCTTGCAGATGTGCCCTGCAGAATCTCGAGCCTTGCTTGAGTACATAAGATCTTGTTGTAGTCTTAACCATGGTCCCTACCATGGTGGTTTGTAGCCTTGTTGATTGCAGCCTTGCTTGGTTTGTGTACCTTTAACAAGCCTTGCTTGCACACAAAATACCAAGTGTTGAAATGCAATTTCCAACATCGAAATCAAATTCCCTTTCCCTTCCATTGCATGCGGCTGTGAGGGCCTTCACAACCCTCGCATGGCTCCTTGCTCTAGCTGAGCTTGACTTCACCGCCATGAAAATTTCTGCATACCTTGCATAATCGTTGCATGCAAGTTTTCATGGTCTTTTGCAGATGATCAAGGTGATGTCTCTCCATGAACAAGAGTCAAGGTGATCCTTCCATGTTCACTGAACATGACATGCAAACATTCACAGCAATTGGATATCCTCATGTGCTTCTGCTGCTACAAAACTGCGGGAAAATTGAACTGGAGGACTCTCAAGAACCGGGTCGGCAACCTGTCCTACTTCACGGGGTGTGCATGCACCCAAAGCAAAATTTAGATGGTCACTTTGGACCTTGTACGCTCGTCGATGTGAACACTAAGCTTCACAAGCCAATATGGCGAGCAAATCAAACTGCACAGAGGAAGGAGGGGAAGATAGCTCGTGACCTACAACCTTGATGGTCACGTTGCAATGTCAAGATTTGATCCCAGCTGCAGCACGACCGCGTGAATATGCTCTGCAATCAATTTGGTGCAGGTGGCTCTACTCCTCTTCTAAGCGACCGTTCTCACACATTCTCAGCAGTGAGGAAAACTGCCATAACTACGGGTTGTGTGTGTGTGTGTGAGAGAGAGAGAGAGAGAGAGAGAGAGAGAGAGAGAGAGAGAGAGAGAGAGAGAGAGAGAGAGAGAGAGAGAGAGAGAGAGAGAGAGAGAGAGAGAGAGAGCCTCATGAAAAGCTCTCCACGCTTCTCCCCTCCTCCATGGCTGCCCTTCACCCTTGAGCTCTTATACCAATGTAAGACCAGAGGGGAGACATCAGACATGCGAATAACCACCCAACCACACTATATATAGGCCACTGGCCCTCTGGCTCTTAGCCATATATAGACCCTTGTACTGCATGTGTGTCAGACACTTTACCCCGGTCGTGCCCGCCTATCCTACCCTTGGCATGACATCAATTATAACATGGCTCCACACATCGGAGTATGCATCGTCATGCTCACATCTACCCTTAAGGGAGGCTAAAAACATCACTTTGTATCATTGTGAACAAAAAAGAGCTAGTCTCTCTTTCTCTTTGAGGTTGCACATCATGCATTTGTTGATGACTTCACCTACTCTTTCATGTCAAGAAAGACCCTACGTTAATGTAGCCGGGGGAGGCAACCCCCACAAAAAATGTAGCAGTCACCTCTAGAACTTTTCTTGTTCCCCTAAGTGGCAAAAGTTGTCAACTTGTTAGCAACAAGTTATTCATGAACGTGGGGCGGAGCAAAAGCATAGCCTCATGTACAACAAGGTTAAAGAGGGTCTACACTTTTCTATCAAATCATATCACAAATTTATGACTTAGAAAGTTATACAACAAAGTGAGCCGCTACTTGTTTTGCCTCACTTAAACAATGAAGCCTACCAATTGCGGGTTGCGAACTCGCCTCAATGTGAATTGCCTCTTATAGAGCCCCTGGTTACGCCTTTAGAGGGCCTTGGGGGGGGGGGGGTGTGCTCTAACATGAGTCATTAGCCTCGTCACTATCACTATTAGTACTAGATTTGCCGTGATGGCTTCTTATCTTTTACGTGCACGTGGGAAGCAAGGTTGAGCAAATATATCCCCCTAGTTTAGCATTCGTCCACATGGTTAGGGACAAGATTGAAATGAAGTAGCGGCGCCTTCATTCAAAGGGCTTGGCTATAAAAGCTTGGCTTTGGATATCGGCTTGGTAAAAGCTGGCAACGTGCACTTCCGAAAGTGGGGTAGGAGTAGTGGCAACGTGGGCTGGGAGTCAAATGGGCCGGCTAAATCTGGCAGGGCCCGCTTCATTTAGCGTGAAATGCAGATCGCGAGAGCGGCCGCTTGATAGGAGGGTGACGTGGCAAAACTATGTGGTGAATTTTCGACCTGGCGGTGACATGGCAAAATGCTATGAGGTGGATGCCTACGCGGCAAGTAAAGCGTGGCGTGCCGTATGACGCGGACAAATCGAGACGCCTAGGTGGCGGCGTTACTTGACCTTGCTGGCGTGCGACGTGGACATGTGGTTAATGAGGGTGCTGACGTGGACAGACGTGAACTCATTAAAAATCATATTTTGGGTTTTTGACCTTTTATTTATTTTTATGTTTTTATAATTTCAGCTTTTTCTCGAGTCTCACTCTCACTCACTGGCTGTCGTTTCTCGTTTTCACTTTGTCAGGTCGCTTCTCATCTATATATAATCTCTCTCCTCCTCCTCTCTCCTCTCTCTTCGGTGCGTGTTTTCTCTCTCTACTCGCTCCCTCCCTCCCTCTAGAAATTCAATTCAAAGCAACCATCGGCATCACCACAACAGGCGCCTCTTCTTCTTCTTTACATTCCCCATCTCTTCACCTCCTCTGCTCTCTCTCTCTCTCTCTCTCTCTCTCTCTCTCTCTCTGTCTCTGTGCGCGCACCCCCATAGCCTCTTCTGTCTCGAGCGCCGACGGAATAAAAATAAAGAAGCGCAGAGAATAGAAAATAGGCGGCCCTACACACACATACACAAGCTGCGCAGTCCACCGATCTTGCTATCGCGAGCATACCCCCACCTCTCTCTCACACACATACAGATTCGTACACTCTCTCATGACAGAAGTACTCATCTCTTCCAAGGATATCATGCATGGAGCAGCAAGAGCTATGGACTTCTCAAGTACTTCCGAAGCAGGGGCCTCTGCATCAGGGGCTGGAGATGACCCCTTCTTCATGCGCGCACACATCGGTCAGGCAGTAGTAGCAGGGGAGAACATCTACATGCTACACACACATGAACCCTCAAAGAAAAAGCCAGGGGCAGGCCATCAACACACAGGAACCCAACAATGCAACACAAGAAAAGTGCATGTAAGAAGATTGGACCTCTCCAGCTCGAATGCAAGCACCTCAGGAGCAGGGGATGAAGAAGAACTTTGTGCTCAAAGCTCGACCCGAGAAGCCAAAATGGGTGTGTGCACACGGCGTTTGGTGAGAAATGCAGAAGAGGACCCTGGCCTGCGGAGCCTGATATATAGAGCAGGGCCAGGGCATGCATATGTAGAACAGAGCAATAGTTCAGAGAACGGCTCCAATGTGGGTGGACTTGGTACAGATGAAAATGAAGTGCATGCACAGCTCTCTTTGCTAGCATTACTGCTTGCCGCGTTCCGACGCTCAGGCCTTACATGTCAGTCTCCACAGGATGAGATCAAGATGGACATTGGTTGGCCGACCAATGTTCAGCATGTGACTCATGTGACATTCGACAGATTCAATGGCTTCCTTGGCTTGCCTGTTGAATTTGAGCTGGAAGTACCGCGTCGAGTGCCGAGTGCCAGGTATATCTATTTCTCTATATCGTTAGTAGTGTGCCTTTATTTTTGCAGGCCTTGATCTGCATACTTACACTATTTTGTACAAAGCATCAATTTGTGCTATTGATACAGATTACAGTTTACTTTTTCCATTTATCAGACAGCTAAAGCTCTTTTTCGTGCTTTTTTTTTTTGGGTTTGCAGTGCTAGTGTTTTTGGAGTTTCAGCAGAGTCAATGCAGTGCTCTTATGATGGACATGGCAATAGTGTTCCAACAATACTTTTGCTAATGCAAGAGAGGCTGTATGACCAAGGGGGTCTCAAGGTACATAATTCACATGATATCTGAAGCTTGTGCTTATGGTTGCATGCGAGTCTATATGATGCATGCGATCTCGCTTGCAGTTATCTATGTCACATGTATGTATCCATTGATAGGGAAATGCACTACCGTGTGTGTGCAAAAATGAACAGTTTTCACACGTTTATGTGCATTTTGCCATGTTTAGTTTGCCATCTTCTCGCAGACTTGCGGCGCATTTTTGTAATCGGTTTCTCATGGACCCACTTCCATTTTGCACAGGCTGAAGGTATTTTTCGGATCAATCCTGAAAACAGTCAAGAAGAACATGTTCGAGATCAGCTGAACAAGGGCAATGTTCCATTAAACATCGATGTGCATTGTCTGGCCGGTCTCATTAAGGTATCTTAATGTGTGTGTGTAATTATAGGACACTTATGACATGCAGGAATTGAGCTGCCTAGAGCTACCAAGATACCATTTTGACAAGAAATCAATATTGTTTTGTCAGGCCTGGCTTCGTGAACTGCCTCATGGCGTGCTGGATTCGCTTCCTCCTGATCAATTACTTCAATGCACTACAGAAGATGACTGCCTTGGGTTGGTTAAGATGTTGCCTCCAACCCAGGGTGCGTTGTTGGATTGGGTGGTGAATTTGATGGCTGATGTAGTACAAGAAGAAGATGCAAATAAGATGAATGCGCGCAATGTTGCCATGGTGTTTGCACCAAATATGACCCAGGTAAGTGCGTAAATGCAGGGTTTTCTTCCTTTTTGTGTGGTAAATGTTCTACCCAAGGCATTTTTCTGTGTCGTGTATTTGCCTTTTGCCTCTTATCAATAACCTTGATTATGATTCATAATAAGAGAGATTATGAGTAGTTATATGCAATCGGTGAGCATGACAATGGACACTCTTGACACCATGGTCTTTTGATCTACAGATGTCGGACCCATTGACTGCATTGATGCATGCAGTGCAAGTGATGAACTTTCTCAAGACTCTCATTTTGAAAACCTTGCAAGACCGACAAGTGTCTTCAACTGGATGCAAACCTGTGCCTACTTTGGGTCTCGGTCTACCAAACATAAGCTGGCAAGAAAGAGTTATATCCAATGGAAAGCTTAACCAGGAGGACAAAGCCATCGACAAACTCACACACGAAAATGTGGCAGCGCCATCAAGGAATGTTATTGAGAGGAAAGGCAGTATGGATCATCAAGACAAGTGCTCTGTCAATGTGGAAGAGAGGTTTTTTAGAGGGTTCAGTGGCCGGGATACAACAGATGATCTCATAAGCAACGGTAGGCTTGCAATGTCAAGTGTACATGCCTCTGTTTTCTAGGAAGTGTAGAGGTTTCTGTGCTGGCGCTAGTAGGTGAGGGGCCCATGACGCATGTGGAAAAGTAAGAGTGATGCCGTTGAAGTGGAAAAGTAAAGAAAGAGTGATGCTGTTGAAGTGGAGCTTGTGTTCGTAGGAGGAGAGGGTCCCATGTAGATGGTGATGGCCTCCAATATTGTCACTAAGTAGATGGCATATTGGACGAGGAGCTCCAATGTCGACGACGAGCGACCAGCAGGGAGATGCATGAAACCTTCATATTGATTTAGTTCAACTAACTTCTTCTGTTGAACACATACATATATTTGATCAGCTCTTAGAACTCCATTACGTTTGAGAGGCGTACAATGTGGGTATGAGGTTCATTAGGTTAACAGGCGCTCGTGCAATGTGGGTATGTCCGCAATGTGGATATATGTTGGTTTTGGCTGGTCTTGCCCCTTCCACACAGCCAAATTTGTACATGTGTATGATATGGTTATGACAACAGATTTTAATTCTTTGTTGGGTCTCTTGTGTGTCTTTGCATAGCTGCTTTTGTTGACGGTATCAATTAATTAACGAATGTATTAATGACTATTCTCACAATAAATGAATGTATTAATGATATGATATGCTGGAATTTTGTGTGTGTTTGTGTGAGTGAGAGGGTATAGAGAGCATGGGAGGTAAAGCCTAAAGCAGTCCGTGAACAGGGTTGTTCAAAATGGCTTTCACGGCAGAGGGCTTTTTGTATTGTGCACACGCCATCATTCTCAAGTTTAAAGCATTAGGTACCTGCCGTTAAGGGTTGACGACCGCGTCTTGAGTTCAAAACCTGTCAAATTTTCAAATATATCTTAGAGTCTCTTTACGCACCAAAGACCTCCTTTCGTACGTCTCTAGAGTACAAGGTCTTGAGCTCGAAACTTGTCCATACATCATTTTGGTCTCTTGGTATTATTTAAACAAGGGCCTTTCACTTCGATTGGAGAGAGAGAGGAGAGAGGGGAAGAGGGGGGGGGGGGGGGGGGACTATAGATTAAAGAGAGAAAATTAAAACATACCTTTGATAATTTGAAACGTATTCCGTTGGACATGGGCTGAAACACCCTCGGCATACACCCTCCTTTTTTGTTGAAAGGCAGTGCCGACAAAAGGCCTTCAAAAAAAAGGAAAAAAATACCATTATACGTGTATGGGTTTTCTATATACTACATATGGGGCTACGTCGCGTACATTAATTAATTAGTGGTTTGGATTCCTTGGAATCTACAAACTTGCAAGGCAAAAAAGCATCATCCCCATCGTCTCCATCACGTTGCAGCGCGGCATCGAATCGCCATCGCCAACTGTCCGCAGGCATGGCTACTGTTCGTGCAGGATGATGAGCACTACGGTTCCACTGCCCGACAGTTGAACGAGGCACCAGCGTCTTGCCCGTATAGAGGGCTCTCACCTCGCCACAGCCACATTACCTCCCTCTCTCTCTCTCTCTCTCTCTCTCTCTCTCTCTCTCTCTCTCCTGCAAATGCAACAACTGCTTGCGGCCCTCACCGTTTACCTTGTGTGCCTGTTGCTTCGCCAATGCACACAACCTTTCCCAATTTGCGTTGCGCTCAGCTCCAAGGTTGCCGCCTGAGCACCTTGCGATCACCTACCAAACTTGCGTCGCCCACAGCTCCAAGGCTGCCGCCTGAGCACGCTATGCTCGCGTCCAACCTATGCCCTCGTCTTGGGTCCCTACGAAGGACGTGCAATGCAGAGAGAGCAATATGTGCACCTCTCTCTCTCTCTCTCTCTCTCTCTCTCTCTCTCTCTCTCTCTCTGACGTCTTGACACTTGGGGCGCCCAACCATCGCTAGCATTAGTGCTCTCTCTCTCTCTCTCTCTCTCTCTCTCTCTCTCTCTCTCTCTCTCTCTCTCTCTCTCTGACACGTACCATCCCCACGACTTTTCTCCTCGAAAAATTGGCAGCATCTTCCATCATTCTCCTTAATGTGTCCTGCTGCAAAGATTAGGGACACATACTGGAAAAGTTGGTGGTAGAGGGCTCCTCATGTCTTGTGAGAAAAAGAGCACCCAAATTTCTTAAAGTGTCGATTCACAATTGGAACCTCAAAAGAGGAAGATTTAAGAGAAAATATGCTAAGGCATGATCATGTCTATTTTTGTTTTTTGCAATTTGATGCAACTAGTTTTCTGGGATTGCATCCACACACCCACACCCACATATCGCAAGTGTTGAACCATAGCGGGTGCAAGTGCGCTTAAAGCCCTAAACAAGAGAAAATTGTGAACTCCTTTGATATGAGGCTTTTAAGGTCTTAATAAGCGAAACATTAGTCATTGTTTCCTCTATTGACTTGGAAAGTAGTAAAGAATGCAAACTATGATACGAAGGGATGCCTAAGCACTCAAAACTGTTTATAGTTAAGCTTCTTGCAATGCAAATTTGGTTAATAGGATTTGGATTCAAGCTCATATAATCCTATATGAGCGTGAATATAATAGGATTTGGATTCAAGCTCATATAATCCTATATAATCATATAACCCCTTGTCACAATATCTCTGCGTTGCAGGTTGAGAGAGAGAGAGAGAGAGAGACAGAGGCTGCGCAAAACACTTCCGCCGCAGGTCGACACAGTGTAATCCTCGTAGCTCAACTCCGCAGGCGCACTCCTGGTCGACTGGCGCATCCGTCTGTCGCCCCACACACGTACCTGGGAAAAAAAATCAGGACCTTTCAAGCACGTGCTGACAGCTAGCTCTCTTGCCACCCCACTTCCGTTTTCCCTTAGTTTTTGCCGGTAATGGGATACCCTGTAAGTTGACATGCTTGCAAAATTTGGGCCACATACTCGAGGCACCAAACCAATTTGGGCTTAAGTTATGTCCTATTACGCCTCAATAATTGTACAATGTAAGAGGAACCAAACAAAGAGTCATGGATCTAAGACCATAGGGGATTGGACCATTCAACTTATCACCCAATCATGTCCTATATAGGCCCTTGGCCTTGCTAATAATAGGACCCCCTTTATCGCATGTCCGTCCCGGCCCTTGGTCACCCTAGGCCTGACAATGGAAGTAGTGTTTTGTAGCTGTTGCCTCTTCTTTGATCTATATCAGACGTCCACCTACCCAAAAGGAGCCAATAGAACAATAAGATTATCTTCAAAGTTGTGAAGCATATTGAAGCAACAAAAGATCGATTCAACTTATAAAGCTATATGAAAGGTTTTCCATGTTCTCATTGTTTGTTTACCCTTGGAATATTTTTGGATGGAGCTATTGAGAACAAGGGTGCTAATGATGGGTAACATAACTTTTTTGTTTTAGGAGTCGGGTTGGGCACTCCCGGTCGTTCCCCTCATACACTAAAGATGTGCACAAGAAGAACGACTGAGACTATGCACCTAAGCTCCTAGGGTAGACGCTTTTGTCACTAGTTTCCTCTGGACTACGTGAAGCTTTGCTTCCCCAAGAGGCCAAGATTATCTACACTCTTAGGGCAGTGTCCTTGAGAGACCCATCTCACTGACTAGTTATGGGCATGGCAACGAATGGGTAACATAATTCAATTGTGCTTGGCCAACCACACAACCACAATTTTGTGTTTGCATGCAAGGTTGCTTAGATGGTCAAGCACAGAGCGAGATTTCCAGAGAGAAGGAACTCTTAGATGTTTAACAAATCGATAAAAGAGGTATTGCACATAATGCTCTATATTTCTTGGCAGCTGTAATTTAAATGGCATTGATTACCACGGTTTTAGGCATTCAATTATTAGAAGATAAGACTTATAATTTATTATAATCTATATTTACACTCCAAATAAGTTAGGTTTCTAGGGTTTAAGCATGGAAATGGAAGTCATAAAATCTCTTTTCAACTAAGGAATAGTTGAATTATCATCCTCAACTTAAACTTGACATACAATAAATGTGACAAAAACAACAAAAACAACAAGTGTTGTTTTCTCCACCAAAGCAAAATCTGTTGACTAAAAAGTGGCATTGAGAAATCTAAGGATGGCTAAATCTGAGGATTTGGTGAATGATACTAGTGCAAGGAAAGTGTTTGGTAGTGATCTATGAACACATTGAGGACTAATAGGTCACTTTTTTCTCTCTTTAGGAGTTCTTTTTGCCCCCCGGCTTGTAAATTCATGATGTGCAAATGGCGCTCAAAAGATAAAAGATGCATCGGACCCCAAATGTTACTATGGACATGCTGCAATTTGTATGGGAGTAGCCCACTCCTTAGCAAACTTAGAATGAATGCTGATGATGTTTTGACATGAATCATATGTAATTTTCTCAATTCACAAGAAGAATTGTAGAAGAAGGAGAAGAAGGGAAACCTTTCAGCATTCGCTACGACATCTAAGTTTGAAAAGATCATGCAAGAAAGTAGGGAATGCATTCTCTCTATTGGAAAACACAAAGAATCTGGAGAGTGGAAGCAAGCACTTCTAGACATTAGAGAAAGTGCTAAATGTGGCCTTCCGGCTACCAACCGAAATGCAACTTGAATAGGCTATGAGTAGTGGCTAAGAAAGGGCATATGTATGCACCCGTTGGTATCTTTTGGCTCCTCAAGGCATAGGCTGTTCTTGAGGCTTAATATACATACTTTTCTATGATAATACAACTCTACTAGTCACAATTGTGAGTATGCAAGAGAAAACTAGGAGAGAGATAAAAATTGTGAGAATCATTTCTATCCTTCATGACATGAAGAAAATTCCAAGTATTGATCCATGCATATTTCTTTGGTTATTGATGAGACAAGTGGACAACCAACCTCACAAAGTTTGTGGGTTACATAATTGACATGATCATGCAAAGACTACACTCACACTTGAAAAAAACAAAGGCACTAAAACAGCTTTGGGAAAATGGTCTCACTTTCAACTCATGAGCGTACCATCAATCCCACTTGCCTGACCATACAGTTGGTGCCCCAGGGATTCACTGTCATGTGTCAGCATCAAATACCCTGCTTTACCCTTATATATGGGACCATTCTCTATAAAATTTACCTTTCCTCCTTTTTTAACTCCCTTTCCTTTTTTTTTTGAGCAATACTCACAAACCTTGAATTGAAATATAAATACCTCTAAAAGAATTACATCACCAGCCATGCTCCTCCCGAGCCATGGCATCCAAAAAGCATAAAGATATCAGTTCGATAAGTTTGGCTAACCACGGAGCCACCCATCAAGTCCATCACATGATAGCAAGCTCAAGAGAACCACACAAAATAGACATATTGCCGTTTCAAGGGGGAAGCTCGAGACTCCATCACCTTTCCTTAAACTCACATACTACCATATGCTAACCCTGAGTCGATGCCTGAAGCATTGTTGAATGTTCAAAATCCTTGCGCATAAACCGTCAAATATATTCAGATAACAATCTAGAAACATGAATAATCAAAGGATTTAGATCGCAATTACTATATTTGACTAAGAAAAGGGAAGAGTATGTGAAACAACGTGCAATCTATGTCCATGTGTCCCTTGTTACTATCTTGCACGAGAGACTCATTAAGAGGGGATGCATAGCTAAGATTAGGTGTCATGGATCAGGGTTCTCTCGACCTTGGTTCCCCCCAACAACTTGAGGGTAAACCAAGGGGGTCAATAGAGTAGGAGCCAGTTTAGAGACGCTCAAATTGTATGCACCAATTTAAGGAAATTCAAATCTTTCCAACTCAATCTCCCATAATGTTTCATGATTTTGAATAAAAATGATGTCAAAAGATAGCTTATGTGAAACTCTTTATGTATAAAATCTCTACCTCACCAGGTATTCCAATAAAGAAAAAGATATGGTGGATTTATTCAAAGGCTTTTCTAGTTTTGAGTCCGTACTTTTATTGGCTCCTCTACCCTAGTTCGCTCCTAATTTACTTGCTTGTGACATAGAACCGTGCCCCACACTCCGAGGATGTATGTGAGAATTGAAATTTTCTTTCCAACAGATGTCGAAGAAGGACCACATTAAAGACAAAGATGAAAGATCAAAGTTTAGGCAAGGCCCAAATTTTGATTAGAAGACGTGAACAAACCAAGGTTTTAAGTATGGATAAATGATTGCTGGGCCCTAGGTATGTAGCATGCACCTAACAACTGAAGCAATGCATGCCTCTGAAAAGATCCTCATATTGGGAAAACATACACACATTTTGATGTTGGTCCATTTATGATGAGCGCTAGGTAATCTCTCTCTCTCTCTCTCTCTCTCACACACACACACACACACACACACACACACACACACACACACACACACACAATGGCCTAGGCAAGACTTTGGAGACAAACTTGCCTTGAGTAGTGGTATGTCGCTTGTGAGTGTGTGAAAGCGAGAGAGTGAGAGAATGTGTGTGTGCTTTGCACCCTAACCCAAGCGCCCAACTTATTAATTATTATAGTTGTGTGTGTGTGTGGGAGAGAGGGTTTTGCTTTGCACCGTACCTCCCCCAAAGTGCCTAAAATTAGTGCCCTATTTACACCAATGTTTTTTACCCCTAGTTTATTAAAGTGTTAACCTCAAAAGACCAACGAACCAATGATCATATGTGTTCTTTTTGTGCACCCACACCCATAAACAAGATGATGATGTGCACTTATAGTGTAAGTGATGTTGTGCCTTTTGGAGTCCTAGGGGAAGAGCAATGGCCATCCTCATCTCTTTTTTCGCTTCGAGTAGTTATACGGGATTGCGCCCACTCACCCACACCCGCATGTCCATCCTCATTTCTTATTTGCTATACAACATTGCAACCATAGCAACACCTTAGAGTAAACCTCCACCCACATAGACAAAATTGACCCTCCATGATAGTATCAAGGAGAGTCAAGTGAGGGACAATATTTATGGCTCTCTTCCATCCCAAACACTTAAGGCAGAGGGTGGGTGTCATGGCACTCTATGATGGCTGGGAGCACGTACGAGAAACACCGGATTTTTTGAGGGTGGAAAAAAATGTCACAACTCAAATTCGGGACTTGAACCCTCTCTCCTCCGTAACACTTTAAGTTCCTTAACCACTTACCTACAAGAATTTTTGACCTCAAAGCCCAAACTTGACTATGTAGCATAAACTTAGACATATGCCCTGTGCCCAAGTTTACCTATATGGTCCTAATATACTTTCAAGCAATCAAATGGGTGGCACCTCCTTGAGATGTGTGCAACCACATACATGGGTCCCATGATAAGGTCTTCATTTAAGGCCCTATCATAGTTAGCCAAAGCTTCATGCCAGTTCCATTGACCCAAGGCTTTGTATGTTCTACTTGCTAATACAGTTTTCATTTCCTATACTATTGGGACTTATGTGAGGAAAGCGTTGGGTCAGAAAATCCCTTTGTGCATGTACATAGTGCCTCTTTTGCAAGTTTGAGAGTTTGATGATCATACTCTACTTGAGTGCTTGGCTTTTGATCCCATTTAAGCTTGTTTCTCTCACCCTTTTAGCATGAAGCACTACCTACATACCTTTCTCTCTCAATCGCTTTGCAAACTTGCAATTGCCACCCTCATCTCTCTCTCTCTCTCTCTCTCTCTCTCTATATATATATATATATATATATATATATAGATGTATGTATGTATGGAAAATGGGAGCTATACTATGTACAAAAGAAGTCTGGGAATGCTCAATGGGCCTATCTCCTAGAGGAAGTACAAACTGGAGGAATACAATATGAGTGCTTGCTATACATCATGGTGGCATATAGGAAGAATGTAGTATGAACCATCGAGGAGGTGCATAATACCAATCTAGACAAAAAATTACCAAAGATCACGCCCATAGCCGAAACAAAGAGTATCTACGCCATTCCCTACACTGGAGGATCTTGGGGCTATGGTGGGTGGTAACGCAGTAGAGTCATGAGAGGAGGGAGTTGTGCAAAAAACGGAGAGGGAGAGAGAGAGAGAGAGAGAGAGAGAGAGAGAGAGAGAGAGAGCAGAGAAACAAAACACTATGATTGAATATTGAAATCCCTTACATATAAATAGAATAGGGATAACTATACCAACCAAACCTTTTACGATACAGGTACCAGACACAAAGGGTGGTGTGTATCGGTTTAACACAAATATCATTTCCCACGGGCTAGACACCAATAGTGAGGGCCTGAAATCCAACAATATTCCCCTCAAGCCCAATCCACGAACAATGGGATTGGTACAGACCATGGAAGAGTCCATGATGAAAGAAACCTAAAACATGAGTAGAAGCCTCTACACCCCCCCGCGACAACAACATCGGGGTATGTGTACTTCCCTCAGACAACAATCAAAGTGGGACAATAAGAACTCAACCAAACTAACAAATATGGGAGGTCTTACCACTTTTTTGTGTGGCAATGTCTATAACCCGTACAACTAGGACAACTCTCATGGAGGCTTGAATTGTTGAATACCCATGGTTACTAAGTGTGTAGAGAGAGAGAGAGAGAGAGAGAGAGAGAGAGAGAGAGAGAGAGAGAGTCGACTTCTGAAAAGGGGAGCTTGGAATAAAACTTTTTTATTAGCATGACTCATATACAAAATCTAGGTATATATATACAAAAGGTTTGATACCAATATCAGACAGCTCTTATCTCCAGGTGGCTTTTAAAGTAGCCAAATACAAATATATATTATGTGTCACTTCAAAGATTGCACTAGGTGTAGAAGGAGTTCCCATGCCCACCATTCACATTGCCCCCGATTACAAAAGCATGTTTGTCTATTAGAGAGGAGACCATACTCACCCACATATGCTTTGAGCCTACCCCCATATCTACAATCCGCACCATAGCAACATTTGGCTTAGCTTTCACACCCATTGATATGAGACATGCATCTCTTACATTGAAACCACTTTTTCTCACTTTGAGGTTATGAAACGAAGCACTTTTTAGCCCTCCACTTGTCAAAAAGAAAAAAATTAATATTCTCTCTCTGCACTTTCTCTCTAAAATGTGAGATAACTCTCTCTCTCTCTCTCTCTCTCTGTCTCTTTCTCTCTCTCTCTCTCTCTCTCTCTTGCGTATGATCAAAGTCACTTCCCTCTCCCTATCATTGAAGGGACCTTCTTTGATACCTAGTTCTGACAAAAAGTAGAGATCTCCTAAGGTTGTAGATTTGCTCTCTCTCTCTCTCTCTCTCTCTCTCTCTCTCTCTCTCTCTCTCTCTCTCCATCCCCCCTGATGCGTCTTCATCTCTACCTCCATCTTAGAGCAACGTGATACTCTAATCTATCTGTTTACAATAGCATTTCTCTCTCTAGCATGACCATGAGAATCCATTTGAATTCAAAGGAGTCTAACCAGCATTCCTGTCCTTTCTTTTCTCCACAACATTATCCAAATCTCATATCTCTAAGTTCTCTCTGGTTCTTTCCTCCTCCATAGCCAACATCCTTTTCTTGTAGCTGCTCCATTGTGAATCACCATTATAACATGTCTCTTTAAATAGCTTGATCAAGCTCACTCTAAATGCATTCAATCTTTTTTTTTTTAATGACTTTATTAATAGGCCAACATGGTATCCTTTAAATGCTAATTTGCAGTAAGAATATGCAACCATGTGAGTTGGCATATCCAATCCCAATGCTATAGATCAACTATGGAGCATTTGGTGCGAAGAAATCAATTTATGGGTTGATGATCATATTTACTGAAGATATCCCGTAACCAATGCATCAACACCATTTTGAGATGTCAATGAGCTATTTTGATTTGTAGGTGATGGAAAAGAAGTCCTATTTGGCTATTGTAGGAGATTGTATTCTATGCTCTTTGATGGAAGCAAGAAAGCAACTCTTTACTGCATACTTTACTACAAGAGAAGTATGTCAAGGATAGACAAGTCCAAAAGGATAATGCTAGGGAATCATTTCCACAGCCATTCAAGTAGGTTCAAAGACCATTATAACCCAATTCCATGTGATCACAACAAAAGATATAACATATAACAATCAAATTGGGAATGCCAATGACCCAAAAGGTGGAGTTCAAACAAGATGCAGTCTTCAAAGACATCCAAGAATGAAGAAAGAAGACCAGGATTGGTCACGTACATAAGACATCACAAGTATAGTTATATTGGAGATCGATGACAAAGAAAAGTTTATTGAAGATGATTCATCTCCAACCTCCAAAGATCTTAATACACATCAGGAAACAACAAGTGCATATCAAACAAAGCAAACAACAACCATGAAAGGGATTGAGCAGAGAATGCTATCAAAGCTAGAAGTTAAAAGATTGAGGTTGCAGACAACCAAGAAGCACTAGGAAGTCCAAAGATCCAGCCATTTCCAGTTGAATCAATCGATGTAAGTCCAAGTGGAACTCAAAGACCCCAGTCACCTTCCATAGAGATCAAGCTAAAGCAAGATGAAATGACAACAAGAGCATGACAAAGATCTTTAACAGAACCACCAATGAGAATAGCTACAGTCCTCAACAGTGCAAATGGATCTACTGTCAGATGCAATGCTCTATTGGATAAAGAAGCAAAGTGCAATATGGTTGAAGATAGCATCCAAAGGATCCTCCAGATCACTTCACATAAACATGACAATAAAGCAATGCTAGATAAGGCTACAAGTAAAGGAGAAATGGTTGCTACCCTTAAAGGCTACAAGTAAAGGAGAAATGGTTGCTACCCTTAGCATCTAGAAGAATGAAGAGCATGTCAAGTTTCAAGTAAAGCCTTCAAAAGAAATTCTTGCAAATGTCATCCTTGAACATTAGTGGTTAGACCAACACAAGGCCTACAAAGAAGATACAATGCTATTACTCTCCTTTTCAAGTGGAAGCAAGCAACAGATACATGTACCTTTAATGTTGGACTCAAAGTTGCAAATGTCACAAGAATCAACGACAAATCTTGCAGACAAAGGTAAAGCTAAAGTGGACCTTCCACCAACTAGCGCAAAAGGTGTGACATTATATGCCTAGTAAGCATAAGAATGTAAAAAGTCAAGATGATAGGGTGCAAAAAACACTCTTTGGCAAAGTCAAAGTCGGCTGCTGAGCCACTAAATGAGAAAAATGTTAGTCCCAAGCCTTAGGTCATATTAAAATTTGTGCTAAGAGTCGTAGTTATTAGGCTTACACTCAATCTGGAAGAGTTGAGAAAGTTCATACAACACATCTTCTTCAAGCCCAATCAAATTTGCAACATTATATGATCCATCTTAAACTACAAGGTTCCTAGACAAAAACTCTTTTGGACTAATTAAAAGAAAAAAGGTCTTTCTAAGTATCAAGTTTTAGTGTCTCAATAAATGTAGGAAAAGATGAGAGCTTATAAAGGGTAGCTATATTCTCTAAAAGGTAGCTATGTTCTCTACACCCTCTCCACAGAAGCAAGCTCTATATACTCATTATCTAGCTTGTTGATAGTAAAATGAAGATGATCAGTGAGTCAAAGATGAGGTATCTATATTCTCTAAAAGCTAGCTATGTTCTCTATACCCTCTCTATGGAAGCAAGCTCTATATACTCACTATCTCGCTTGTTGATAGTAAAATGAAGATGATCAATGAGTCAAAGATGATGAAAAAACTCTCTAAATGTGAGCTGATGAAGGGTGAAGTGGATCCCATTTAGAGTACACATCAAACAACAAAACATCCCTATTGACCAAGCATGGGGTGCACACAAGCTGAATAAAAGCACAATCCTTTCTAGAACCAAATAGTATAAGTATGGTGGAGTCCACACACAAAATCCCTTTTTCCACTCTTACCATTTGTGGTCTACACACACACACCACATGACTTAATGCTTAAAGTAAAATATTGATATAAAAAAGTCCAAAGTAATGTCGTATTTAATGAGAGTTAGGATGAAAGGATTGACCGATGCATTTATCTCCACTAGCCTATGAGAACCAAAAATTCTATGAATGAGACATTCAATTGCAATTTGGTACCTACAATGGCATAGATTTTGTGACTTGCAATAGGAATGAACTTTTATACGTTGATGTCTCTATCGTGCTCATGTATCCCAATGTCTTATCGCGTGTGTTGCATTGCAGGTACCTCACATACAAGAAAAAACGACTCTTTGTGCACAGATTACCCGCGACAGACTTGAAATAGTGAACTAACTTTACACAATGATTCAAATACTATTCTCAAAGATTACTCGACAAAGGCAGCTCTCTACATTAACAAACACCATTGGATCCTCACTCTCTCATTTTTTTGGAAAACTGTACTTAACATTTTGTAAACTTTGAACCATAATCAAAACAAAAGTCAAATTTCGATCCACTACTTGTAATCAATTTGTCAAAAGTACATTTCATACTCTTTCTAATCTTGTGCGTGCGGTGATGTGGGGGCTGTTGGTTGAGGTTGAGGAGAGGTGGTGGCTTGGGGGTTTGGAGGCTCTGGAGCTGCTTCATGAGTAGGAGAGCTGCTGGGTGGGGGGTTTGGGGGCTCTGGAGCTGCTTCATGAGCAGGAGAGGTGCTGGGTGGGGGGTTTGAGGGTTCTGGACCTGTTTCTTCAGGACGAGAGCTAGTGGGAGCTTGGGTTGGGGAGGCATCTAGAGAGATATTGATATGTGCTTGTGTTGGTGTGGCAGACATGGGGTATCTTGTCGGCGGAGGCCTAGGCGCGGGCCTTGATGCTGGTGGGATAAAAGCATCACGTGCTCCGTCTGGACGCATGGTCGCGCAATTGATCAAGTTTTCAATCATTCTGTTTCTAAACGAGGAAACATCAGCCTTTGAATAATCTGCCAAATTTCTTACCTGCGTTAAGAACATCATGTTTATTAACATAGCTACTAACTTATTAAAATACAAATCTGTAAACGAGTGTCAAATGCTTACACTTCTACGACTTCCATCAAGCATGACCCCTAACAAAATTTCTGCATTGAATAAGACCCTCCATCCACAAGAGTAGGCATCGTCTTGCTTAGGGACTTTGCAACTAATAATCGTAAGATTCTCATATATCTGCTCTTGCGTTAAAGCTTCAAGAGTAGACACAAGGTTCCGAACAGATCTGCGGAAAATACAATTAAATTTCATAAGACTTTTAACAAAATTTTATGCGATGTCGAATAAAATACAAAACCTCTTACCTACGTACTTCACCATGAAATCCATGGGATGAATTAGCAAGGTAGCACCGGTTTCGTTCAAGGTGTAAGAGAACAAAACTCCAATGACATTTGTTACAAATAAACATAAGCAAAACATATGTCATCACAATAAATTAGAGTTCAAGATAAAATAATTTCACTATTGAAAACATTGCGTACCCTTCATGATAAGCCAGAACAAAATTTTTTGCCGTATCCATGTTCTCTGACTGGAACCAGTCAACTACTTCCACTAAAGATGTATCCTCGGACGTTAAAACGACCGAGAGGTTCGAGTCAAGGACGGCGACATCATCTTGCATATTCCAGGGCAAATTTGAAACTACAAAACTGTAAAGAAATTCGTGTCATACAAAATTGAATATATTAAAAGAATTTATTGTGAAAAAAAGAAAAGCACGCACCAAAGCAAGCAATTGATGATTGAGTCTGTGAGTTCCCTCGTCCGGTTCTGTAAAATTGCAATCTCTTGGGGGTGATAAGGAAAATACAGAATGTGTCCCCACACAGGAAGGCCAACATGGAAGTAGGGAAATAGCAATGACAAATCATCAGCGTTGGCATCGCTGATGGCATCTGCGATTTGTTCCTCCATCATCTCAAGGAGTAACTGCTCCAATCTCTCACTATCGTCTTCTGTTGTGTCCCGCTCGGTGTTGAGACGGGTGCTGTATTGATGCATTTGTGTAGACACTTCATGAACTTTGACCTTGTCAATAGGTGGTATTCTGAGAATAGTGTCCATCTTTCGGTCTGAAATACCGGCATGCGGTATTGTTTTGTCATACCTGAACGTGAGAAGGCGAAGTGTGTTGATGTCTCGCGGCATCAATGTTGTCCTATGGGCGTGGGCCGAGAGAATGTAGCCGTCCTGGAAAAGCTCTACAAAAAAATCCTCGGCGGCCTCGTGCAAGCACCCCATTGCACTTCGAGACCACCGGAAATTCAGGTTGTTTTGCTCGCAAATCTCGCGAACTACTCTCTGGAATGGCAGTTTAGGTATTGCCAATGAAATGTGCTTTTGGAGCTTACGAAGTTCGAGTAGAACGCTCCTATTCTGCTCGTATCTTCTTCTTCGCATTGTTGCGCGTAATTGCGGCATAGTCTTGCCCGGAATCACATGCGATGTTGACGGTTGCACAGTAGACGAGCTAGCCTGGCCCTGCGGAACAGACTGGCCAGGATAAACCTTCCTTGCTATTTGCTTTGTGCGGGCCATGACCTGAACGAGGAGAATGCGAGGAAATATGGAAATCTGGATGTGGGTAAAAAGGCAAAGGGACTAGAGACACTTCGGAAAAAACGGTGAGAAAAAAATGGGGGGGGGGGGGGGGTGTTTATATTAGCGGAATAAGTATAATGAGAAGAGGTGGCTGCATTAATCATGACATCGCGAGGTATGACGGGAAGCGTGCGAGCATCATGATTACGCACCACGTGGCACGTCAGGACAAAAGCGCCCCAACGGGTTGCCCTAGCAACAATGGTATGTCGCGACACAACGCGAGGAGGCAGACCAGAATACTCTGCATTGGTCATATCGCGTTATGACGCGACAACTCACTGTCGTGCTAGAACGCGATCGCGGTGCTTTTGTATAGCGGCGGCACCCATTTCGTGTTGTCGCGCGACCGTTCCACGGCGTCTGACACGTGGCATAATAATCGCATGATGCACGTGTGGCACGACAAAAAAGGCGTCGCGGCACAACGCGAGGAGGCGGACCAGAATACTCTGCACTGGTTGTATCGCGTTATGACGCGACAACTGGCTGTCGCGCCAGAACGCGATCGCGGTGCTTTTGTATAGCGGCGGCACCCATTTCGCGTTGTCGCGCGACCGTTCCACGACGTCTGACACGTGGCATAATAATCGCATGATGCACGCGTGGCGCGACAAAAAAGGCGTCGCGGCACAACGCGAGGAGGCGGACCGCAGTCCTCTTGACTGGCCGTATCGCGTTATGACGCGACAACAAGTTGTCGTGCCAAAACGCGATAGCGGTGCTTTTTTTGTGTGGCGGCACCAATTTCGCGTTGTGGCGCGACCGTTCAACGGCGGCTGACACGTGGCGTAATCATCACGGTGACTGCATGATGCACGCCGGCCCCATGATGCACGTCAATCGATGTCATCATTGTCCTCGGGAGTCGTATAAATATGACTTGCTCCCCCTTTGTTTGGATGTTGTGCTCTCTCGTCTATCTTCGCTTTTGAATTTCCGTTATGGACCCCTTCAATGTTGAAGCAGAGGAGGAAGTGCCTTGCTCTGAGGATGCCCTCCAAGACACACTATCTCATTTTCTATACCGCATTGGGCTTCAACAGCGCGAGACAAAGATCAGGCCGATGTTCAATCCAGATTTTTCTTTGCATGAGTGGATTGTCTCCGCGCAACATTACCTATCAGGTTTTGAGCAGACCTACCAGCAGCAAACGTCTGGTGGCATTGTCGAGATACAAGGAGTTCGCTTTGTTCACATAAAGGATATCAATTCGGACTCCTCCAAGAAACACATATTTTCTAGGAGTTGCCTTAAGCTGCCAGTGCACTTGCGGATAACAGACCACAAGTGTACACTTCATAACCGCAAGTGTCGAGTGGCTGAATATTATGCAGGTTTTATTTTATATTTGCATTTAATTTTGGATGAGCATGCTGATGCTGCAGAGGCCTCGCTAGAGGATCAGACTGGGGAGGGTCAAGAGCCCAAGTCTCGGGGAAGCCTTGCCTTGTAGGTTTCAGAGGGAGTGCAGCTTCTGGAGGGTGCTTTGCCTACTAGTGTTCTACCTACCATACCTATTGGTGATTTGCAGTATGTCTTGCTTAACGACATTATGGAGCTTTTTGACCTTCGAGAGGACTATTGCCTTGCCATTGTGACACAGAATCTCGAAGAGGATGATGCTGTCATTGACCGTGAGCACGACAAGTATTCTGTTATAGATGCCCATGTAAATGACGATGAGTTCGTTGACCCCGCAAGTGCACTTGTGATGATTTACAATGATGTTGCTAGGTATGAGCGCACGCTTCCAATAGAAAAGGAGTTCATGGAAGTGCAAAAAAAGCTAGGGATTGAAGAAATGGGTAAGGCAAGCACTTCTTCATCATATTTGGCCTCAACCTCCAATGCGCCCACTGGAGGTCAGGGCGGCATCAACCTATGGAATGAGGACTTACTTGAGGAAGATGAAAACCAGAAGGTAATCTTTTTTTATTTGCCTTACCTTTTGATTTCTACTTATCTCATTTCATAAATTTAATTTGTTGCAGTTGGTGGTCTATGATGATACCTTCATTCCTTGCCCTCGTGGACGAGGCATGGGAGATTTAGGGAAGAATTCCTCTCTCGGCCAATACTTAAAGAATCTTAAGTATCCGAGTTTTTTGGTCTTCCATTCGTCCTTCTCCAATGACAACGCGGAGCTACCCTTGATGACGTTGAAGACACTTTCAAGATATTTAGGAGGGGCCATCATCAGGTGGAACGCATATAAAATAATGGTTTTAGAAAAAAGGCCGCATTGTATATGTTTGGCCAAGGGCCAGGAATGTATGGTTTGCGTAGTCGCTATTTTTTGACCCAAGCAGCATATGGTTTGGCATGTGGAATCACTGACCCTGCGCAATTACTAGAGTATGACAAGCATGCTATGTTTCGCAATAAACAACCAATTGCGCATCTGCCTACTGAAGAAATGTCTCTTGTGGCTGTGGAGGTGGAGGCAAATGTACTGTCGACAAACGAACCTGCAGGACTAGGTTGCAAAAGACCAAGGCAAGAAGAAGATGATAACACACAGCAGGCAAAAAGGCTAGAATATTTTGTAACTTTTCCTGATGAAGATGAAGAATAGAGAAGCTCCAATATATATTGTCGATGCCAAAAAATCGTACATTTTCTATCAAAACAATGAGTACATTATGTTTCTCACTTTTGTGACTGGTTGTCTTCTCTTGGCACAAAAAATTATATTGTGTTACAATGCGCTATGTTTAGGAAGTCTCAAACAACTTGGGTCGGAGTTGTCCAAGTTTTTCCAGTGCGTTCTTTTTGAAGTCGCCACTCTGGATGTCGCGATGCCGCAGAAGATGCCTCCCATATTTCCTTCTTCCGTCGTTTGCTTGCTAATCTCATTGCTTGGCCAATCTGACTGTCTTTGACACATTCCTTTCGGTGTGTTCTATGCATAAGTTTTCGATAAGTCCATTGATGTAGTTCCTCCAAACTGTTGGCTTTGTTTGCACCACCTCTGTGACGAGTGTGGCTGAAATAGCCAGTACGGGCTTGGTAGTGATTTTTCTCCATACCTTGTGTAGACCATATAGCCAAGCTACCATACTGCCTAGAAAACCAAGGCATGTGGTTGCATATGATATGCTGCAAAAAAAAACCAGTCTATTGTTTATATGTAAATATATAATCACAATTTTATCAAATAAATTAATATACCATGTAATGAGTTATGTGTTGATTTGTCCATGCAGCTATGAAAGACCTGTGGAAGGTCTCCAAAGCGTCTTGAAACAATGTATAGTCAGTTTCTCTCCAAGTATTGAGCTCACAAAACTTGAATATGGAATCAAAAATTTTCCACACGTTCGCTTTGCGAGTCCTTGCTGCACCATTGTCTGCGTGGTCAACCACTGCATTGTGCAGGTTTCTCCACCGGTTGTATCTCAATGTCGACCTTTCCTAAGCACTTTGGCTTTTGCGTTGTCTGCCACTTGTTGGCATCGACAAGAAGAGATGGGCTTTCACACCGCCAATAGACAACTTCTTTGGCACATCTCGACCATTCTTAGACCTCTTCTCGTCCTACTCTATTTTCACATGTCCTCCATGCAAGCCCATATTTGAGAAAACTGTTTCCAATGATAATATAGCCCTTTGTTTTGCTGATGCTGGCCGAGTGGTCCAAGAAAAACAAATGTACAGAAACATAAGTTTCTCAATGATTCTGCAGAGTGCATGCATCGTGCAAATATGTACTGTGGATAGTGGAATATCCAACACTGGGCGGAAGTTAAGGTCCTGCAAGTGCCTGTCCGGTGCTCTCCTCCAATTTCTTTTGTCAAGACCAATGACTCCTTCCATGCAATACAAACAAGGGCTTTTACTTGTTGCTCCTTTTGAGATGTTGTACATACACTTTAGGGTTTTGAGATCTCCAACCATATGCCACTCTACTGTGTATGAACCCATGCCTAATACATCGAGTGTCTTTCCATTTCTCTGTTCGCTTATGACTTCAGGAATACTTGTTTGATGGAAAACCCAGTTAAGAATATTGAAATTCTCTCCAGGCACCTGAAATGGGAAAACCAAACCAATCAAATGAAACATGTTTAACCATTTTTTAAAGCAAAAACTTGTTGATATCAAACCTTGAATGTGGCTAATAAGAAAATATTGTTTTCGGATTGCACGCTAAAGTTTCTAGGGTCGTCTGAAGCAATGCTTTCATCTAATGCTCTATTCATAAGTGTTATTGTGACACACTCAACCTTTGTCTCTTTCACTAGCTAGCACTCATCCAGTTTAAGCACAAACTTCAAGACTCCATTGCATTCCTCTTGAGAAACCTCGAACAATTGAACAATATATGTCTGCAAAGCTACTAAATCATAAAATATATTATTGTAATTGTCATAGACCACTTCCTCTGCTGATGGCGATCTGTACATTGCTTCAATGTGAAAAGGAGTGCCCAATGTCCGAAGCACTTCCTGGTTGACCTCCAGTCTTGTCTTTCGAATGGAGAAAGGATTTGGCAGCAACGTGTGCTTGAGATTGAACTTCTTACTTTGTTGCTGCATAGTTCTGTAAACAGAAAATTAAGTAAATGGACTATTTTCAAGTTTTCAAATGCCACACATATCCAATATACCTAAAAATTGCAGACATTTGATTTGACAGGTGAAGACAATTGATTCAAACACCAAACATACCTAAAAATTGCAGAATAACCTTTGTTGGATATTCCGGCTTCATCCAAAATTGACTGAACATCACGTGTTTGGAGTTGATTCTGTTTCAAAAGAGTGTCAAGTTGCTTAGCAACAATCTTGCAGTAGTGCTTATCGTCCAAAAGTCCGGCGACATCTTTGCGTTTTAGTATGAGACCATAAGGAATTGAAGAAGTTGGTGTGTTGCTGTCAATATTTGACTGAGGATGTAACAACGAACTAAGCATAAATATGAAAAGTAAGATATAAAATATAAATGTAAAGATGAATTAAACCTGCTTGAATGATAATCTTACTTGATTGCTTTAACCCTCTTCTTCAAACCCCCAGAACCAACCTTCAGTTGTTCAATGTCTCGTAAGCGTCGTTCTCTTAACCGAGGACCCAAGACAGTGTTTTTTTCTCTGAGATCCTGTGTGAGCTGCGTGATGCTTTTGTCCTTGCCTTTCAGTTGTTGAGTGCACTCTGTCACAGTTTGCTTCAAGCAAAAGTTTTCTTTGTGTGCAAGGTCTCTCTCAAGCTTAAGAATATCACTTTTGGCCGCCAAATGCTTGGTGTAGCCATATAAACCAGAATAACCGTCTCCTACATAGTTCAGCAATGACGTTATGTTTCTGAACGGTGGAGTTGAGTTGGTGATAGGATGCTCAGGATATATCCTGCCATCCACCCAAAGATCGACGCTTTTTTTACCTTGAAATCTGAAGTTCTCTTTTGAAGCTTCGGAAAGGATGCCTCGCTTATTCTTCTTGTGGAGGGGCTCGTATTCTCTGGACAGTTCGATATGCATATGATACACATCGTTTTGACTCCTCGTCTGAGTTCTATGTGAAGATGACAATGACATTGAGATGACTTGGTGAATGAGAAAGCTCAAAACAGAGGAGAGCGAGTGAAGCAAATGGAAGAGAGATCAAAGGAGGAGACTGCGGCAAGGCGGAAAGCAAGAGAGATGTGAAAATGAGAAGAAGAATAACATTCAATGCACCTTGTTGAGCGCCAAATCTTAGTTTTGAAAAATCCAAAAGATTGAGACAATCGACGTTCAATTCGGAGCTGTCGTATGTGAAGGGGATTGGGGAGCACCACAGACGGAGAGTGAGCGAGAGAAGGAGACACACGACACAGATATGGGTGGGGAGACTCCAAAGAGTGAGTAGCCCCCTATACACTTATGCTATGTATAAGGTATACAAGTCAGTGGGCGCCCAGACTCTGGGCGGCCGGGCAAGGCACAGACGCCTATACCCCAACAACCTCCCACTTAAAGGCGACTGGGCCTTTAAGCAAGGGAACCTAGTCTAAAGACTACAAAAGGTGAGAGAAAACCGCTCTCAACCGATGCCCACTGGCTGGCTGTGATCGTGTGCATCCGGCTGTCCTGCTCCCGTGTAAGTCCATACACCACCAGACGTACCGCACACGTACTGCAAGTATGTATGCAATACCTGCATATCTCCCTCGTGCACTATGCCATCATCAGTCAACAAATGACTGACAACCCCAACTGCAAATGCTCCCACTGTAGCTGCGATATCCGGTCTCAAGATCAACATCTCATACATGAGACCACCGAATGCCGATGCAATGCTAGCGGGCCCTGCTAGCTCTACGGAGCATGCATCAACATATATATCCCTGGCGATAGGCATCTCTGACTGACAAGCCGTGTCAGCCACATGCATCTCCTGACTGTCCGCAAAAGACGCATCAACCTGTCGTGCAACCTCAGAGCAAACCAGCTGCTCTAGGTGTCTGCTGGAAGACATATCCTGCACAACTATATCCCCATGCTCACTGTCGAGCATAGAAAGGAATGACTGCATAATCGCTCACATCTCAGCCTCCTCTGCAATCATCCACTGCAAACATGACCACTCAATTTGCTGTGACTCACTAGAGCTCTCATGCTCTAACTCCGTATACATAGACTCTTGCACAACGTCCTCCTGTCGTGACTCACTAGAGCAAGACCGCTCTACCTGTCTATCTTGCATAGAAGTATCTCGCACAACTGACTCTCTGCTTTGCTCAGTCACTAGCAAAGCATGCATGTCTAACTCTGTCACCTCTCTGTGTGACTGCTCAAGTCGTTCCCCAACTGTGTGCACAACGAGCTCACTACTTTGCACTCCATGCAAAGCACCCTGCAACCCATGAGCAAAAGAGACTGTCTGGGTCTCTCGCTCTCTGCATGGCTGTAACAAGATTGAGACTTGACCATCTCGCACTAGTACTACGTGCAATGGGTACCATGTGCCAACTCTAGCACCTCTCGCAATCACCAACGAACCCAAATGCAACACAAAAGATCGCTCAAGCAGCGATACCCGACATCCACTATCCCGTAACTGTCTGACTGAGATCAAATCCCGTCTCAGATCTGGCACATAACGCACATGACGTAGGGTAAATCTCATACCACTGGGCAAGGACAAACATATGTCTCCTGCACCCTCAATGTCATACACAACACCATCAGCCATGTGCACACAACCAAGTCTCCCACTAGAAAACGTGCTAAACCACTCACGATGCGACGTGACATGGAATGTAGCATCTGAATCTAGTAACCACTGTGAAGACAATGTGCAATCCGATATGCAATCCGTAGACATAAGATCATCTGAAGACAAGCTAGATGTAAATGTGACATCGCCGTCACAATCATACTCAGTAACCACCGTACTAATCTCACTAGCATCTGTCATGCCAAAATCTGCATCACGCATCTGTCGCCTCCGTTGTCTCAAACGCCTGAAACATCGACGCCTAATGTGCCCTCTATGTCCACAATGCCAA
Source organism: Adiantum capillus-veneris (assembly GCF_014529385.1). Lineage (NCBI taxonomy): Eukaryota > Viridiplantae > Streptophyta > Polypodiopsida > Polypodiales > Pteridaceae > Adiantum > Adiantum capillus-veneris. Next base: position 61,309,844 of record NC_140956.1, read on the forward strand.
CATGTCAAGTCTCTATGCCGTCGAGACTTGCGTGTGGGATCAATCTCTCCCATGGACATAGAAGTGGGACTAGACTTCCTTGTAGACATGGATGTCGCGTACATAGCATGTAAACTTTGCCATAAAGCATGAGTTGTAGTCTCCCTCGAGACCTGCCAGTAAACAGACTCAACCAGATGCAAACAAATCGTAGACATGGCTAACTCATCAAGATCCTGCCAATCATCATCACGCATAGACTTGGGCTTCGCCGATAAACCACACAAGGGTTTATCCTGCCCCAAATCCGCCAATGCAATAAGCATATGCTCCTTCCAAGCAACAAAATATGCACCATCAAACTGTGTCAGACCATAACGCTGGAATTCAAATTAAAAATCAGCCATAATGCTTGCAAAAGAGCAACCAACAATGAGTAGCAAATGTCAACCAAATCAGCCCTAAACTGGCTCGAATCGCATCAACAAAAGTCTGCAAATATGGCTCAAAACCTGATGCAAAGTTGCACCAAAAATCACAAGTCAATATAACTTAATCGCGCATAAATATTTGACAAAATTTTGGCAGAGTCTCCTTTGTAACTGGAGCAAAATATCAACAATAAACCTCAAAGAGAGAATAATATATGCCACAATGGCCAATCCGGGAATAAACTCGACCGGAATCACCTCACAAAGTCATACATATGAGCATACCCGCTCTTGCCGGAGTACCACTCAACGGCACCTCAAATGACATACATGTGAGTGATGATTGCTGCCAAAATACCTTTCAATCGATGACCAAATGTCTGCCAGATAACTATAGCACCATTTCGCAAAACCTTGCAAGATCTGTCGCTATGCGCAATACGAAATACGGCACACAAGGGCATACACAAGTGACTCCAAACTCCAACCAAATGATGACTGAAAATCACTTGTCAAAGTGGGAGTAAACTCAACCACTAAACTGTCAAAGAGCAACCTACAGATACGTAGAAGCTATGGCAAGAACCTGGATAAAATCCAACAGAGTTTCTTCTATAAATTGAGCCAAATCTCAAATAATCTCAGCCATAAACAAATACACAAATCCATATATGGCATACATAAACCGCCAAGACCATGGCAACATAGCACACTCTCGCATGAGTGGCTCTCTGGACAAATGCATATCCAAAAACCTGTGTATACCTATGAATTTGCTGGTTGCTGCAGAAAATACTCCGTGTGTGTGAGATATACCAAAAACAGTGTTTTTGGGACCCGAAAGTGCACAAATAAACCTGCTGCTGTACCTGTTGTAATTCAAAGCATAATTTCAGCAAATAGACATCACCATCGCGTCCGGAGCGTGCCAAAACCCTGACCTAGACTCCTGGATCATGTAGATCTGACTCTGTATGACGGAGCTACGCAAAAAACTGTGTTTTAGAGCCCGAAAATGGCAAAAACGAGCTGCACACAGTCTTGAACTTGCTCTTGCTCCACTCTGCATGATGCACTGTCCTCTCAATGCAAGCTCCAACGCAAGAGCTCTGCCACAATAGCATCCAAGCACTCGAATGTCAAGCTCTCCTCCGCCGAGCACTTCTCTAACGAGCTCCACAGAGCTCAAAAGCTCCTCTCACCAAGGAAGCCGCAACCGCCTCCTCGACCAAGCTTGACCACACCAAGCTCCTAAGCTCCAAAGACAATGCTCCTCAAGCTAAAATATCTCTCCGTGAAACTCCACGATCGAACTCCACCGTCGAGAGCGAGCGAGCTATCGTCTCGAAGCTCTTAAAGCCGTCGTGCTCTCCGCGGTCACCATAGCTCTGATACCAATTGAAGGGGATCGGGGAGCACCACAGACGGAGAGTGAGCGAGAGAAGGAGACACACGACACAGATATGGGTGGGGAGACTCCAAAGAGTGAGCAGCCCCCTATACACTTATGTTATGTATAAGGTATACAAGTCATTGGGCGCCCAGACTCTGGGCGGCCGGGCAAGGCACAAATGCCTATACCCCAACAGTATGTTATCATTGTCTGAACACTTTTTGAGAGTTTTAATAAACGTACCCCCAAATCTGATATCCGAGTTTTTTTGAATGTGAATATCAATAATGAAATTAGGGACTTTTTATTATCTCTCTCTAAGCTGATCTGGCATTTCTTACAAGGCCCATTTTTGAGTCCAAACTTTTCCTAATGAAAGCTTAATTTTGGTAAGTCTAAAAGGACATCATTATCATTATCAAGGTTTTTAATTTTTCTTGAGCTTTGGTGATCCAGATTTGATTATGACTATTGCATTGTCTTCTTTGTCTACTGCTTTTTAATATAAGTGTAACCATTCTCAATTCCAATGTGGTTCGCGATGACCTATCTACGAGCTAAATATGCTATTTTGAGTGCCTTAATGGTTGTTTTTTGACATTTCGACCATGGGAGAGTGTTCCTACACAATAGGGAGACCTTTTTGGATTATTTTGCTGCAATTTTTAGAACCTTGATCATGATAGATCTTAATTTTGTACCTTGTTGGATTGCAACCAAACTTGGTAGGATAGTGTCCCCAGGTGTCTTAGACCTCTAGCGTTTCGTTGCATTTGGACTTTGTTTGAGTGTTGAAATGTCGTCACAATCAAGAATGGTGAGATAGAACATAAGCATATTGCCAGACTAGAGAGTGATAGGTTTGCTAGTGCTAGAGATGGCTGTGTTTTGTAGGTTCACTTCTTGAGGTTGACACCTTCAAAGAGTCTCTGTGCCCCCATCTGAGTCGCTTTCCTGAGTATTAACATTATGTTAGTGCCAGATAGCTATGCTACAAATATCCATTGTGGCGACCCACTAACATTGGTGGCATTGTCGAGGATAGTGATCCTTAGGTGGTGAGTGATCTAGTCGTAGCTTTGAATTTTGAGACCTTTAATTTTGATTTCCATTCCATTTCGCAGTCAGGAAGTTAGACTCGGGGTTTAGTGCTTGGTAGAGGCTAGAAGTCGAGGACTTGCTAGATCTACTCTTGAGGCGCATACAGAGTTGTGAGTGAGATACAAAAGCATTTCGTTTTGCATTTTTTTGATGCTTTGAAAGTACTATTCCATCATCTGTTTTTGTTTTGTACCGTTTGTGTGTTTTTGTTCCTAGGATTCATTTCAATACTGAGGAGTAGGTTAGGTGACATTGTGATGAGATAAGACATATGCAAATTGCAAGACTAGAGAGTGATAGATTTGCTAGTGTTAGATATGGCTTTGTTTTGTAGGTTCACTTCTTGAGGTTGGCATCCTCAAAGAGTCTCTGTGCTCCATCCGCCGTCGTTTCCTTGATATTGACATTATATTAGTGCTAGATATCTATGCTACAAATATCCATCGCAAGGATGATCCGCTAACACATACATACATAGATAGAACACAATCATGATCTTACTATATGCAAGAAGTACACACAATATCTTGAAAGCCCTCTTCAATGGGAGCACCAAAAAATGAGACAATCCGAGGCAAGCAACAAGAGAAGTGACATCTAAACACCTACAACGGCTCCCCTATTGCTCATAGGACTTGGAGACTAATACAACACACAAACCTAAAAAAAGAAACAACACACCCAAACACCACACATACAATTTGACAAATCAAGACATACTACCTAGTTTTGTGGATAAGTAACTAGGACGTGAAGAGAGTGGGAAAAAGAGAAGAAGCAAAAGTGAGGAGAAAACTATGTCATTTTGTAATCTTAGATTTTGAACAAAGCAACAAGTGTGTATTCCTCTACACTATGAATACAAAGAAAGAGAGAGAGAGAGAGAGAGAGAGAGGTATCACACTTTTTTTTTTCTAACATGCACATATCAAACTCAAATCTAGCAAACACAATGATCGGAGCTCTTCAACATGAAATCACAAAACACACAAACGTGAAGAATCATAGCCTTGCAAGAATCAAGTCATCAAAATACCCATTAGTAGCCATCCAAGATTCACACTCAAAATAGCCACCCCATGCACTGTTTTAGGGCCCAGGGAATACTCTCCACCGTGACACCCTCTTACAGTGGCTTACCAAGGAATATGGCTACACAAATACACTCAAAAACACCAAACAACCAAAAGAAAACAAAGACAACTTGATAGTTTACACTTGCACGAGTTCCATGATGTGAAATTTTGACAAAATTAAAGAGAAAAAACCACAAGAATTATAAACGCAACCACCTCTTTGAATTCACCAAAATGGGCACACAATTGTAGGCAAGGCCATTTAATTTCTCTCTTCGCTCTTGTCTAATGGAAGCAACACTATCTTTGAAAATGAAAACACTCTAAGATAACAAGAATTAGTGCTTTGTGAAATGCATAAGGCACTTTGCATTTGGCTCAAGCAAGCTTAAGTAAAACTACGGGAATGGAACTCACTACACGAGCACATTAGAATTGGCATAATGCTTTTTGCATGTGTTGCATATGATTTATGGTGAAGTTCTTCAAAGCAAACCCCTCGTTTCATAAGTGTTGGAGTACATGAGTTTGCATAATCGCACTTAATTATATTGGTAAAGCTCATTTGCATATATACAATGCACGGAAAAAAACCGCCTAGTGAGGAAAAAAAATGCCCCGACGATCCTAAGTGTGTTTATAGCAATTGGGAGCACAAAGGGCTTTGCAAAATACCAAAAAGAATATGCTACAAGCTATAAAACAACATATTTGCATACCTAGAAAATCTCACAAGCACATAATCAACGCTATACACGATTTGAGAATGATAGAGAGCGAGGGAGAGTAAAAGAGCACATGCAAGTGCACCTCCTAGAACAAAGTGCTACACAAGCATGGCGAGAGAGGAGAGGTGAGAAGAGAGAAGAAAGACATAGATAGTGGGTGCGATCTCCTCCCATGCATGCATTTTCCTCTTGCATGCATTTATTTATAGATTGATCAATGCTTAAAAATGATTACAAAATATCCGCCCGGACATAAAGTGACCATTGCTGATAGAGAGCACTTTAATTACAAGATACACATAGATATGATATCCTTTAATATAGTCCCTCGCTTTAACTACAAGATACACATAGACATGCTATCCTTTGATGTAGTCCCTCGCTTTTGCCACTTGTTAACTGCAATAAATAAATAATTATTAATTTCCACTTCATACCTCTCTGTGTTAGGAAGTAATTGTCCTTAGTTACAGCAGTCAGGAGTATAGAGGGTCCTACAAAATACCAAAAATAACATGCTGCAAGCCATAAAACAACAGATCTCCATACTTAGAAAATCCCAGAAGCACATAATCGATAGAATACATGATTTGAGAGCGACAAAGAGTGAGAGACAATAAAAGAGCATGTGCAAGTGCACCTCATAGAGTGGAATGATACACATGCATGGGGAGAGAAGAAAGACACAGACACTGGGTGCAATCTCCCCTCATGCAAGAGTGAGCATTTTCCTCTTGCACGTATTTATTTATAGAATGATCAATGCTCAAAGATGATTACAAAATGTCCACTTGGACATAAAGTGATGATAGCCCATAGAGTTGTTCAAGGAGTTGCCTGCACCAATCCGCTACCCTCTTGAGCCGGCTATGATGCCAAGTTGGTGCTGCTATGTGCGCAAGGAGAGACTCTAGCGTGGTGTTACCAAAGGCATCCAAAATGGCTGAAAGGATTTCTAGCCACATGGATGTCACTTCTCTCTTTTTAATAAATACTATAGACCCCTCGAGGCACAAAATGTGCTTGAGAATGTATCTACATTTCTCTCTCGGTTACTACAACACCTCCACTCACAATTGTACGAAAAGAAAATAGATGAAGAATAAATCATTGTGAAGGATTCTATTGCATTCTGCTGTGTCATGATGATGTTGAGGGGAGGTGGACACGAAGGCCCATGTTCCGAGGGTCATCGTCAGTGTCTGTCGCTAAGAACATATGTGGCCCTCATCTTCCACCTAAGATGAAGTTTTTTCTTTGGAGAGTACTATGGGGGGCATTACCTACGGGTGCAAAGATTCAAGTCTTGATAGATGCTCGCAATGCAGAATGGCTAGAGAGGACCTCCCTCACTTGTTCAAGGAGTGCCTTACGGTGAGCGGCTTGGCAAGAAAGATTTGCAAGTGGGTGCAAAAACCTGGAAGATTGGATTTTTCAAGAACGGCCTCTTCCTGGGTGGGTTGGTTTGCAAGAGCCATGAACTGCTTGTCAGCACACATGTTATCAGATTATTTTACTTCAAACATGTGGAAGGCGAAGAACTCTCGAGTACACCCTAGAATTAGCTAGGTTCACTGAGATTGTACAAAAAAGCAGGGAATCGATCGTCGCCGTAGGGAGGCATATGAACTTAGATGAGTGCAATATGGCTACTAATGCCATTGTGACTGAATAGTTCGGTCGGGTGCTTCCTTTTGTAGAGGTCTTTGTCAAGGTGTAGCAGGGTGGCTCCCTTGTTGACATTGTTTCTATGGTCACTAAGGAGACATCATGGCTCGGCTCAAGCATGACTTAAATCTGTAATTTTTTTTGGATGAGTTAATATATTACACTCACCATTGTGAGTTTTTTCACCAAAAAAAAAAAAGATTTGCGGAGCATCTCTCCTCTCGCTTCCAACAGCCCATGAGGCTATAGATCAAGAGGCTCAAAGCAGTGCTGTGGTAAGGCAGATAATGCACATTGGGTGTTGGAAGGGACTACAAAAAGTAGACAAGTGCGGCCCCCTCTGGAGTGTGGGGCTAGGTGGCCTCTCCTTCTCCTCACGTGCCTTCCCTTGGTCAAGCTCTGCTTTTTGGATCATGGGAGAGGTTGTCGATCCTTCCCTAGGGGAGGAGAATTGACAACCAAATCAAGTGCAGTCTACCCTCCTTCTCTAGGGGAAGCAGAGGTTGTCGGTCCTTCCTTAGGAGAGGAGAATCAACAACCAAATCAAGTGCAGTCTACCCTCGCATGTCCTCCTTTTGAGTGGTAGTCAGTTGTTGGCATAGTGATAGTGAGGGCTCCTCTCAAGTAATTCATGGCTCCATGAACAACTTGCTTCCTTTTCGACGGATATGGTCATGGTAAAGTGCAGTTTACTAAAAAAAGAAAGAAAAAAGACTTGTTTGATATTGAAGGGATAAATAAGTCAAAACAAAGAATTAGAATTCCCTTGTGCTAGCAAAAATAATGATGAATGTTTTTGTGTACAAGAAAACACTCTCATGAAGGAGCTTTGTCGCTTCAAGGATCAATCATAAGGTTCACGCTAATATGTGTATTGAAGGGCGTGTATGATTCTTTATGTGCTTGGCATCACACATGGAAGAGGCATGTGGGAGGAGTCTACACAAACATGCTCTAGCTTTGGGAAAAAAAACAATTACAGCTTCAAAGGAGTGTGTATTCTTGATATGTGCAACATATGCACATATCCCCGTTTGTAGTGTAAATTTACCGGTCAATATTGAGAAGTACAAGTCGTGATTTCATTGAACTTTGACAAATTTTGGGCATTTCAATTATAAATAAGGACAAATACCTTTAGATTGTTGTATAAATCCGGATGTCTACTTGGCTTGCCTTGAAAGAACAAGGTTGAAAAAAAGGTTTTATCAGAGCAATGACATGCACAAGAGCAATAGTATGTGCTCCTTGCGATAGATTGTGAACTGCGAGTCCCAGTGTTCGGGAAAAATTATTTTTCCAAACATACAAAATTCCTTTCCTTGAATTTGCCAAGAGGAAATTTGAGAAAATTACGTTACTTTTTTTAGGTTTTTACACTATTTTTCTCTATTTTGGGGCAGAATTTCTCCTTTTCCCTTGCCCTCAACCGGCATTTTTGATATTGAAAACGGCATGATATTAAACTGAGACATATTTTTCCCGAACACTGACTGTGACCTAAACTAGTGGTCCAAACCACTAGCGGTCTATCCTACTCCAGTGCCTTCAATTGTGTGGTTAGTGATACTCTTACAAATTCCCTCTTTTGTCAATTTATATTTCACTCATTCTGATGAGGGCACGTACACCTACTCACACACATCACAACATGCAATTGAAGTCTTCGCCATTCGTTCCCTTACAACTTGTTGTCTGAGAGAGATGGCAAAGGGTACCCATCCCCGACTCCTAAAACAAAAAAACAACAATGCTTGAAGAATAAGCCTAAAGGGCACTAAGTTGTTGTTGGTTTCTCTTCAAGTTAACGCCAAGACATGGATTGGATCATTGTGAGAAACGATACTTGAAGTCAAAATCATCAAGCATCCAAGTTTGGGATGATTATGCTTTGTATGTGGACGCATGTGGTTGGAACTTTGAGTACATCGTTGTTGTAAGCAAAATGAGAGTAAGTTACCTTGTTGCTTGCAAATTACAAGTGTAGTGGTTAGTTGCCTAATATTTGATGCTCATTGAAACTATATTGACAACCTCTTGTGTGAAAACAACCTTTGCTATTGACAAATATCTATCTCAACGAAGACACCAATCAAACAATGCTTTCAAGTATGAAACATTTCTTTTCGACCTTTTCTCGATACTCACAATGTTGAGTGGAGTAGTTATATTAACTCATTTGAAGAATGTACAAAAGACTTATCTCTTTATCGGAAGAAGATGGACGGGAGAAAGGATCACATCTTTCGACACTCGGGGGTACCTATCGAGAAAGGATCTACCTACAAACAAGCTTTTGATTGGGTCCACAAAAGAGTTAAAAAGAGAATGAAGCATTGGGAATTCATCCTCATTCCCTTCCATTGTAGGGCTACGACTATTAACAACATCTTCATCCCCTACATTATCGTCATTGCACTTTTCTTGCAACTTTCTGGGAAAATTTGGAATGCCTTTCTTAAAACAATCAAAGAGTTCTTGTGGAGAAATAAATTGACAACATGCAAACAATGGCAATGGGGTAAATGGTCGAAAATTGCTAAACCTAAGGCTTATGGTGGTCTTGGCATTCTTGGCCCTGTCACTCATGGTCAGGCGTTATGCACCAAACTGTCCTGCACCCTGGCTAATTCAGAAGAGAGCTGCCCAGGTATGGCAGGTATGTAGTCCCACATGGAGTCTAAAGGAGGGCCTTGGCATGACCTACGCTTATAGAACAGGTTTCTCCCACCCATTGATGTAAAGATTAAGCTAGGAGGATTTACCGGGAAATTTATTGATAAATGTTGTAAAGTCATAGCCTCACTCATATGGAAGGAAGAAATCAGGTACTGGAAGAGAACGACTAGACAGTGATCTCCTTGGGGCCCCATGGTGGAGGGCTTGGGATTGAGTTTGCCAAGAATCTCAACAACAAGGGCTTTGGCACCGTAGAGTCTTTTTGGGATTATCAGAAAGGGGGTTGGTATTCCCTAGAGCATCTAAAGGTGATCTACATACTTTCAATCCAAGCGGAGATCCTCATCAGTAGAGTTCTGGAAAGAACCTCAACCCTAATCCTCTCTCCCTGCTTCACACATGTGGATTGGAAAGCTTGGAAGTGGCTTGGGGAAAGGATTTTCGATTCACTCAATACTAAAGCTATCTATGAGAAGATGTGCAGCTCTGAAGACTGGATCAAGCCCCTCAAAAGAATCTGGGCTAAAAAGTGGACTTCATACAAATGGAGCCAAGTAGTAGGAAACATTTGCAAGGCCAAATGCGATGAGTGGGATAAAGTGTTTCTTTGGAAGGTGCTTGTTGGAGTCATGCCTATAGGAGAAAAGGCAAAAGCGATAGGTTTAAGCCAAGGTTCCTGCATCAGATGTAAATACCCGAATGAGACCCTCTTGCACCTGTTCTGGGAATGTCCAAAAATCAGAGGCTTCACAGGTTCAGTCTAGAGATGGGTATACTCCCAGCTGGTCACTCCCTCCTTTAGACACAGCCTGGTTATGGGCTCTAGGGTAAAGGGGCCAATAAAAAACCACCCTCCAAAGAAAGAACAATAACACCCCCAATAATAAGACAAAGCTGAACCAACTTTGTGCAATTCAAAAGAATGCTCAACGTTCATTTTATTTGAAATGCAACCCTTTCATTGGGCAATGGATGACTTTAACCCTTGTTGGCAGGCATGTCTTTCTTTTGGAGTTGGTGTGTCTTCTTTTTCACACCCATTTTTGTTACACAGGAATGCATAAATGGATTTATAACTTTTGGCTCCGATCATCAAAAAAGTTGAGATCAATTTTTTCGTAAAGCTCTCGACGAAGCGAATCAAATGAGCTACTGATTGGTTATAATTGGGCTCGGAGATCAGAGATCTACGCTCCCTCTCTTAGGTGGCCTTAAGTTGGGGGTTTTACCCTAGATGCATTGATAATGAGGATCTCCTAATTGACATTTGTATAGTAAGAACGATGGCTTTAAGAGAAATTTGGTAGTCCAAAAATGCGCTACTCTTTGAGAAGAAGTGTATCCTTTGGACAAAGTACAGGTTAAGGAAACTTGCTGGTGGCTTATCTTTAGTAGAAGAAAGCAACAAAGCAAGCTTCTCTAGAAAGAGTATGAAAAATCAATAAGAGAAATCTCATAATTTGTAATATATTGTAAGGGTTTGTGTGTGGTCAATTGTCTCAAATCCCATGAGGGGCTTTGAACGAATTTGGAAACCCCTGTGTGCAAAGGATATGCCAGGGTTTACATGTATTTTTTTGAGTTAATTCAAATCGAGCTCAAATGAACATTTTTTTAAAAACTAAATGTACAAAAGACCTCGAGCACATCACGTACCTTGAGGTAACAATAGTAATGCATAGGGACTTTTGGTATTAAACCCGAGAGAGCTACGTGAGAGAGATATACCATAGAATATTAACCCCAAGCTGGCTTGTCTCACTAACATTACGTGGTGCTAGCTAGAATGGAGCATTGTAGCTTGAAGTGCTTGGACCCACTCATCAGAGCTCCTTCTATTTCCAATAGAAATAATCACTTCTCTACTTTTTTGGATAGTCTCAATGAAGCTAGCAATTGAGAGGGCATTTTCAAAAACACGTTCGTTCCTAGATCTCCATACTTGTTTGAAGTAGCAAAAGAGGACCACTAGTGTGCAAGTGAGAATGTCTTGGTTCTTAATAGACTCCCCTCCCATGATTAAGTCATCCTTGTAGAAAATTAGCTTCCTTGTCTTCTATATCCATTTGTAGACTTTGCCGACCAATCTGCTTATAGAGACAGACATTCTTTGACTAGGTGCAGGAGATCTTCACTTGTCGCTTTGCTACCTGAGCATCTATTTGAAGCATGTAGGGTTTTTTTTTTAAAAAGAAGGGTCTCTCTCCCTCTCTCTCTCTCTCTCTCTCTCTCCCCCCTTCCTTGTAATCTAAAGTATCTCTCTAGCTTTCCCTCTTTGGACGTGAGAGATTCGAGGTCTCTCTTTCTCTCACTCTCTCTCCCCTTTTGCACACATAGAGAGAGGAGACTATTGGCCAACAAAGGAAAGAGGGACCAACACTAGGTGTGTGTGTGTGCGTGCGCGCGCGCATGCGAGAGACGTGGCCCCAGAGGAGATCGCCCATACCTACACCAGAGAGGAGGGAGCAGCGGAACTACTTTTTTTAAAATGCATTCGGTATGTTGGTGAGAAATTGCTCGAGGTGCTTTGGCTCGAGGAAAAGATCACATTTGAATCAACAAGGTCGCGCATTCTACCTCAAAAAGTGTTTGATGGATTTGGCTTTGATTGAGTGCTCCAAAATGGAATCCTTGGAGATTCCATGTAATTGAGAGTGATTGAGTAGTAGCTATAGCGAGTTGAAGTAATGCAATTAAGACATCCTATACTATTTCAAACAATGTTATGCCTTTTTTTTTGTCCTATTTTGCCTAATAGATTTAGCTTTGTTCGTGGCTTCCATGGATGATGGAGGCCTCAAGTCTGCGTGACACCAACGAAACACAACCACTAGAAGCTACATGAAAGATTATTTCAAATGAGGAGACAATACTGTGGGCCAAACGCCACTACAAACCTTCCTTAATAATTACATTCCAAGCATTAAAACGATGATAAAGCATTATTAAAGAAATGCTACAAATGTTCAAGTGTCACAATTTTTTGAAAAATGTAGAATTTGATTTTTTAATTAAAAAAAGTTACTTGTCACAATTAGAAGAGTAGGTGCAATTTTTGCTAGGAATCACATCTTTGAGATTTCTTCTTTTTTCTTGAAAAACTCACAGAAGTGATTGATGTTATAATAGACATATAACAAAAATTACAAGACTAGCCTTGCTCACAATCCGAGTTATGCATCCACAGGACTTGGTAGATACATGAGAGCAACTTAGGTTAACTCTAACTCATCTCAAAACAACATTGATGGCCCAATACCATTCGTCAAGGTTCTTTCTTTTAGCAAATGAGACAATTAGTTCTTTGCTTTCTTGCACGATCTTTGAGAAGTAAGCACAAGATAGACACTTCTCAAAGACCTGGTAGTTCTTGGCCTTCCATATATGCTTGAAGTAGAAAAATCTAACAATCTTAGTGCAAAACGGTAATACTTGGCTTTTCATTCCCATCCCTCCAAGGATGAGGTCGTTCTCGTAGAACCCAACCTTCTTGGTCTTTTGAACCCATTTGCACGTCTTTCCTGCCAGTCCACTTATAGCTGGGCACTCCTTGAACAAATGTGCAAGGTCCTCTCTAGTCACTTTGCATCCTGAAACCTATGCGATCCCTCTAACAAAGATCTTCACTCTTGTTAGCATGCCCCCCCAAAGTAGTTTCCAAAGAAAGATCTTCATTGTCAAAGGCCACTATGTCTTCCAAATGTTATTGGTTACCACCCTCCACCTTACTTCTGCCCATTGCTTTCCCCAGAGACTATCAAGGAGAAAGAACCAATCTGACAAGGCCAAGATCCCGTGGTAGATGTCTTTGGTCCTAGGTTTGAAGAAATGTCTATCCTTGGGCCACTATTAGGCCTTCCACTTGAGTGCAGATTCGCACACTGGCATATAATAACCCATCCAAAACTCTATTGACCAAAAATATTTTTCTCTCGTTCATGAGAAATCGGGCAGCACCTTTCTAGCTCCTTTTCATGTTGTCCCAAAGATTTCCCAGATGACTGAGCCCTTTATTGTTGATCTTTCTAGCTATCTCTCTCTAGAAAGGGTTAAATTGCAGGCTTCCCACCTTTGCATCCAAGGGGACTAATGGGGGACTAATGAGAGATGGAATTGTGAAGTACCTTGTCACCTCTCCCCATTCCAACATCTCCGAAGCTCAATTACACTTTCTTACAATCTCGCCTATCGTGCCTCCCAGTCTTAAGTTGAATAATTGGGGGACGAGCAATTGTATCTCTAATTTTTTCCACTTGCCCCCCTTAGAGGTCAAATTTACCTCGTCAATCACGTCCTTTGCATAATCGCCCATGCTTGGTCCTGCAGCATGATAGACGTCAAGAACTTAGCACACTGGGCTTCAGCTCGCTGTCGAGGTGAGCTCAAGGCACAAGAGGTGAGGATAGCTTCAGCTCAACCTACTGCTGTGTGGAAGATTCCCACACCACTGCCGATGCCTCAACCCTCCTAGAGATTCCATTCAGCATCTTGAAGCTTCCCGTGCCAGAAGAAGCCAAAGGATTTCCTCTCCAAGAGAGGGGGTTGCCAAGGCACCCACTCTTCCAAAAAAAAAGGAGACCAATTGCTGCACGTGGTTGAGAGCAAAGGTGCACGACTAGGTTGCCCCCTCTCGGGGTTAAAAGTAATGGTTCAAACCAAGTCTCTTTAGTACTTTTAACCCTTACTAGTAGATGCAGACTCTACTTTGGTTATGTTATTTAGAAGAACTACGATGGCGCTTGGCCTATTAAAAAATACTATGGAAAAACAACAATAAAGACTCGCTGCCTTGGCAATGGACAAGCTGGGAGGCAACAACTAGGCTGGTTATAATGGAATTAGGTTAATAACATTGATTGTAGCGGAATTAAAATGACAGTACTGAGAATTTCATTAAGAGAATTCCTAATGAAGATAGAGAGGGAGTACTTGATTAAAGATATCAATATAAACATGACACCTAGTTTGCTTGGCATGAACAATACTTGTAAAAGAGAGAGAATTAGAGGAATTGACAACAGTTGAGGACCGGATTTACTTGGAGCCGGTCCCCACTCCAAAAGGATTTTGTTATATATGTTCTCCCATAAAGAGAGACTTGGTACATTATATTCTTTGTGTTCCTTGAGACCTTGTTGATTCCATGAAGATGGAAATCTTCATGCACCAATATTATGCCTAAAACAACAATTAAACTTACTTGCAATAGCATAAACTTGTCCCCGGTCTCAATCCCAAGACCTCAAACACCTTCAAAGGTGAAGAGAACTAGTAGGAAGTGACAAAAGTAAAGAGGAATAAGATGTAGCATACGAGAAATAAGTATTCTCCCTACCATAAAATACTCTTAGAGCTTAGTCCCATATGCCTTATGTGAAAAAGAGGAGCTCTTGTAGTGTGTGCGTGTGTTATTTCTCATTACCTTCAAAGAGGGCTTGCCCCATGCAAGTGGAGTGTCCACTTGGCCACTTGCATCCACTTGGTGACCATAGTCCAAATTTACAAAAGTTTCAAATACCTACCATAGGCAATAGTCACCCCTTTTGTCCTGGGCCGAAAGGATTTTAATGCTAAACTTTTGAGGTTTGAATGAAGCTTAAACCAAGGTCTTTTAAAGCTCTATTAAGTGCACATTGCTCTTTGGTAGACCTCTCTCCATTTGGACCCCTATTAAGAGATAACTATCCCTCCTCCTGGCCCCTTGCTGAGATATGTCTAGCATCACATATCTGTATTCTAACCCTTCTTCCCTTCTACCTTTGCATATTAAATGATCAATTTAGTATGAGAAAATCATTTGGGATAGGTAGATATTAGATTTTATGACATTACCTCTCTCTTGAAATCATAGTCGTCCTTGACTATAAAGTAGAGGAGGTAAAGTCTAACCATTAGTCCATGGTTTCCTAGCCGGTAAAGGATCCATTTTTATCCTACGACATCATTCTAAAAAGAATGATTTATTCATTTGGTGCTTGAGAGACTTAGCTACCACAAACATGTTTGCTCTTTAGTCCATATCACATTCCCAAAGTTGAGTGACAAATTCTACTTGGTGTTTGGGAGACGTCATCATCACGAACATGATCCTAAGCATGAATACTTTTTAAATTTGTGCACAATAAAAGAAAAACAGAGAGTATTATAAGACAAAAACATTGTTAATCTAAAACGCATTTACATTTGCTTAATCTAGTGTAGCATTGTAAGCATTGACAAGGTTCATATTATCCTTAAGCTATGTTCCTTGCATCCATCTAGCATCTTCAAAAGGATAAATTTTGAACTTAATAAGATACCTTTGGATAATATTACCATGTCTTCATGTTGAAGCATGGATTTGGCTTGAAGCACCTCTTCTTGATCCTCGATCTCTGGTGGAGGGTCTTCATTTATTGGTTCTGTTGGTGGCTCTCCTTTGTAAGGCTTGAGTAGGCTCACATGAAAAGCATTGTGTATGAGCCAATGATTGGGAAACTTTAGTTGATAAGACATCTCGTTGATGGGCTTAAGAATTTGAAAAGGACCGTAGTATCTTTTTACTAATTTAGCATAATACTTCTGGTGGCCTGCAAGATTCTTGCCCATAGTTTGCCTTAGACACGCCTTGGGGAATTTTAGCAAGACCCAATCATTTTCCTTAAAAGCTAAGGCTCTTCTGTGCTTATTAGCAATAGACTTTTGCCTTTGTTGTGAGATGGATATAGCTTCTTTAATCTTTTGTGAAGATTCCTATAGGTCTCGACTATACTCATCTCAGTGAAGATCTTCCCATGTACCTCAAGTAGAAAGGGACTTTTAGATCTTCCCTCAATGACATCAAAAGGTGCCTTCCTTGTAGAACTGTGTAAAATGTTATTGTATGCATGCACTACAAGGGGTAAGTACTTTTCCCATTGTGATCATTGATCTACTTCTGCGACATAGGTTTTTAGTAGATCTAGGATTGTAAGGCTAGCTATCTCACTTTGACCATCCGTTTGTGGGTGAGAGGCTGAAGAGAAATTTAACCTTGTGCCTAGGTTCTCAAAGAGACCCTTCCAGAAATTACTGATCATTTTAGGATCTCTATTCAACACTATAGATGTTGACAAGCCATGATATTTGAAAATTTGAGATGTGAAAAGGTTTGCCATTTGGTGTGCTTTAATAGTATTTTTGACATGTATAAAAATGTGCTTGTTTGCTAAACCTGTTGACTATTGTCCATATTCTTGTGTTCCCATGGATAGACTTGGGCAATCCAAAGATAAAATCCATGGATATGCTCTCCCATGGTGAAATGGGAATTGACAATGGCGGAAGTAATCCAAGTTGCTTCCCTCTATCATACTTCGTCTTTTGGCACACCACACATTTTGAAACTTACTCTTGTTATGTCTACTTTCATAGTGGGCCAATAGAAATAGGTCTCTACTCTCCGAAGAGTAGGTTGAATTTCTCTATGCCTTGCATAAGGAGGAGCATGGGATTCATACATTACTTTCTCACGAAGTGAGTTAGTAACAAATAGCCTATTGCCATAGAGAAGTTAGCCATCCTGCAAGGTGAATGGTTCGTCTTTCTTCCCTAAAGCAAGGGTTGAAATCACATCTTTGAAATCGGTTTCAGTAGCATACTCATCTATCATGAAAGATAGATCATTGTGAGTTGCTATAGATATCGCATTTGCTCTTGGCCGTCGTGATAGTGCATCAACCACTTGATTATGTTATCTAGCAATGTGAGCAATATAAAAGTTAAATTGCAAAAGAAAAATTTTCCACCTCATTTGTCTGTCAGAGAGCTTGGTTTGCGTCATAAAATACTTGAGGCTTTGGTTATCTGTGCGTAGGATGAATGGAGTCCCCAAAAGATAGTGCTTCCATGAGTCTAGGGCATGTAGAACAACTAGTAAAAGTTCCTTTTTATGTACGCCTAATACTCGCTCATCAAAGTTAATGCTTTACTCTTGTATGCTATGGCCTGTCCTTCTTGAAGAAAAAGTGCTCCAAGGAAATCACCACAAGCATCACATTGGACCTCAAATGGTTTTGAGAGATCCAGTAGTGTAAGCACAGATTGAGAGATAAGATTCTCTTTAAGCTTGTCAAAAGCAATTTGCTCTTTTGCAGTCCATGTATACCTAACGTTCTTTTTTTTAAAGCCACGTACTGGTCCTTCTATTAGCAAGAATTTCTCTATGAAGCATCTATAGTATGCACATATACCAATAAATCTTTGTAGCTCGTGTAGATTCCTTGAATTAGGCCGTCTTTTATTACTTCTAGCTTCAATGATTCCATTCAAATGCCATCTTGAGAGATAATGTGACCTAAGTATTGAATCTCTTGTAGGAAAAATTCACTTTTCTTTTGATTAATGAAAAGTTTATTATCTCTCAAAACTTGAAATATTACTTGGAGATGTTGCTTATGCTCCTCAAGAGAAGTGGAGTAGATAATGATATCATCAAAGAATACTCTAGTAAACTTGCGGTAGGGCCTAAAGGTTTTCTCCATTAAGAGGTTGAATGTAGCCGAAGCATTTGTCAAGCCAAAAGGCATGACAAGGTATTCATAAAGACCAAATGTCGTACAAAAAGCGATCTTTAAGATATCTTCATTGATTACCCTTATATGATGATAACCACTTTTAAGGACAACCCTACTAAAGTAGGTAGTGTTGGGATTCAGGACAACTGGCCGGACATCCCACTTACTCCTAACCCATCTACTAACTTAACCATGTATACACTTATTCTTTAATACAACATAATAAGGAGCTGCAATAGGATAACATTGCCGTGCGCTCCACCCAAAGCAGGTCTCTCTCTCTCTCTCTCTCTCTCTCTCTCTCCTCTCGCACTTGCACTCGCACACGCTTCCCATGGCACCTTCAACTGGTATCAGAGCAGGGTTTGTGCTTGCAGTCTTCGCGTCCATGCGCGCGCTCACTTTCAAAAGTGCAAACAGGTTTCCAATTTTGGCATCGATAAATTTAGCATTCTGAGAGAGTTTCCAGTAGGTGTCCTGTGGTTTTACCTCCCTTTCGAAGGTGTTCATGCAGTAGAAAGCTTCACCCGAGCTGCGCTTTAGGAGTTGTATTTTTCAACTCCACTTTTGCTACAGGTACATGTACAAGTACAGGACACAGGTGCAAGATATTTAGAGACTATTTTGGGATGGCATATAGCCGCTTTATGGCTATTATGTGCTATTGAGATGGTGTTTATGGGCTGATTAGGAGCACTTTTCGGCATCGACATTGTCTCGGGTTTTTCAGGCATCCATCTCCTCACAGGTTCTTGCATACATACAAGACATCTAGGTTTCTTACAGGTTGCAGTGTTTTGCATCAACACAGATTTTAGTGGGAGTTTTGATGCACATATGCATTGTTTTGGCACTTTTGAGAGTGCTTGAGCTCTTTTGAGAGTGGTTTTACTCCCCGCAGGGATTTGTTTACTACTTGCACATTTTGTTTGGCACCTGTTTGAGTGTGTATACTGCACCTTGCAGTATTGTTGACAATGGATGTATGTTGAGTTGCAGAAACTACCATATGTACCTTTTGTGGAGCCGATTTGGCTTGCTTTTGGTAGTCCTAACCGTTTCTGAGACTCGGTTCGAAGGCCCTTTCTGAGACTGGGCTGGTTTCTTATCTGCATAACCTTTTGTGAGGGTCGATAGCGTGAGGTTTTCTTGAGCTTGGGGATTCTCAAATGTTGAGATCCTTTCGATGATACAGGTTGCTGGAGTACCCCTTTTTTGTGGCCCCACAATAGGACATGTATAGAGAGGGCTAGGTGCATTTGACGCCGTGTTGGCAGTCTTGGGTCAGCTTTTGACTTTTTATGCACAGTTAGTGGTTGATGCGCATGTCTTATGCTTTGAGAGCATTACTTTTGATGCGTTACTGATCTCTTGTGACAGTATTGGATTGAGATTCTGTTAGTTTTTCGGGGGAAACTCTATTGAATTTTTTCCAGAATTACC
The DNA here is from genome assembly GCF_014529385.1 of Adiantum capillus-veneris. NCBI lineage: Eukaryota > Viridiplantae > Streptophyta > Polypodiopsida > Polypodiales > Pteridaceae > Adiantum > Adiantum capillus-veneris. The sequence continues at coordinate 61,328,876 of NC_140956.1, forward strand.
AGTGTTTATCACCATATTATCTTTAGCTTGTAGCCATGTCATCTAGTGGTGAAAATGATATTTACAATATCCAAAAATTTGATGGGACAAATTTTGCTATCTAGAAAGAGCAGATTCAAGATGTTCTTATACAAAAAGGCCAACTGGATCCTATCATGGAGCCCAGAGGGCGAGTATACAGATGTTGAGTGGGAGAAACTTGATGCTAAGGCCAAATCTACCCTCCGTTTGCATTTGGCTGAATGTGTGTACTTTACTATAGTTGGAGAAAGGACTTCTAGAGAAGTATGGGATAAGTTGTGTTCCAGTTATGAGAACAAAAGTGCCACTAATAAGGTTTTCTTGATGAAGAAGCTATTTGAACTTTGTATGAAGGAAGAGGGCACTATTTCTACTTACATTAGTGAGTTCAATATCATTTTCACTCAGTTGACCACTCAGGGTTTGGTCTTCGATGAGGAAATCAAATGTATATTCTTGCTATGCAGTTTACCCTTGTCTTGGGATACATTCTGTACTGCAATTAGCAACTTAGCACTTGGTACCGGTCTAGTGTACAATGACGTCCTTGGGAGTCTGTTTACTGAGGAGATTCGCAGGAAATCTCTCGAAGGCAAGAAAGATGGTGATGCATATGTTGCTAGTGATAGACAAAGGGGTCGCACTCAAAGTCGTGCAAAAAGCAAGGAACGTGGGGGCTCACGCAGTAAGTCTCGGGGTTCTATGCGTAATGTCGAGTGCTATCACTGCCATAAAAAAGGGCATGTGAAGAAGGATTGCAGAAAATGGCAGCAAAGCAAGAAGGATAAACAATCTGGTGAAACTTCTAAGTCTGATGATTCAAACAAGGGCAAAGCAAAGTTAGAGGAGATCAATGTGCTAGAGTCTTCAAATGCTTCTATTGTAGAGACTCTTCCAATGGTTGTTATGCCACTTACCTCTGACGTATTGGTCTTCACAGAAGATCTACCTATCGAGGCTCTTGTTACAAAAGATGCGCAGTATGAACAAAATTGGATAGTAGATTCTGGTGCGAGTTTCCATGAGACCACATAGAGAGTGGTTCTCTACTTATTCTCACTCTTGTGACAAAGTGAGACTTGGTGATGCTTATGAACTAGACATTGAGGGTATCGTAAATGTCAAATTGCATCTAAGGAATGGCACGCACTTTACTATATGTAATGTCAGACATGTGCCCAAGTTGACTAAAAGCTTGTTTTTTGTTGGACAGCTTGATGATTTGGGCTACAACACCACATTTGGCAATGGTTTGTGGATAGTATGCAAAGGTAATCTTGTTGTACTCAGAGGTCAGAATCATGGTACCTTGTATTCCATGCATGTTGTGTCAGATTGGTCATGATTACATATCTATAGCAGAGCTGCCGTCTACTGAGTTGTGGCATTGCCGGCTAGGTCATATTAGCCAAAAAGGAATGAGAACTTTGACTCGTTTTGGCTACTTACCTGTCTTATCTTATGTTGAATTTCCTGTTTGTAAGCACTGTATCTATGGCAAACAGTCTAGGTCCGTGTACTTACCATTGGGTCAAAAGTGAGCTGAACCTCTAGATTTAGTGCATAGTGATGTTTGTGGTCCTATGTCAACCAAATCTCTAGGGGGGCCAGCTATTTTGTGACATTCATAGATGACTCTACTTGAAAGGTGCGGGCATATCCTTTGAAACAAAAAGGATCAAGTCTTCCTGTGTTCTAAAATTTTTTAGCACTCGTTGAGAATCACTCTGGCAAGAAACTCAAGAAGTTGAGAACTGACAACAGTGGAGAGTATGTCTCCAAGGAGTTTGACAATTTTTGTGCTAAAAGGGGGATTAAAAGGCACTTTACACACCTGCTCAGAATGGAGTTGCTGAGTGCATGAATCGTACAATTCAGGAAAGAGTCATAGCCGTCTTTCTAGAGCAAATCTCACACAAGGCTTTTTGGGCAGAAGCCATCTGCAATGCACATTATAAATTGTTCGCCTAGTATGCCATTGAATTATGAGATTCCAGAAGAGTTATGGTCTAAACATAAGCCCCACTATGACCATCTACGTGTTTTTGGTTGTGAAGCTTATGCTCACGTGCCTAAACAACTTTGACAGAAGTTAGAGCCAAAGCCACACAAATGTATTTTCATTGGATATGGTGCAGATGGAGAGATGGGATATCGTCTTTGGCACTCGGAATCTTGTCGAGTCATCCGTAGTTCAGATGTGATCTTCAATGAGTCAAAGATGCATAAACAACCTATCAAGGAAATACAGATTTGGAGAGTCACTTTTGAGGATGTTGCCTCAGAGACAGTGAAATCAACTCAGCGGGTTAGTGATGTACCTTCCACTAGCAATGCTATAGAGGGAGCGGATAGCAATGGTCAAGGAGTGAGACGGTCTACTAGAGTCTCTCGTCCACCTGCGCGTTTCAAGCCAGGTCTTGATTACATCATTGATTGCGGTGAGCCAAGATGCTACCAAGAAGCCATGATGACGGATGATGTGGTGAAGTGGGAGCAGGCTATGGAATCTTAGTATAACTTGATTCTGGCTAATGACACTTGGGACTTGGTAGAGCTACCCAATGATGCAAAAGCTTTACCTTGCAAATGGGTTTACAAGAAGAAATTTTCCTCAGGTGATCCAAATTCAAAGTACAAGGCTAGACTTGTAGCCAAAGGGTTCAAACAGCAAAAGGGAGTCGATTTTGATGAAATCTTCTCGCCTGTGGTCAAGATGACAACGCTTAGAACCGTACTTGGTCTTGTAGCGATTGAGGACATGGAACTTGTCCAAATGGATGTGAAGACAACATTTCTTCACGGGGATCTCGATGAGGATGTTTATATGTAGCAGCCTGAAGGGTTTGTTCAGGAGGACGCATCTCGCGAGGAGCTAGTATGTAAGCTAAAAAAGGCACTTTATGTCTTAAAGTAGGGTTCAAGGCAGTGGTATCATAAATTTGATGCATGTATGAGGTCTCAAAGATATAAAAGGAGCAAAGAGGATCACTTCTTGTACACAAGAAATCTAGATGATGGCTCGATGATCATTCTAGTTTTGTATGCTGATGACATGCTTATAGCTGGAAAATCCATTGCGGAAATTTCCAACTTGAAGAAAACACTTAGAAATAATTTTGCAATGAAAGATTTGGGGGATGCTACACACTTTCTTGGCATGTGAATCAAAAGAGATCGCAAACGTCATATTCTTGAGTTATCTTAGGAAATATACATTGAGAAAGTTTTGCAACGTTTCAATATGCAGGGGGAAAAGCATTGAGTATCCCAATGCAGGCATTCTTGAAACTCAGCAAGGAAGATGCACCCAAATCTGATGCTGAGCGAGCTGAAATGGCTAAGGTACCATATTCTTCGGCAGTGGGCAGTCTCATGTATGCTATGGTGGCCACAAGACCAAACATTACTTTTGCAGTGGGAGTAGTGAGCCGATATATGGCAAATCCTGGCAGCAAGCATTGGGAAGCAGTGAAGCACATTCTTAGGTACCTCAAAGGTACGGTTGGCAGGTGTTTACGCTTCTGGAATAGTGACGCATCCATCATGGGTTATGCGGATGCAGACTATGCGGGTTGTGTCGACAATAGGAGATCAACATCTTGCTATGTCTTCATATTTGCTGTAACAGCAGTATCTCGGAGGTCATGTCTTCAAGATTGTACGTCTTCTTCCACTACGGAAGCAAAGTACGTTGCATTGTCAGATGAAAGTAAAGAGGTTGTATGGTTATCTTGCTTGGTTAAAAATCATGGCATTGATGAGACTCCAGTGATATATTGTGATAGTTAGAGTGCTCTTGCATTGGCAAGGAATCCCGTGTTTCACTCCAAATCGAAACACATGGAAGTCAAGTATCATCTTGTGAGAGATTTCTTGGCCAAAAAGCTCATTGATTTGGTCAAGTTACACACTGACAACAACCCAGTAGATGCTTTGACGAAAGGCTTAGCTTTGGAGCGGTTTACACATTGCAATGAGTTGATGGGTATAGGTTGAAGCCACTAGATTGCTTCACGGTTGTACATACCAGGTCACTTGGGCTGCATTGGCCTTCAAGTGGGAGTTTGTTGGGATTCAAGCCAACTAGCCATACATCCCACTTACTACTAACCCATCTACTAACTTAACCATGTATGCACTTATTCTTTGATACAACATAATAAGGATTTGCAATAGGATAACGTTGCTGTGCGCTCCACCCAAAGCAGGTCTTTGTGTGTGTGTGTGTGTGTGTGTGTGTGTGTGTGTGTGTGTGTGTGTGTGCGCTCTCGCACTTGCACTCGCACACGCTTCCCGTGGCACCTTCAGGTAGACCCTTGTAATTTATCAAATAGATCTTCTACCCATGGCACATGAATCTATTTTTGATGGTGATTCTATTTAGTACTCTATAGTCGACACACATAAGATATGCGCCATCTTTCTTTTGAACTAAGAGGATTGGTGAACAAAATGGTGAAGAGCTAGGTCTCACCATCCCTTTTTCTACCAGCTCATGGACTTGCCTCATGATCTCCTCTTGTTGAGCTTGTGAAACTCGATAAGGAGGCTTAGTAGGCGGCGAGCTTCCTGGTAGAAGCTCTATTGCATGATTGTCATCCCCTTGTTTTGGAGGTAACTCTCTAGGGATATCATCAATAAAAACATATCGGAATTTACTTAGGAAATTAGACAACTCTAATTCCTCTTGATTGCAACCATTTTTAACTAGTAAAACACTAGGATCATTTAGAGATTCCTTAACAAAATTCATGTACGCAAAAATTGAGCTTTCCATTGAATTATCAAAAGCAGTCATATTTACAAGGGGTATGGTGCTACCCGACTCATTAGCATCTATGTACATGTTCTTTTCTCTGTACTTGAAATTATTCTCCTTTTAGGGAACTTCAAATTGGCAACCATGCGATGGAACCATGGTGCCCCTAGGATAACATCTTCATGTTGGAAAGGGGAGATGAAAAAGTCCTCTTTGTCAAAGTAGCTTTGGACACAAAGCCTCAATTTCCCAATCAAGGGAGTAACAGAGGCGTTTTTTCCCTTGGAAGCCCCATTGGCAGTCATAATGTCTCCCATCTCAAAAGCTTGTATGCTTAACTTGGTAGCCAACTCCATTGATATAAAGTTGTAAGTTGAGCTAGGGTAAAAAAGGATAAAGGAGTCATGATCTCTCACCTTTTCCCAAGCATTGGAATGGGAAGATCCTTTGCAATGAGTGGCCCCTTTTGAAGTTTCAATCATAGAAGTTCTAGGTGGCTCATTGCGTGCATTTCTTTGGGGGGCAAGTGCGATGGTCATGTCCTTGCTCCTTGCACTTGAAGCACTTGTTGTCTTTGCAAAAAACGCTCTAGTTCTTTAAGAGTGAGTCTATTCTTACCTTTGTAGAACCCTTTCTCCTTAGCTTTTTGTTGTTGTTTGCTAGAGTTTCCTTTAGAAGAATTTTGAGCATTGTTGTTTTCTTTAGGTTTATTTCAATCTTTAGTTTCCATGGGCTTATAATTTCTCTTAGCCCCTTGTTGGAAATTGATTCATAAAGCGACCATAGTATGATGTATGACCACAAAGATGGTCCTAGGCCTTTGAGAATTGACATATTCGGCCATGTCTTCAAATAGCCCATCATGAAACTATTGTTTTTGTTCTCCAAAGTCTATCTTTTTGTAGACAGTGGCTTTGAGATGAAAATCCCAAAACTTGTCCACATACTTATGGATAGACTCGTAAGAGACAACTTCAAATTTTGCCATTTGGTAAGAAATTTGTCTTCGACGTCGCTTGCAAGAAACTGATCCATTGTGAAAGCCTCTAGGGGCTTTCCACATCTTTGGAGCTTTGCCATTAGCCTGTAGACTAGCCCACCATTGTCTTGCAGACATTTGAAAATGCATAGCTACATGTCGTATTTTAGAGGACTCTGTGAAGCCCTCATCTCTAAATGCCGCATCAAATTGCTCGATGAATTCCAAGACTTTGTTTGTAGCACCAAAGGTGCCATCATAGGTGAGAAAAGAGATATTCTTTCCTTGCTCCTTGAGCTTCTTGAGCTTGATGGACCTTTTCCAAGCAGCATAAGACTTTCAATGTCCTCTCCTTCTAGGATCTTAAGGGGATAAGCCACTACTTTCATCTGAAGAAGAGGAAGGTGATGAGGATGAATAAGAAGGTGACCTCTTTCTCTCATAAAAAGAAGATGATGAAGATGAAGAAGAGGGTGACCTCTTTCTCTCCCTTTTTGACTATGCGGTGACCTTTTCCGCTTAGAAGGAGTTGAAGATCTTTGTGAGCGCCATCATCGTGGAGCCACATATTCCAAAGGGTTTGGAGACTCACTTCTTTGTCTTTTGTAGGGTTCCTCCTCTTCTCTCACCAGAGAAAGTATTTTTCTTAAAGTCTCACTAAGAGGCTTCCTAAGTACTCTCTCTTCTTGGGAAGTTTGGAGAATCCCACGGGTGCGAAGTTGTTGGACAACTTCACCTTGTGGAGTAGGCTTGCCCATGGCTTGTTATATCCCGGTGACAAGATAATCACAAGCATAAGGGCATCATTAGTATCTCTTCATGTGCAAAATCAAAATCATCAATATTCATTCTACTCTCTTGATTATTGTCAGCCATGCTAACAAATTTTAGGTGTATACTAACTTATTCATTGGTAGCTTACTACCCTCTTGCAAAAATATTTTTAGAACCTGTCCTCTCAGACAAGAAAAGATAAAGCAATAGCTTTGATACCAATGTAATGGAATTAGGTTAATAACATTGATTGTACTGGAATTAAAATGACAATAGGGAGCATTTCATTAAGAGAATTTCTAATGAAGATAGAGAGGGAGTACTTGATTAAAGATAGCAACATAAAAATGACACCTAGTTAGCTTGGCATGAACAATACTTGTAAAGAGAGAGAATTAGAGAAAATGACAAAAGTTGAGGACCGCATTTACTTGGAGCCTCCAAAAGGCTTTTGTATTATATGTTATTCCATTAAAGAGAGACTTGGTACAATACATTCTTTGTGTTCCTTGAGACCTTGTTGATGCCATGAAGATGGAAAGATTCATTCATCCATATTATGCCTAAAACAACAATTAAAATTACTTGCAATAGCATAAACTTGTCCCCCGCCTCAATATCAAGACCTCAAACACCTTCAAAGGTGAAGAGAGCTAGCACGGAGTGAGGAAAGTAAAGAGGAAGAAGATGTAGCATACGAGAAAGAATTATTTTTCTTACCATAGATTACTCTTAGAGCTTAGCTTAGCATAGTAATGAAAGAGAAGATAAGCATGCCATTGAAGCTTGACTCTTGCTTGGATTTGCATTCCATAGGCACGAGGTGTTGGTGTAGGCTCTCTACTTCTCAAGCTTAGAGAAGGAGATGGAGTTCTTGCTCAACACATGAGTTGCGTGAGTGTGTGTGGTTGAGTATAAAACAAATGAGAGCCTCCTCTTGCCTTGGTCGACCCCCCCCTCTTGCAAATACTCATCCTTGCATCCTATTGGTCCATGTCAAGGCTTAGCCAATGAGAGATAACAAGCAATGTGTGTAGCCTTGTGACAGTGTCCTTATTTCCCCTTTAGAGAGAGCTTAGACAATTATTTAAATGAAGCTAAATTCTTATAGGACCTCTAAATCAATTGATCAATAGGAATTAAGCCAGCTTAAGGACTGCTTAATTCTCCTAGGATCCCTTGGTAGACTCTCCAATAAGAATTAGGAGGGTCTTATTTCTCATAGGTTCTTTTAATAATATTTTATAAAAAGTTAAAGCTCAATTTACTCAAGATTAATTCTCATTGTTCCTTGCTATATGCCATCCAATAGAATTCATGCTTCATTGGGTGGCAACCTGTCTTAGGAGCCTGACATGTGTCCCATATGCCTTATGTGAAAAAGGGGAGCTCTTGTAGTGTGTGTGTGTGTTCTCTCTCATCCCCTACAAAGAGGGCTTGCCCCATGCAAGTGGGAGTATCCACTTGTCCACTTGCATCCACTTGGTGACCATAATCCAAATTTACAAAGGTTTCAAATACCTATCATAGGCAATAGTCACCCCTTTGGTCCTAGGACTAAAGGCTTTTAACACTAACCTTTGGAGGCTTTAATGAAGCTTAACCCAAGGTATTTCAAAGCTCTATTAAGTGCACATTGCTCTTTGGTAGACCTCTCTCCATTAGGACCCCTATTAAGAGGAGATAACTATCCCTCCTCCTAGCCTCTCCCTGAGATAGGTCTATCAGCACAAATCCATATTCTAACCCTTGTTCCCTTCTATCTTCTCATATTAAATGATCAATTTAGTATGAGAAAATAATTTGGGATAGGTAAATATTAGATTTTATGACACCAGTGGGGCAAGGCGGTCTCAAAATTTTAAACCCTAGTACTCACGCGGAGGCCCACTTTGCCAAGTTTTTGGTAGCAATCACGAAGCAAGATCAAACCTAGGCTGTTATGACAAAGGCCATGATGGACAATGCCAAAATGCACTTGCAAGGTGGTTAGTGGAAAGGGCTAGATCTACATGACAAGTTGCTTGCCCCTCAATAGTCTAACTTGAAGCTTGGGAACTTAACTGGCAATTTGGCTCGAAAGTGCAATGGAGCAACAGAGGCCTTGGAATGGGGAGAGGTAACTAGATACTTTCACAACACAATGTCTCACTGGTCCCCTTGGCTTCCTAAGGCGGGAAGCGTCTTGGGGGCTTAACTTGGAGGGAGGTGACTAGAAAGACGAAAAACAAAGGACTCCATCGACTGGACCAATTTTGAGACTTATGTAGCACTGACTAGAAAGGATCGGACAAACTAGCATCCCATTGCAATCTCAATGGGACTAAAAGATTACTGGTAAATAGAGTCTTAGAACAGCTTGACAGTCACTGCCTACCGACCTGCAAGTCTAGGTTTGATTGGAAAGCATGGTGATGGCCTATAGACAGATACTTTTGTAAACCACACACCAAGGAGGTATACAACATCCTCATGGTCTCACTCGATTGGTTCTCCCCCCTGAACAAGCAATGGGGTAAGCATTGGCCGAAGGCAAGATGGGTGTGACAATTGCAAAGAACATATGTTGCCCACAATGGACGCTTAGGATGAAGGTCTTTGTAGGGAAGGTACTCTGGGGGCTTTGAGACTGGGATGAAGGTCCTAGCTAGACTTATTGGTCCAGATAGATGTCCACAATGGAGGTCAGCAAGTGAGAACCTCCCCCACCTTTTCAAGGACTGTCTAGGGATATGTGGCCCGACAGGAAAGATATGCAAGTGGATTCAAAAGACATGGAAGATTGAGTTATGCAAGAACGATCTTTTCTTGGGTGGGAAGGTGATCATGAGCCAACCACTTCTAATCAGTACACAAACTGTCAGGTTATGTTACTTTAAACATATTTGGAAGGCCATGAACTGTTGACTTTTTGAGAGTTTCATTGAAACAACAAGGTGCACGGAGATCATGCAAGAAACCAAGGAAGCGATTATTGCCATTGGGAAACTGAGGAACTCTGAAGGTTGGAACTAGGTTGTGACTGTAGCATCTTTGATTAGCTTGTAGGTGTTTACTTGTTTGGTGTGTGATTAAGAAAATAGCAAAAAGAGAGATTATTGTTGTAGATTTAATGCATAATGTTAAGTTAGTGTTGAAGTAGATAGAGAAAAGAAACGAAAGCTTTTTTTTAGATTGTTAATGTTAAGTTAATGCTATATTGGAGTAGAAAGTGTCCTATTTAAAAGATGTTGAAATTTTTGTAAAAAAATGAAAGTCAAACCAAAAAGTTAAACATTAAACAAAAGACCTAAAAAAAAATAAAATAAAAGAAAGAGAGAGAGAGAGATGAAATAGAGAGACAAAGAGAGGAGAGATAAAGATAGAGAGAGAGAAAGAGGGAGAGGGCTAGAGAAAGAGAGGAGAGATAGAGATAGAGAGAGAAAGAGAAAGAGAAAGAGAAAGAGAGGGATAGAGATAAGTTTTTTCAAAATTTTATGTGATTTTTTGGTCTTTGTGTAATTTTCTATTTTTGGTGTTTTTTCTCATTTATTTTTTTATTTACTTTATTTTGTTGTTTTTTATTTTAAAAAAGAAAATTAACTAAATCAAAATTACATCAAATGCTTAAAATAAAAATAAAACTTACCTTAGTAACACCTGGCAGCGCTGAAGGCTGTGGTGACTCAGCATTGATGGCGGGCGAGGAAGCAGGAGGTTGCAGGAGAGAAGAGAGAGTGAGAGAGAGATTCGAGGGGTTGGCACGCGTGGCAGAGAGGAGAGAGAGCGGGTCCACGTGATGGAGTCGGTGCTTAGAGCGAGTGAGAGAGAAAAGAGAGTTGCACTTGCATGTGTGTGTGTGTGTGTGTGTGTGTGTGTGTGTGAGGGTGTGCAAGGCGGGAGTGAAAGCGAGAGAAGTCAACGCCCTTGAAGGCTGTCTGCATGCAGGGAGAGAATGGAGAGAGAAGATGTGAAAGAGTGGGCACACAAGGCAGGAGAGAAAAGCAAGAGTATGCACTTGTGTATGGCGGTGGGTCCGATAGCAGAGAGGAATAGAGAGAAAAAGGGAGAGTCATGTGCTATCAGATGAGAGTGAGTTATGTGTGTGTGTGTGTGTGTGTGGTGGCAGGGTTTTCCAATAGAGGAAGTCAAAGAGAGAGAGAACTGACAATGCTTCCCACATGAAGCCAACGAAAGAGTGTGTGTGTGTGGGTGTATCCTTTTTATTAAGCACCTTATAAGGTTGGAGCCTCAAAGCAAGCTGGAGGAGAAAGAAAGAAAGAGTAGGCTATTAATCAGAGAGAGAATGGGGGGGAGAGAGAGTTGTTCATTGAAGAGAGAAAAGGAGAGAGAGAGAGAGAGAGAGAGAGAGAGAGAGAGAGAGAGAGAGAGAGTGGCGAGGAGAGAGAGATCTATGAATCGTGTTTTTGGATGGGAGAGGGGGCCTTTTTTTTTGAATTGTTTTAAACTTTAATAGGCGCATGAGTTGTGTCACCAAAATTCGTTGAAGTTGATTTTTTCGTCGCAAAACTTTACAGCCGAGTTTGTGAGATGAACGTCCATGCCTTGCCAAATCACACACTAAAATCTCATCAAAATTCATCGGTGCTTACGTCAAAGCCAAATTTTTTTATTTTTATTTTTTGAATGCTAAAAAAAGCCAAAATTAGCGAGGATATTAACAAAAAATGCTAAAAATCTCTCAAAAAGTAAAAAAATTGCCAGAGAAATTCAAAAAGTTCTCAAACAATGCCATAAATATAAAAAAATTGTCAACAATCACATTCAAACACTTTCAACACGCACAAGTATACCAAAAATAGCAGTTTTTGCCAAAATCACCAATTACAACAAAATTAAACAACCCGGTCCTCAGAAATTGCGAATCTCACGAAACTGAACAAATGAGTGGGAAATCAAAGAGCTCAAAATCATTTTGTAAATACTTACACAAAATAGCTCGTCAAGATCACAAGATATGAAATTTTTACAAAATTAATTAAAAATTAGCAAAAAATTATCAAAAAAAAATATTTTTTAAAAAAATTCTCCACACATAGACAAATGGTGCATCCAAACCAAAACTTGATTAGCATGTCGATTCAATTATCAATTAATTTTGACCATAAAAATCAAAACTAGAGAATTAAACCGATAAAATTAGGTAAAACTTTGACGCAGTTGGAGTGTGTAAATCTATGTTTTGAGCTCAAAAAAGAAAGAATTAATCATTACACACATCAATTTTTCAATCAAACATCCAATTAATCGTGCACATAAATCATTTTTTAGGCGCGCACGTACGTGCGCGCACACACACAAACATTGTCAATTTTTACGAGCTTTTAGGTGCGCACACACAAGTGTTAAGAGTGTCAAAATTGCAAATTATACACAAAAATGTCTAATTAGGCATGACCACAATACAAATCAATCATCATACTGGAAAAATCATTATGCACACATTGATTTTTTGGTGCATACACACATGATTTTAATGCACACACTCAATGAGAATGCACACACACTTGATTTTAGTGCACACAATTGCAATTGACCATTCACCATGCAATTAAGTAAATTAACACATTAGCACATGAAACCATTATTTTTCACAACATGTTAGTCCAATTAGTAGAAATTTATGTGTAGGTTAGCAAAAATTAGTGAATTAACAAAGGATTAGTGTGAAATTAGAGCGTGTAGACACACAATTAGCAAGATTTGGTAAGAAATTGAACAAAATGCCTCATGCACACACATATGAAATCCTCAAAACCATAAACACAAAAGGAAAATTAGTGACAAAACCAATCGATTATGCCATAATTACACTAGCATAGGCCATCGCTCCCCGGTAACGATGCCAAATGTTGGGGGTACCATCGTAGTGTAACTCCAATAACCAACAATAATTGTCAATCCGGAGAGATGAGCTACCGGCTAGGGCATGGAAACACTCACCAATTAGTGAGCTAATCATGGCAACACGAATGGTGACTCTATGAGGTGAGTTTCTTGGCCCATGGAGGAGCTAAGTCATAAAGATTGGCAATTTTCACATCCACTTTTGACGTCAAATCAACCCAATCACACACATTAACGATTGCAAAGATGCACACATTACTAATCCTATCATGCAATACACTAATCACAAGCGTACACACATAGACTATTGAGCATCCACATTCCAGTCAAATCTATATGCACACACAAAGAATAGAGGGCAATTATAAAAGATTAGAGCGGGATTAACCACTAATTAGTTACAATCTAGCTAATCAAAGTATCATTAGCAATCACAAGAGAGTATGAGAGAGACATACTGAAAGAGAATTAAGATTTTAGTGTTAATCAAGTCACATGAGCAAGGAGAAGCTCAAGGACTCCATAGCTACACACCTCATGAGCTCTCACCAAAGAGTGGTCTCAACCGTAACGAGACTGAGAACCTTTATTCCATTTACACACTACTTTATATACCTAGGGTAAAAATATGCAATGTCAGGGCACACAAGGACTTTAGGGCTCCACAAGATATTGAATATGTAACCTAGGCACACTAACTGACCTATTACAGCTTGGAACTCTCATTGAGCCCCTAACACATTACAAATATTAAAATGGCTTGAAATAACTCAAGAAATTACAAAACATGGCCATTTTGGATAATGTAAGAAAATGTGTAACTTCAATCTTCACTGCTTTGTATCGCTCAAGTTTCATGTGCCTTTGTAAGACTTTGGCCTTTAGAAGCTTCTGTTAATTGATGTTGGCTCAGTTAACAGCCAGCATCCACAATTGCATGTTCAATTGATCCATTTGTTAGCTGAATATGGATTCGTATGTCCATTCTGATTCTCTTTGCACTTCAGTATCGGCAACTTTGCTTCCTCCTTTGCTTGGTCTTGAATGGCTTGAGCTTTTTGCTTTTGCTTCTTTGCTTGGTGAATCTTTTCCAACATGTCAGTAGTGAGATGTCAATGGTATTTCTTCAATTTGCATCCATTGATTTAGTTAGGCATCTCCTCTCTGGGCTTTAATGTTACAAGTTTTATGGCACTAGTAATGGATATGTTGCTGATCACAAATGGGCCATTACCTCGCTTTTTCAATTTCTTGGTGTGCTATTTCAAGGTTTAGACTAATACATAGTCTCCTTTTTTTGAAACTCCTTGTTTATCATGTGTTGGTCATGGAAATATTTCATTTGTCATTTTTGTGTATATATGGCTGCAATTGTCTTGAGTTGCAATTCATTTAACCTAGTTAGGTGTTCAACCCTGCCTGCCTACTCATGTCGAGGCCATCCCATGTCCTCTGCAACTTGTAGTGCAAGAATCAAGATTTATGAAGGGTTCTTTAGAAAGAAGGTGTAGCTATAAAAGCATATGTCATGGCTTTACAAACTCGCACCCCTTTAAGAAGGGTTTTCATTGTTGAGGATATGTGCTCTCTGTTACTGTGCACTGTGCATGAGTATTAGACCTATGCCACTCCACTATGATTAAGTTAATAGACTTTGGCTCTTATGCTCATCTCATCCAGCATGAGCGACACGACTTAGATATGCTCAACTCTTCCAGCTTGAGCGTAAGCCTAATAACTTCGACTCTTAGCACAAAGTTTTATATGACGTGAAGCTTTGGAACTAACGCCTTTCTCATTTAGTGGCTAAGCGGCCCGACTCTGACTATGCCAAAGAGTGGTTTTTGCACTTTGGCAACTTGACATTTTACATTCTTGTGCTTACTACAAACTTGTCATCTGGGCAAAGTAAGCTCGAATCCTCAAAGAGAGGATTATTGAAGGACCAAGTTGGCATTGAAGATTTATTTTGCTATACCTATTTTTTCATCTTTGAATGTGTAGCTTTGTCTGTTGGATTGTCCTCCTTTGACTATGAAGACTCCATTGGCTGTTTGGTTCTCTAGTTAGGCATGTTGAAAGGATTCTTTGAGGTTTTTGTAGGCCCCTGTTCATTGTTGGCATCTGGATTTTGACTAGGAGCATTGGAAGACTTGGGAATCCAAATCTCTCCATTATCTTTGTAGCCTGGATCAAGGTATTGCTGAGCTTTTGAGATCTTCATGTAGTTTTGTCTCATTTGTAGTTGGTCTTTGGTTGACTGGTAGCCAAATATTTGTAAAGCCTTTGTAGAACCTTTGTGTGCAAGAGAAAGATTCTTTGAGATCTGTTTTTTTGTATCTTCTCTAGAGTTGTGGTTGATTTTAGCAGCATTTGGTGTTGTTCTGTTGTTGAACTATTTGTTAGGTATCCTGGGATGATGTCGAGGTTGATACCTAGTGGGCCTTCTTTCTTGAGAGGGTCTTGATTTCACTTCATATGCCTTGATACCCATATTTGTCTGCTACTCCTATAATACTCCTGTCCTGCTAAGCTCATTGTGATGCTATCCATCCCATGCGATTGTCTTTATGTGTTGATTTTTTGTCTTCAATCCACACTGGATCACTAATTCTTAATAAAGTGCTCTGAAAAAACACTTTCTTGACTTTATTTTTCTTTCTTCAGTACTTGGGTTGATATACCTTGGCATTTCTAGGTAGCTCCCTAGAGGCCTCATTTGGGTCAGCAATCGACTTGAAGTTTCTAAAGCCTGACTTGATTGAAGAAGCTAATCCATGAGGTTTCTTTGATGTTGAGGCATATGATGTCACACCTTTTGTGCTAGTTGGTGGAATGTCCACTTTAGCTTTAACTTTGTCTGCAAGATTTGTTGTTGATTCTTGTGAAATTTGCAACTCTGAATCCAACATTAACGATACTTGTATCTGTTGCTTTCTTCCACTTGGAAAGGAGAGTAATAGAATTGTATCTTCTTTATAGGCCTTGTGTTGGTCTAACCACTAATGTCCAAGGATGACATGTGCAAGAATTTCTTTTGAAGGCTCTACTTGAAACTTGACCTGCTCTTCATGCTTCTAGATGCTAAGGGTAGCAACCATTTCTCCTTGACTTGTAGCCTTGCCTAGCATTGCTTTATTGTCTTGTTTACTTGAAGTGTTTTGGAAGATGCTTTGGATTCCATCTGCAACCATCTTGCACTTTGCTTCTTTATCCAATAGAGCATTGCATCTGATAGTAGATCCACTTGCACTACTGAGGACTGTAGATATTCTCATTGGTGGTTCTATTAAAGATCCGTGTCCTACTCTTGTTGTCGTTTCATCTTGCTTCAGCTTGGTCTCTATGGAAGGTGACTTGAGACTTTGAGTCCCACTAGGACTTACATCAGTTGATTCAACTAGAAATGTCTAGGTCTTTGGACTTCCTATTGCTTCCTGGTTGTCTGCAACTTCAATCTTCATAGCTTCTGGCTTTGATGGCATTGACTGCTCAATCCCTTTCATGGTTGTTGATTGCTTTGTTTGATTTGCACTTGTTGTTGCCTGATCTGCATTAAGCTCTTTGGAGGTTGGAGATGAATCATCTTCAATAAACTTTGCTTTGTCAGTGGTCTCCATTTTAACTATTCTTGTGCTGTCTTCCACGGATGATCGATCTTGGTCTTCATTCTTGGTTGTCTTTGAAGACTGCATCTTGTTTGAACTCCATATCTCTAAAACCTTTTGGGCCACTGACATTCCCAATAGGATGTTATCTATTATATCTTTTGTTGTGATCACATGGAATTGGGTTATGATGGCCTTTGAAGCTACTTGAATGGCATTGGAAATGATTCCCAACATTCTGCTCTTTT
Source organism: Adiantum capillus-veneris (assembly GCF_014529385.1). Taxonomy (NCBI): domain Eukaryota; kingdom Viridiplantae; phylum Streptophyta; class Polypodiopsida; order Polypodiales; family Pteridaceae; genus Adiantum; species Adiantum capillus-veneris. The sequence continues at coordinate 61,345,115 of NC_140956.1, forward strand.
GTTTCTTGATATGCTCACAAATTCAGATTCAGCTTCCAGCTGAGGTTGGCCACATATTTTCCAAGTGGAAATGACATGAGGTTCTTATCTAACTAAAAACCTAGATTTAATTCACTTGATAGCTTTTCTTTATATTCACCAATAATGTTGCACCTGATCTTCTCGAGATTTCTTTCTGTATTGAATGATTTTTCTATGGCGGTGTCCTTTTTGAACTTTTTTTGCATCTTCTGGGCTTTGACCACCCGCTTCAATTGATGTTGACTTGTTTCACTGTGATATTGTACCTTTTGCTTGCAATTGTTCAGCATTATATGCCTGCATTTGGGTAACCTTTTATCTTAAAAGATCCACTGTACTTTTTGGCAAAATATGTCTCTTCAGATAATATTTTGGTGGCCTTTATGTAACCTTATGAACTTGAGCTATTTTTCACGTGTTCTGGCAGCTTGAGGTTTTGCATCATCTTGAGATAGTATTTGAATTCAGTCTTATCATCCGTATAGGGGTTTGTACAAAGTCATTAACCTACTGATATTCATTGCCATCTACATCTTGATATGCACATGTGAGAAGTTTTTGCTTCTATGTTGGCCAAATTGTCAGCATCTTCCTTCAGAACACTGAGCATGAAGCTGTAGACTGCTCCATCTTGACCCCTATACTGTCTTTGATTTGGTTCTCCAATTAGACTTGCTTCTATTGGTTAATCTATTGGATCTTCCAATGCTGGCTCTCGATTGTAGATTCGACCACTGTACTCCATGTACAACGATCCTGATTGCATATGCACCAACTGTATGGTTTGTTGACTTGTGCAAATGTCTGGATAATCACTTGGGTCTATATTCCGAACTTTTATCTTCACCTCATCTTTGAGTTTGCAATACCTGGCTCCACTAAAATCTATAAACATTTGGGAGCTATCTGGATCTAGCTTCACTTTTATCAGTAAGATCTTGGCTCTTGTGCTGCTTTTGCTGCTCATAAGGTATCTATGGCCTTCTGAAATATAAGACTTTATGTGTGCACGTGTTGCTATTGATTGGCTTTGATTCACTTGAACTCTCGGCTTGAATCGTGTCCATGCTGTGCTTGATCTATAAAGTTACTCTTTAGCAGATTTCGATGTTGCTCAACATAATTTTTCTTGCTTCAGTTTAACAAGACTGCTTTTCAATCACAAAAGAGTTGGCTAACTCTAGCTCGAATTGACTGCGGTCTTTGAAAATATGAAAATTTGAGCTTTGAGCTGCCTAATCTACAATCCCATGTGAATTGTGCCACATGTCTTCCAACACTAGTCCCAATTTGCAATGTAACTGCTTGCACTCACCAATTTGTTGTGTGCATAATGACTTCTTGCTTTCGGCATTCTTTGACTGAGCGGCGGTACTGCTTTCCAAAATTGGGCTAAAACACTGATGTTTTTCATTGAAATGGTTAGGTCCCAGTTTCCAAGGGTTTTTTTTCTCATTTGAAGTCAAATTTTGAACTCGAGCAAATTTTACAACTCAAATTTTGTCAGTTTTCCCAAATAAGCTTAAAATTTGTACCAATTTGCAAATTCGGTACGTGAACACTGTCCAAATGGTGGGGTTTCACTAAAACTCGGTTTCAAATTGAGTTTTTTGAGTGGATTTTTTTTGTTGGTTGGCTTGACAATTTTTTGGATTTTCTACTCCAAGTGGTTTCGCTTTCTACCCTTTTTTCAAGAAGTTTTTATATTTGTCCGCCACCCATGGCTCGATTCGACGATTTTTCACTTCTCGGATTTGCAAGCTCTTTCTGGCGTCTCAACTTTTTTTGTTATTGCGGTGCGTGAATCTCTTGGCGACTTTTTTAACTTTTTTGCTCTTTTTTTCTTTTTTTACACCTTTCACTTTATTTTAATATATTTTGTGAAATTTTTGAATTTTCTAAATTTTTTGTTAGTTTGTGATTTTTCATAATTTTAAAGAAAATTTTTGATTTTTGAATATTTTTTGAGTTTTTAATGATCTCTCTAAAATTTTTGGTGAAATTTTTATGATTTTTAAATGACTTTTCTATTTTTTGTGAATTTGAAACCTCTTTTTTGATTTTTTGACTTTTTTTTTGTTTTTTGTAAATTTTTTCCAAAACTTGCATTGTTTTTCTCTTTCCTTGCTCTTTCAATTAAGTGTAAGCATTGCAAATTTCACTGTAGTTTGTGACTACGCATCTACGAGTCTAATCTCCAAATTTGAGTGGCTAAATCATTGTTTTTTGATGTTTTTTTATCATAGGAGAGTGTTGTTAGTAGACCTTTCAACAACCCGTATAGGCTAATCTGTTGCAATTTTTGTTTTGTGACTTGGGTCATGATAAATCGTGAGCCATGTACCTTGTTAGAATGCTTCTAGACTTTGTAGACTTGTCCCTCTAGGCCTAGTGAAGCTTCACTTAAAGTTTTGTGACAATTTGAGTCCATTCAGTCATCAAAATGGTGTGATGACCTAAAGAGGTGATAAAGGACATAGGAGGATTTTTCAATCATTGAGTGATGATTTTCTTATTAAGTTGATGTTTTTGCTTGATAGGTTCACTTCTTGAGGACTAACAACCTCAAAGAGTCTCCGTGCCGCATCCAAGTCAATTCCTTGAGTATTAACAATATTATGTTAGTGTGAGATAGCTATGCTACGAACATCTAATCACCACAACCAGCTAACAATGAAGAGAACCCTTAAGAGTTCCACTTGAAAGAGATGTTCTAGAGTGAATAGAAGACAAGAAGAGTTGAAAATGACCTATTCTTCTATGGTGTGGACATGCAAACTATGGTCCAACATTTTGATCATATCTCCTTGTTCAAGCTCCGAAAGTTACAAAAAAAAAAACAAGTGGCGTATCTTTTAGCTCAAGACCTATAACGGTTGAGTTGAGCACATTTTCAAATTCAGATGGGAAGAACCCAAAAATTCCACAAAAACATGTGTTTTTCTTCCTACAAAAGTCTTTCGGTGGGCACCTTAGGGTTGAACGTCCCCCAAATTTTTTGGGTGAATTTTTTTAACTTTTTGTGTGATTTTTTTCTATTTTTTCTTAGATTTTTATTTTTTTGTTTCTATTTTTTGGGTTTTTGGTATAATTTTCTATTTTTTAATTTTTCTAAATTTATTTTGATTATTTTTGTTCTTTTGTTTTTTTGGTTGTTTCTAAAGATTTTTCTACTTTTGTTGTGTTTTTTTTTTAAATTTTAATTGTTTTTCTTTAAAAAAGAAAAAATTAAAATTACATCAAATGCTTAAAATAAAAAATAAAACTTACCTTAGGAGCACCTGGCAGCAATGAAGGCTGTGGTGACTCAACGGTGATGGCGGGTGAGGAAGCAGGAGGTTGTAGGAGGGAAGAGAGAGTGAGAGAGAGATTCGACAGGGGCTTGACACGCGTGCGCAGAGTGGAGAGAGAGCGGGTCCATGTGTTGGAGTCGGTGCTCACATCCAGTGAGAGAGAAAAGAGACTTGCACTGGCGTGTGTGTGTGTGTATGTGTGTGTGTGTGTCTGTGTGAGGGCGCGCAAGGTGGGAGTGAAAGCGAGAGAAGTTAACGCCTTTAAAGGCTGTCTGCGTGCAGGGAGAGAAGGGAGAGAGAAGAGGTGAAAGCATGGGTGCACAAGGTAGGAGAGAAAAGCGAGAGTATGCACGTGTGTATGGTGGTGGGTCGGAGAGCAGAAAAGGTCTGAGAGCAGAAAAGAAGAGAAAGAAAAAGGGAGCGTCATGCGCTATCAGTTGAGAGTGAGTTATGTGTGTGTGTGTGTGTGGGGTGGTGGGGTTTGCCAATAGAGGAAGTCAAAGAGAGAGAGAATCGACAACACTGCCCACGTGAAGCCAACGAAAGAGTGTGTGAGTGGGTGTGTGTGTGTGTGTGGGTGTATCCTTTTTATTAAGGCCCTATAAGACTGGAGCCTCGAAGCAAGTGGGAGGAGAGAGAAAGAGAGATAAGGCTATTAATCAGAGAGAGAATTGGAGGAGGAGAGAGAGAGAGTTGTTCATCGAAGAGAGAAAAGGAGAGAGAGAGAGAGAGAGAGAGAGAGAGAGAGAGAGAGAGAGAGAGTGAAGAGAAGAGAGAGAGCTATTAATCATGGTTTTGGATGGGAGAGGGGGCCTTCTTTTTTTTTGACTTATTTTAAATCTCAATAGGCGCAAGAGTGAATTCACACCAAAATTCGTTAAAGTTGATTTTTTCGCCGAAGTCAAAACTTTACCGCCAAATTCATGTGATGAACGCCAATGCCTTGCTAAATTTCACACCAAAAGCTCATCAAAATTCATTGATGCATATGTCGAAGCTTTTGTTTTTATTTTTATTTTTTGAATGCTAGAAAATACCAAAATTAGCATGAAATCATTCAAAAATTCAAAAACTTATCATAGAAATCCAAAAAAAAATCCAAAAAATCATCAACACTCACATTCAAACACTTTTAACATGCACAAGCACACCAAAAGTAGGCCATAATTGCTAATTATGACAAAATCAACAACCAGATCCTGAGAAATAGCGAATCGCACATAACTTGACAAATGAGGGGGACACCAAAGTGCTCAAAATAATGCCATAAATACGTATGCAAAACAACTTGTCAAGGTCACAAGATATGAGTTTTTTACTAAATTAATAAAAATTAATGCAAAAATTGGCAAAAAATTACAGAAAAGCACAAAAAGTATCCAAAAATATTTTTTTTTGGTGAAAATTTTCCACACGTAGATGAATGGTGAAGCCAAACTTAAACTCAATTAGCACATTGATTCAATTATCAATTAATTTTGACAATAAAAATCAAAACTTGGCAATTAAACCAGCAAAATTAGGTAAAAAATTGACGCATTTGGAGTGTGTAAATCTGGGTTTTGAACTCAAAAAATAAGCAGTTAACCATTATACACATCAATTTTGCAATCAAACGTTGGATTAATCATGCACATAAATCACTTTTTAGGTACACACACACATACACACACACACACACACTAATAATTAATAAATTTTTCCAACTTTTAGGTGCAAATACACGTGTTAATAGCGTGAAAATTGCAAATTAAACACACAAATATCTAATTAGGCATGACAGCAAAATCAATCATCACATTGGCAAAATCATATGCACACATTGATCACACACAAGGGAAAAATAGTGCACACACTCAATGAGAATGCACACACACTTGATTTGGTGCACACAATTGCAATTGACCATTCAAGCATGCAATTAGGAAAATTAGCATTGCACATTAGCACATGAAACCATCAATTTTCACATTCAACTCCAAGAAAATTTTGGCATTACGATGGCATGCAAACATACAAAATCAAAAGTTCTAAATCACAAATTCATAACGGCTAAGCATACCGCACAAGATTTGAGGTCAAAGGCACCATCCAATTACCAATTACACAATGTGTAGGCCGATTCCATTGATGCCAAAGCCCTAATCTTGCATTACAAAATCAACAAATTGCTAAGTGATTAGCACAAACCAACATTGTTAGAATGCAAACGATGGCCTTTGATTAGGCAAACACCAAAGCATAAGCACAACATGTTAGTCCCATTAGTAAAAACCTAGTGTGTAGCTTAACAAAAATTAGTGAAATTAGCAAGGGGTTAGTGTGAAATTAGGGTGTGTAGGCAGACAATTAGCAAGATTTGGTAAGAAATTAGGGGAAATTGAACACAATGCCTTATGCACACACATCCAAATTCCACAAAACCATAAGCACACAAGAAAAATTAGTGACAAAACCAATTTGATTATGTCGTAATTACACTAGCTGTTGACTGCTGGGTCAACAACACAACATAACTCAAGTTTCGTACCAAAATCTTATCTTTTGCGAGTTATGAAATGCTGCGGATTATGGCTATAAACATCATTTATAATGAGTAGTTATTTTAGTTTCAGAAGCCGGGGTGCAATGGCACTTCCAGATTGTAAATACAAAGCCATTTGACCCTTTCAACCCCATTTTTGGTTAAACCTAAGGTAGCCTTAGTATATAAGGTACCTAGGTCATTTTGTAAAGGGAGACTTTAATCATAATAAAAAACTTTAGCGCTGCCGTCTACTGTGTGTGAGAGAGAAAGAGAGTGAGCGTAAGCTTTATCCTCTCGCTACGCCCGGCTCGCTCAACACATTGGAGATCCGACTGCACCATTGCTGTAGACTCGAGGAGAGCTACGCGACAACGCCAAGCATTCCACGCGAGACGAAGCACACATGCCGACGCATCTATGAGCTATTTGTGGTCGTAAGTGTATCAAAAGATGTCTGTTTTCTGCATGCTAGTAGTCTATAGAATCGTGGCGACATAAGCTACGCATAGGTGCTCATAAATTTCAGTTTCGGGCACTTTCAAAATTCTAATCTGTCATCCTACGCGTTTTCCGCAGATGGGTTTAGAGTGAGGGTTTTGAGTGTAGAAGCTTAGGGACCGGTGTATCCTAGTGAGGGGATGGTGTTCCTTAAGTTTCGTACGAATATGGCATGATTAGGTGAGTTACCTTCCGTATGGGTGTATGTGGCTAGGTGGTGTAGTTGAGAGCAGTGAGGTTCTTGATTGTGGTTTAGTTGGCCTTCCAGAGTGCTGTATGTGTAGGATGGTCTTAGCCTGACAAGCTAAAGAGATTTCCTCCGTGTGCCTATTGTGTCATCTGTGTCCTCGATTGACATTATGTTGATCTAGGTAGTGTTTGCATGCACTTCATGGGTGTGTGAGTCGCTTCCGTCCAACATTGGCGCCGCTGCCGGGGACACAAGGACCTAAGTAGTTTTCCTACTAACACTCGTGTGATGGTTGCTTGATTTAGTTTCGGCTAAAGAAAGCATTTTTCTTAATTGGATCCAGAAGAGGATATTCCGCGATCAAGTGGATAGCCAGGAAGCGTGTGTCTTGCCGAGGGTGTGCGACTAGATAGGTTTAGTTAGGATCTGTGGATTAGAGTAGTTGTTGGTGGTCGAGTGATTTGTGAGGTGATAAAAGCGTTTACTAGTCCGTGTGTGGCAGTTAAGCGTTTTTCTACTCATAGATGCAAAACCCCATATGATTTGTAGGAGTAGCTTTAGGTAAGTGATCCGATTTTGATCTAGAGCTATTCAGCACCGAATTATTTGCTAAAGTGCTTGATTGCATTTGAAATCACGGAAAAGTGTGCTTTTGAGGGTAAAAATGCATTAAACAAGCTTTTGTGGATATTTTTGTATGACTGAATGATGCTGTGCATATAAGAGAGCATTTGCAAGGGTTCTGTGAAGAAAACTTGCAATTCTGTAAACATAGATATCCTACACGTAGGATGTCTCAAGGGGGTTCTGGAGACCAAATTTGAAAATTCTGACTGCACCAGTGGGTTCAGAGGGTAGGTTTTACCCTAGTAACATAAAGACTTGGGTGTTTTTCCCTATTTTTGTTGACCAAAAGCCAAAAGGCGGAGTCAGAAAACATAAAATTTCAGCAAAGGCTTAATTGAGTGATTTTTGCATGTTTTTGCAATTGTGAAGCATACTTGCACTTGCTGAGAGCATAAGGAAGGATCAGGGACATTTCAGTCTGAAAAAATAAGCGGTAGACATCCTACGCGTACGCATAGGATGTCTACAGGGTGATCTGGTGGAAATTTTGAAAATCTGAGGTTACCAGTGTGTTTAGAAGGTAGGTTTTACCCTATTTTCACCTGGAAAGTGGAAATTTGACCAAATTTTGATAGATCAAAGCCAAAAGATGAGAATTGCCATACATCCTACCCAAATTGTGTCCAAGGCCTAATTTTGAGACCAAACCATAGGATTACTCCATAGGCATGTTCTAGATGTTGTATTGAGTGCATGTGATAAATTTCATCTCATTTGGGTCAGTGAAAGCGAAGATTGAACAGACTTTAGCATTTTTGATTGAAAAAAAGGCAAGAACAGCTAAAATTTGGGACTTTTGAAATCCAAACCAAAATCTAAGCATACCACTGGGTTACTGACATCAAGGGGAAGCTGTGGGACAAGTCTGGGGTCAAACAGGCCAAAAAGACATCCTACTCGTAGGATGTCTTCTGTATGATTTAAGACTCTAAACACATTTCTGAGCATACCACAGTGATCAACACCTTAAGGAGAGTCTGTGGTTTAAATTTGGGGCAATTCTGAGCAGTTAGACATCCTACGTGTAGGATGTCTAAGGCATGATTTAGAGGCCAAATTTAAATTGTGGACATAGCAGGGTGTTGTATAGCCTTAGGCAAGCCTCCTAGTCAATTTTGGTCCAATTTGGAGTTGATTTGACTGGTAAATTCATCAGAACAGACATCAGCTTTTGGAACAGGTTCTTGATCATTTGACCAACCTATAGGTGTCAGAATCAAAAAGTAAAAATAACTGTGAGTTTTGCACATCAAGGGGAAGCTACAGTGCAAGTTTGAGTTGAAATAGAGCAAAAAGACATCCTACACGTAGGATGTCTCCTGGGTCATAAAGTGGTCAAAATTCTACTTTGGCCATATAGGGAGGTTCTAAGTGTCTCAAGGATTCCAGAACTTTTTTCAAAAGTGAATTTGGACCTTGTTTGGCCTATTTACCAAGCAAAGACAAGAATTGTCAGACATCCTACTCTTGGAGTGCACTAGAAGCTCTTGCAGCCTAAATCTTGACCTATTGGCATCCAAATTCAATTTTGAGTATACCATTGGGTTGCTGAGCACTAGGAGAATCTTGGGATCAAGTTTGGACAAAATCTGAGCAGTTAGACATCCTACGCGTAGGATGTCTCCAGCTTGATTTAGGACACCAAACCAACCTATGAGCACACCAATGTGATCAGCACATCAAGGAGAATCTGGGGTGAAAATTTCAAGTCATTCTGAGCAAAAAGACATCCTACGCGTAGGATGTCTCAAGGCCATTTTTAGGTCCAAATGAAATTCTGAGCATACCATTGTGTTGCTGAACTTAAGGGGAGTCTCTGGACCAAATTTTGTTAAATTCTGAGCATATAGACATCCTAAGCGTAGGATGTCTCTAGGCAAGTTTTAGGGACCAATTGTAATTTTGACCATACAGGAGTGTTCACAGTGTCACAAAGATCCCAAATCTTCTTTTAAAATTGAATTTGGACTCATTTTGACCATTCTAAACTGCATTTCACTATTTTGGCCATAACTTTCACAAACGGTATCGGATAGGAAAAGTTTTTATATCAAAACGTAGCTTGAGACCGGCTCTACAGATCTTAGATAAAAAAAACATCGTTTGAGGCCTCAAAATTCATCCGCAAGTTAGGGGTGTCTGAAAGCGACAATTTGCGAGAATTGTGACGAAACGGTTGCGGTTTTGGACATAGTTTCGACTTTTCCCTAACCAAAGCACTTGAACACAGTGGACTAAGTCTACTTGAACCAAGGAAAAGCTCTTAAGCCCATAAATCATGTCTACCCTAGATTCAAACGCAGCTTACACTAGCTTGGAGATCCCGACGATAGAGGAATATACTCCCACAATGGATCTTCCAAACTTGCAATTGATAAAGATCCATCTTGTTGAGAGAGTTTGGATGATTGGTCATGAGAGTGAAGGACTATATAGATACATTGACGACAATGAGGTCAATCTTTATAGGTGCTCAGATCCATACCTAGAAGAGATAACGGATTACAAGCTCTTATATGTCTACACATACGGAGTTGATTGTCAATGGAGATCTATAGTTGTCGACAAGTATGGACGAGAATACAGAGTTGTAGAAAGCACAAATCCACAGACTGTACTAGAAAGAGGTGGATATTTGGTCAATGAAGGACCACAAATGCCTCCACCAAACACGAGAATTCCTATAGGAATTCCAAGAAGAGATCCACCAGGATTCCCTTCAAGAGCGATAATGAAAGAAGGATTGGGAGAGTCTGTGGTTAGACTTGTAGACAATCAACGAGTTAGACCATCCCAAGTCCAGAAATGGGTAAACAGAAAATACTCCGGAGATAAAGATCCGAGAGATCACGTAACGGCTTTTAGAAGAGTGATTAGAGCAGAGGAAGTTTCAGATTTTGCGACACAGTTTGCGGGATTTGGATTGACTCTAGAAGATGATGCAGCTACATGGTTCGACTCGGTGGAAAAATGGGATTTTGAGACCCTAGATGAGCTGTTTGAGGAGTTTATTGAAGAATTCTCGCCAAAAGGCATTGCTCACAACACGGTCTCGCAAATCCATAGATTCAAACAGAAAGAGGATGAATCAGTACGCAAAGCATCATTACGGCTCAAGAGATATGTTAAGCTCTGTCCGAGAGCGGAATTACCTACGCAAGAATGACTGATGCTGATCTTTATCCAGGGAATGAGACATGCGGGCCTTCAGAAGGATCTGCATATGATAAGGAGGATGACGCTAAACGAGTTGATCAAAGAAGCTCTTTATCTAGTGGATAACTGTGAGGCATACAAAGAAAAGGACTTAAAGAGTCAAGGAGATGACACATCCTCTCAGCACAGTGTTTCACAGATAAGTGAGTCCATTGCCAAGCCAACGGTTCCTATTGATCAAGAAAAGCTTATCGCGATGACTTGGTCAAGAGGTTGATTCCTCTTGTAAGGTCTGATTTGGGAGAGCCGAAGTGGTGTGAAATTGAGAGAAAATGGACGAACCATACGGGGAAAGAGTGCTATTATAGCATGGAAAATGCTAGGGAGAGGTATGTACAACCTGTTCCACAAGCACCTACTCCACCTAGATACATTACGGGGAATGCACCAGGACCAGTAGGAGTTTTAAGGCCACAGCTTGTCTTAGGACAACAACCTCCGCTGCCAGGTGCTAGAATGCCGATAGACATGAGATACATGCCAATGATGGAAGCATCAAATAAACCAACGCCAGTACCAGCTACAATGTGTTATAGAAACCAAAGTGAGTACTACCCTTCGGAGCAACAAAATGTGAGAGAAACACATGGAATGGTGAGGCCGGTACAACCTCCACCTCCTGGGCTTCAGTCGAAAGAAAGAAGGTATGAAATGGACGAAAGGACATTGCGATTCATTGCAAATAACGGCTTATCTAGGTCAAATCTTGCTTATAGCCAAGAGGAAATGCTAAAAGAATCTCCTCAGCCAGAGATAGATTGTCACAAAAGTCGTGACAACCACTTGGTCAAACAATATCCTCATACGGAGATCACTGAAGTAAATGCCTATTGTCTTGAGTGTGGCATCACTCACTTGATCCCCGATTTCCCGAAAAACCCAAACCAAATCAGGAAAATTACGACAAATGTATTAGGGATTGTTCAGCTACCTAGTAGCTCAGAAAATGAAAATGTCGTACCAGTTCAAGTGGTTACGAGAGCACAAGCTCAAAACAAAGCTGATGAGAATCCAGAGACAAAGAACACGGAAAGTGACACGAGTCCAAAGATAGATGATGGACCAAAGACAGACGCACCTAGTCAGAAAACCAAGAGCAAACGAAATAGTTGGAAAGCTAGAAAGACTAGGATGAAAGCACACAGGGAACAAGAGAAAAAATCCCTAGTTGAGAAGCTTAACGAAGCTGAGGAGAAGATAAAACAACATGAGGAAAAGGAGGCACCTTCTCTTACACAGATGTTTAAACCTCTAGAAGAACCATCCACGGATGAGAAACCGAGAAGTGCTAGTTCAGGAGGATCCGTGTTGGCAGAGAAGGTTAATGAGACATTAGATGCCCTCTTGAAAACCTATGATGTGAGGCTCAAAAACAACCAAACCCAAGAACACAGGTGGATGACATATCCTTATGCGGAACTAGAAAAGCAAAGGTTTTGAAATGTGCCAGAAAATGATTCAAACAACCCAAGCTTTACTAGAACCACCAATTGCAAAACCAGAGGATGTGATCTGTGTCATGCCTACACAAGTAATCCCACCAAACCAGGAACTAAAAGATCCAGATTCTAGTCATGAGCACAGACCAAACTTCAAAGACCCAGCATTAGAACCAAGGATAGTACTAAATACCATAGATAACTCTTACGAGGGATTTCACCAAGCTATACCTGAGGATTGTAAAGAGATAGATGGTCTTGACGAATTGTGGAAACAAGTCAGAGAGGCCAATGAAGCCGATGACCTAAGAAGACTAGTAGACAAGACTGGTGATGAACGAGGAGTGTTTCTACCACCAATAGAGGAATTTGAGACTGGATCTCAAATGAATCTAGACGTGCGATCGTATTGGGGCGACAAAGGATCTGTACAATCTATAGATAGTCAACCCCATTCGCTAAGAACACTACCGTCCTACATGGGAGAGTACGAGACCAAGTCAGATGTGGTTGCAGTCCCATCATAGAGATTGTCTCCCAACAAGGCCATCGATTCAAAGGGGCTAGTAGATATTCTATCTACCCCAGTCACCTATACAATAATGTTAGCCGAGTTGCTCAGAATAAGACCAAACATGTGGGCTAATGTGGGTAAATGTCTAGAGAAATTTGGTGTAAAAACCCCAATGACTCAAATCGAGGAAGGCATCAAAGAGCTTGAAATGCCTCAACTAAATACTAGGCTAGTGCCATTAAACAAGGTAGGCGAGTATTACGAGGGAGAAGATGGAAACACCACCCTTCATATGGAATTCAATAATGTAAAAACCATGGCAATCCTTGACAGTGGAGTTGGTGTGGCCATTGCAACCAAAGAGGTTTGGAAAAAATGGGGAAAACCTGCCTTGATATCCACACGAATGACCCTGCAGCTTGCAAACACACACAAGGAAAAGCCCTTAGGACTGCTAGAAAAAGTACTTGTTACTTCTTGTGGCATTGAATATGAACACACTTTTGATGTTGTTGACTTTGGCAAGAAGAACAACTATGACATCATTCTGGGAAGACCATTCATGCGACAATTGGAAATGGTCCAAGATTGGGGTTATGACCATATATACCTGAGACATATGGAAACCATAAAAAAGATAAACTTGAGGGACCATAGCTATAGGGATGTGACGAGAATACCGGTTGAGGAGTTTGATTCCGCCACAGTAGCAGGATCAGAACTTCCAACTTCGTTAGGTAAGCCTAAAGAACTATGGATGTGTGGAGCTTCACAATGTGGCAACTTGAAACTTGAGGAATGTATCCTAGAGCGGGTTATAGAGGATATGGACTATATCCCAGAACCATTTCCTGAAGAAGAGTTAGAGCCTTTTGGATGGGAACACATCTTGGCTACTCTGGACGTGTGCGCCGTGGAGGATGCTCCCACAACAAAGTTTTGTGATGAAAATGGCTATGATGTCATTCCTTATTTTGCAGTGAGTGTAATCCAGGAAAACGAAGAGAACCAGACATCAACAAGCTCTCGAAATAAGGAGCAAATAAAGAAATGTGGAGAATCAAAAGATGAAGAAGACGAAGAGTTCTATGACTCTGTAGAACACTTCGAGCTTCAAGAAGATCAACGACCCGGGAATCAATGTCATCGCTACACGAATAAAGTGCATCAAAAGTGGATTCCAAAGTCCTTCGTGAAGACACAGCCACCACAGGCATCCTCATACATGGATCCTAATAAGGATGCAAAGACTCAACTAGGAGGAATACAACCAGAGCAACGAGCTAACAATGCTCTAATCAATGGGCTAGAAAAGTCCTCCAAGAAACTACCACCCACGAGCAAACAGACAGTAACTTTCCACTACCAGCCAAAAATTCAAGGGAAAGTACAAGAAGTCAACCTTGCTGAGGATAGTAGCGATAGTGATGAATCTTACGACATCCCCTATCATCAACTCAGGCCATCACTATCACCAACCCCTTCAGCAACAACCATGATAGGTCAAAATAACAGGACAACAAGTCAAAGCCAAAAAGCTCGACAAATCTGGATACCAAAAAGACAGATCAGCCAAAAATAGATATGGATCAAGAAGACAAAGATCTCTTGAATGACAAATCACAAGATCCAACACCAAAACAAAAACAAGGAAAGCATGCACGAACGGGTAAGAATATCACAAAGTCGCAAGCTTTCACAACTCAGGTTTGGGCTCCAAAGAAGTTGATTCAAGCACAAAAAAGTCAGGAATTCATTTGGATTCCAAAACAACCACAGTATCAACTTTCAAAGCCTAAATCCCGTCCCCAACCAAGCGTACAAGGGCTGAAGCAAAGACCACTGTTGACTCACACAACAAAAAGGTGGATCCCAAAGAAGTCTCTTCAAACACAAACGAAGCACGGGCAAGTATGGGTTCCCAAACGAGAGCCAGCAACAAAACAACCAATAATCACAAAGAAATGGGTCCCAAAGAAGAACAACAAAACTGCTGTCAGTGCATCGCCGCTTGAATTCTTACAATTCTTCCTACGATTACTGTACAGTTAGAAGAGAGCAAGTCACTTAAATCAAGCAATGATACGGGAGCTTCAAAGACCATTACATTGCTTAGAATATGAAGCCTCGCCAACAAATGCCAATAAGCAAATTGCTTATACCCACATCTTGCACAACATAAATCTTTTCCATGCATTGACTGTGTATGCATAATAGGGCTACATTACAAGGCCTGCATAGGCACAACTTTTAATTGCCCAAGCACAACACATACCCTTTGTGATACCCTGTCGTAAAGGATGACTCCAAATAGGAACGGGGGAGGCATTCTGAATGCGGACCTAACATTATGACTATTAGAGGGCAATGTTTTGTGAGATGCATTGAATTTTTGCGTTTTATTGTGATAATTTTTTGACGAAATTTAGAGTATATGCCCTCATAGTAGTGTTACAGAGGAGTATGGGGACAAAATCCATATATGAGCCCCTAGGGACATGTGTATAGTGTACATAGCATTTAGATTTCTATTTAAATGATTTTTCTTTTGTTAAGTTTCTTTTAAAGATTTTCCTTGTTTATTATTAAGAAAAAATAAAAAAATCCATAATCCACATGAAGAAAAGACTGACAAAAGGCCTGAGCACTACAAAGAGAAGAAGGTACAGGAAAATGATGAAACTTCACAAAGTATGTCTCAGCAGCCACTACAACAGCCGAAGAACTTGTCACAAAGCAGTGTCAACATGCAACCGACAAGTCATACAAGTCAGAGTCGAGTAGCTAAGCCACAAAATGAGTGAGGTGTTAGTCCCAAAGCTTCAAGTAATATTCTCTGTGGTCTAAGCGTCTTAGCTATTCTAGGTACTGCTGAAGCTGGAAGAGTTGAGCATATTTACGTTGTGTCGCTCATGCTCGTATAGATGAGAAAAAGAGTCGAAGTCTAAGTACTTAAGTCTGGTGAAGTGAAGGAGAAGGTCCAAAAGACACTCACGTACTGAGCACAGTGAGATACGAGTGGAGAAACTTCTACATCGACAACCCTTCTTGGAAAGGTGGAAGCTATTAAGACACCGTTTGATGTCACATGTGCTACATTTATTCCGCGAAACACCCATCATCTCCTTCTTTCACATTGCATGCTTTTGTTGACAAATTTCTCATATGCATATAGAGTGTCCCATAATCGGCACTTGCATCAGGCACTCTTTCCGTGTTTCACCCAAGCACTCACCTTTCATGAACATTTACTTCACCTTCAACTGCTCAACTCCAATAAGAGCGTATACCAAAGGCATTTTTTTTTCCCACCGAGTTTTTTCCCTTTGGTAATCCAGGTTTTAGACCCTAATCTAAAGACACCTATCACCATCCTCTTGTACATATTCCTTCTACATCAACAATAAGGAAATGCTACTCAAATCAATTGACAAATGAATTGGAGCACCAATTTCAGATCATAGCATACTTCTCCTCAATGGCGAGTCAAAGAATGGCCTACAATGACAAAGCTGCAGACAACACTAACAACATGATTGCACAGGAACAATGAAGTCCCCAATGAAGAAGAGCAGACATAAAAGTAATCAGAGGATCTCAAAAGATGAATGGTTATGATGATAGATGTCCGCTCTAATGGATCATAGTTCTTGTTGTGGTTCGGCAAAGTTACAAGCAGTGCAACAGATGAAGCCAAAATGACAGCAAAGACCACATCGCCATTGACAATCAAGTCATGTCGGGGACGACATGAACGCGGAAGGGGGTGTTGTTGACCGTTGGGTCAACAACACAACATAACTCAAGTTTCGTACCAAAGTCTTATCTTTTGTGAGTTATGAAATGCTGCGAATTATGGCTATAAACGTCATTTGTAATGAGTAGTTATTCTAGTTTTAGAAGCCGGGGTGCAATGGCACTTCCAGATTGTAAATACAAAGCCATTTGACCCTTTCAACCCCATTTCTGGTTAAACCTAAGGTAGCCTTAGTATAAAAGGTACCTAGGTCATTTTGTAAAGGGAGACTTTAATCATAATCAAAAACTTTAGCGCTGTGTCTACTGTGTGTGAGAGAGAAAGAGAGTGAGTGTGAGCTTTATCCTCTTGCTACGCCCGGCTCGCTCAACACATTGGAGATCTGACTGCATCATTGCTGTAGGCTCAAGGAGAGCTACGCGACAACGCCAAGCATTCCACGCGAGACGAAGCGCACACGCCGATGCATCTACGAGCTATTTGTGGTCGTAAGTGTATCAAACGATGTCTGTTTTCTGCGTGCTAGTAGTCTATAGAATCGTGGCGACATAAGCTACGTATAGGTACTCATAAATTTCAGTTTTGGGCACTTTCAAAATTCTGCTCTGTCATCCTATGCGTTTTCTGCAGATGGGTTTAGAGTGAGGGTTTTGAGTGTAGAAGCTTAGGGACAGGTGTATCCTAGTGAGGGGATGGTGTTCCTTATGTTTCGTACGAATCTGGCATAATTAGGTGAGTTACCTTCCGTATGGGTGTATGTGGCTAGGTGGTGTAGTTGAGAGCAGTGAGGTTCTTGATTGTGGTTTAGTTGGCCTTCCAGAGTGTTGTATGTGTAGGATGGTCTCAGCCTGACAAGCTAAAGAGATTTCCTCCGTGTGCCTATCGTGTCATCTGTGTCCTCGATTGACATTATGTTGATCTAGGTAGTGTTTGCATGCACTTCATGGGTGTGTGAGTCGCTCCCGTCCAACACTAGCGTAGACCATCGATCCCCGACAACGATGCTAAATGTTGGGGGTACCATCATAGTGTTGCTCCAATGACCAACAACAATTGTCAATCCGGAGAGATAAGCTACCTGGCTAGGACATGGAAACACTTACCGATTGGTGAGCTGATCATGACAACTCGAATGGCGACTCTATGAGGCGAGCTTCTCGGCCTATGGAGGAGCTAAGCCACAAATATTGGCAATCTTCACATCCACTTTTCACCTCAAATCAACCAAGTCACACACATTAACAATTGCAAAGACGCACACATCGATAATCCTATCATGCAACACACTAATCACAAGCACACACACATAGATCTATTGAGCATCCACACTCCAATCAAACCTACATGCACACACAAAGAATAGAGGACAATGACACAAGATTAGAGTGGGATTAACGACTAATTAGTTACAATCTAACTAATCAAAGCATCATTAGCAATCACAAGAGAGTATGAGAGAGGCATAGTGAAAGATAATTAAGCCTTGATTAGTGTTAATCAAGTCACGTGGGCAAGGAGAAGCTCAAGGACTCCATAGCCACACACCTCATGAGCTCTCACCAAAGAGTGGTCTCAACAAATGAGGATGAGAACCTTAATTCCATTTACACACTCTCTTATATACCTACGGTAAAAATATGTAATTTCTGGGCACCCAAGGCCTTTTAGGCTCCACAACTTATTGAATCTGTATCCTACACACACACACTAGCTGACCTATTTTTTACAGCTTAGAACTTTCATTGAGGCCCTAACACATTACAAGTATTACAATGGCTTGAAATAAATTGAGAAATTACAATACATGGCCATTTTAGATAATGTAAAAAATGTGGAACTCCAATCTTCACTGCTTCTCTGTATCTGTCTTTCATGTGCCTTTGTAAGACTTTGGCCTTTACCAGCTTTTGTTAGTTGATGGCAGTTGAGCTAACAACCATTATCCACAAGTGCGCGTTCAGTTGATCTATCTACTAGCTGAATATGGATTCACACATCCAATCTAAATTGCTTTGATAAGAGGAAGCGGTGGTTCTAGTTGACGGATTTGTGAAATATTCTGCTGCTCTTTGCACTTCACCATCTGCAACTTTTCTTCCTCATTTTCTTGGTTTTGAATGGCTTGAGATTTTTGTTTTTACTCTTTTGCTTGGTGAATCTTTTCCAACATGTTAGCAATGAGAGGTAAATGGTATTTCTTCAATCTACATCCATTGATCCAGTTAGGAATCTCATTTTTGGGCTTTAATGTTGCAAGTTTTACGGCACATAAGGTAATATGTCGCTGATCACAAATGGGCCATTACCTCATTTTTTCAATTTCTTGGAGTGTTGTTTTAAGGTATAGACTAATACATAGCTTCCTTTTTGAAACTCCTCGTTTATCATGTGTTGGTCATGGAAATCTTTCATTTGTCTTTTTTGCGTATATATGGTTGCAATTGACTTAAGTTTCAATTCATCTAATCTAGTTAACTATTCAACCTTACCTAGATACTCATGTACAATCCATCCCATGTCCTCTGCAACTTGTAGTGCACGAATTAAGAATTGTAAGGGCAGTCGACTAGGACCCCCCCTGGACCTAATGGTATCATCTTTCATTCAAAGAGTCGCAGAGGTACATGTATCATGATCCATGTTCCTCCACCAAGCTCGATGAAACTTTATAGATTGCTTTCGCTGGGTGTGATTATCCCCTTTCTCCACAAAGTTTTGGGGTTTGATCAACTTTTAAACTTTGACCATCAAATTTCTCAATTTTCAAAGTTATGGTCTCACTTACCAAAGTATGGTTTTCCCCAGTTTTTTGCCCTAACTTTTCACCCCATTTCGATGGTAAAAGTTGCTACATATCTACTTCTAAGTGCTAAAATGAATCTAGGAACAAAAACAAACAACCAACACATAATTGAAAGTGAAATGGATGATGGAACAATACTTTCAAAGCATCAAGAAAAATGCAGAGTAAAATGATTTTTGTATCTCACTCACAACTCCCTATGCCTTTCAAGAGTAGATCTAGAAAGTTCTTGACTTCTAGCCTCTACCATGAACCCATGTCTAGCTACTTGATTGCTAAGGTGTAAACGGAATGGATATCAAAATCTAAAGACAAGAAAGCTACGGCTACGAGTAGGTCACTCACCACCTAAGGATCACTAATCTTGGCAATGGTGCCAAGGTCAGAAGGTCGCCGCTATCGAACATCTGCAGCATAGTTGTCCCACACTAACATAATGTCAATACTCAGGGAAGCGACTTGGATGGGGCAAAAAGACTCTTTAAGGGTGTCAAACTCAAGAAGTGAATCTACCAAACGAAGCTATCTAGAGCACTAGAAAATCTATCACTCTCTACTCAGGCAATCTGCCTATGTCTTGTCTCACCGCTCTCAGTCGTCACACCATTTTGGCACTCAAATGAAGTCAAAATGCAACAAACTTTAAGAGGAGGTCTAAGATGTCTAGAGGCATTATCCTAAGAAGCCTAGTTGCAACAAAGTACCAAAATTACAATTCATCATGATCAAGGTCTTGGAAAGTGCAACAAAACTATCTAGAAAGGTCGCCCTATGGTTTAGGAACACTCTCCAAATGTTGAAACATAAAAAAGAAATCATTTACACACTCAAAACAACAGATTTAGCTCGTAGGCAGGCCGGCACAAACCACAACAAAATTGAGAATGGTTATACTTAAATTAAAGAGCACTAGACAAGGAACATAATGCAATTGTCAAAAACAAATTTAGATTACCAGAGCTTGAGAAAATTCAATTACAAGTTGTCTGAGAGTATTCGCTTTCAGTCGTATGCTCAAAAGCTTTCAAAAAACTTTAGATAATGATACAAAGGATGTGTTTAAACTCAAAATTTTCAGTTTTATACCTAGGGCTCTTTTGGCCAGCTGGCTTACAAGGCTCAAATCTCACACTCGAGCATTACAACTCAGATTTACAAAAGCTGGGCTCAGTGATCATTCAGCTAAAAAATCAGAGTATCTCTTATTTGCAAAGCTTTGCTTGAAAAATGATGAGAGTACAAAATTGGTGGCTTTATGAAGGGATGGCCAACTAGAAGGGTGCACGTCTGGTTTATCTGCCAACACTAGGGTTATGCCATTCTACTCAACCTATATGTATTGTTTGAACTCTCTCGGATTTCCTTTTCCTTTTCTCTAAGAAGCTTTTAACTACTAACAATATGTATACTTTCTTTTAATTCAAGAGCACTTTCACATGTACAAGGATGCATCATTCTTCTTATGTCATCGAATTTTAGCAGCACTTGAAAAACTCTACCCTTGCAAGTTGACTTAGCCAAAAATGGTGGAGTTAACTTGAGAAAAGCTTCATTAACAAGAAAACGTTAGAAGCATCTTGGAAGTTTTTTTGTTTGTGATTACAAGTAGACAATTGATTTGATGTCTCTATTAACCTCACTCCTGATACGCACAAAACCTACCTAATTTTGAGAAAAAATGTTCAATTAAAATTAGAAAGAAAGAGTGGTAGAGACAACGTTATTATAGGAGGGTGGGAGCTAGCCCCAAAACATTAGACCAATGGGTGGATAACAAGAATGACATTATAGTCGTGAAGACTTCTGGCAAGTGACATTGAACAAAGAGCTACGGGATATATATGATAGTACAAAGAACAAAAATTTTGATATACCCATGAGACAAGACCCATAACAAAACTCTAACAACTTAGTAAAAATTCAACTAGATGTAGAAATTAGAGCATATGTAGACAGACAAACGAGGGTTGATAAAATTAATCAAGCTTTGTTGCTTCTTCAAGACAATATCTTTAAGTTGAAACCAAGCTGTTCAAAACCTGTAAATAACGGTAGAATCTTTTGGAAGAAATTGACAATTGGCAATTGGCAAAGACCTCTTCCATGGAATTTGATAACTTTTATGAGTCCGTTTGAAATCCTATCATCAATGAGCCATCCATGAGCATCTCAAGCAATGTAAAATAAGAGAGAGGCCAAGGGGAAAACCTTGTTTGATGGCTCTCCTCAAGAGAGAAGATTTTGTGAGAGTGCCATTGATTGCTACCTGAGAAAGAGCATTGCCACATGACACATGAACAAATGTGATATTTCTTCCAACACGCATGTCGTGCAAAAGTTGAAATATGAATTCCCATTCAATTTTGTAATAAGCTTTGTCAAAATCTATTTTACAAGATATAAAATTTTGATTTGATTCTATTAAATAGTCCATCCCCTCCCACAAAGAGATGATAGCATCAAGTATAAATCTACCTTTGATAAAGCCCTTCTTCTCCTTCAAAATAAAAGTGTCCATAAGGGGGATAATTCTCCTAGGCACTAAGAGGGCAACAATTTTATGTATACAAGCGAAATAAGTAATAGGCCTCTGGTTTGAGATGTCTTCATTTCCACTTTCTTGTGAATCATTTTCATAACCCTAGTGTTCATGCTAGTAGGAAGAGAACCTACGCTCAAGGTTTCTTGTCAGATTGAGAAAATCAAAGGAACTAGAAAGTCCTAAGATGCAATATATATTCACTTGGTATGCCATCTATCCTATGAGATTCACCAATCTTGAGTTTACTTATGGTTTCTTTAATTTCACCTTGAATTAGAGGCCGCTCTAAGATTTTGGCTATGTTAGGAGCCACCAATTTTTTTGTTAACTTGAGAAAATTTTTCTCCGGCATTCGTGATTTCCTCTAATCTCATAGGAGATTAAAGAAAAACACAACGGACTAATGCTTGTAAACAAACTTCAAATTATCTCTCTGATCTTTAGCTCGATTTTGATTCCCATTGTGTTGCAAGGGAATAAAGTCTTTCTCTCATAAAGACTAATATCTAATACTCCCAAATGATTTTCTCATGTTAAACTGATCATATAATATGGGGAAGGACCAGGAGAGTAAAAGCTAGAATATTGTAAGGCTCTAGACCGGTCTCTGTCAAGGATCCAAAGGAGAGAAAATAGGGATCCGAAGGGGGATAGCCTGCAAAAGAGCAATGGGCTTCAATGGGGCTTAAAAGACCTGAGGTTCAGCTCCCTTAAGACTTCCATAGGCTAAGGTTCCAAAAATTAAACCTTTTATCCAATGGCCAAAGCATAGGGGAATTGGATGGTCATGGGGAAGACTAAAATGTCTTCCCACATCCCTAGGAAGGAGGGGTGAGCCCATTTTGTAGGGGATGGGAGAGAAACACACACACACACACACACACACACACACACACACACACACACACACACAGAAGCCTTGGAGTGTGTGTGTGTGTGCCCTTTACACAAAGGGATTACTGGACACATGTCAAGCTGCTAGGCCAGTTGCCCCTAACCTCCCCTCAAATCCTATTGGATGGCCATAGAGGTGGACCAATGAGAATTAGTCTACAGTAAATTTAGTCTAATCGATTTAAAAATGCTTGATAAAATAACCAATAGAAATTAAGATCCCTAGAAGACTATTGGACAGTCTACTGTTGAAAGGTCAACCTTTCAACAACGCTTCCACAAAGATTCCATAAAGATCCTTCAAAGATTCTCTAAAGATTCCAAATAAAGATGCTGATGAAGTGATGAAGACGAAGATGGATGCTGTAATGTGAAGATACAAGCTCATGGACATCATGAAATATCCCGTTATTATCATTTTGAGCCATTACGGACACTTTTGTAATGTTTACGGGAACTTCATATTTTAAGTCAGCAATTGTATTGAGGCCACAGATGCTTGTTGGATGAGCAAAGCCAGCTCACGGTGTTGTAATTAAGCTCTATAGAAGCCTAGGGACAAATAATGTCATTTTGGTCGGACATTAGGTTTTCTAAGGCTTAGTATATAAGCCAAAACCTAAAGCTTTGTAAAGGGACTTCTAATAAATCTAACTTGCTGTTTCGTTGGGAGACTGTGAGAGAGTGAGAGAGTGTGTCTGTGCGCTACAGGAGCTACGATGGTCGGAATCGCAAACGGAGAGCAGCAGTGTGTTGCCCACGAGGAGAGCTACGCGTTGATGCTTACATCATGCGCGTTCGTCTGTGTTTTGGCAGATTCACCCGCGAGCTACTTTTGGAGTTTCAGTGAGTAACTGTTGTCCGTTTTTGCATTTCAGCATATCCACGCGATCAGAGCGAGTAGAGCTACACATTAGGCACTTTAGTTTTTGGAAACGTCGACCTGCAAAAACCGGTCAGACATCCTACGCGTTTTCTGCATGGAGGGTATTGAGTAGGTTTTTTTGGTCACGGACCTTAGGGAGAGTGGCCTATTGGTGTTGATAGGATATCCCTCAAGTTTCGTAACGTTTCGAGATCGTCTAATGGGCTTTTGGATTGCGGTAGCATCATAGGAGACTCTCACATTCACAGAACCGATGGCATGTAGAGTTGATATCTCTGTAGGAAGTAGTCAATAGTCGGTCGAGTAGAGGTTGACACACTTTGCTTGCTTCCACGCGCCTGCGGGTCGAGCTTCGTCCTCAGTTGACATTATATGTTAGGTGAGTTCTCGCTATGTTGACGTCCGTCGCGGCGTACCTGTCCAACATTGGCGCCGCTGCCGGGGACGAGAGCCCTAAGTAGGTGACCGAGACTAGTCCTTGAGGATAGAGGTCCCTCTGGCTTGCCAGAGTACTATTTTACATTTAGATAGGATCAGAGGGTGGTGGACTCTCTAGGTCTTAGGAGGAGTCTAGGGAGCGTGTGCCTGGCCTGGATCTTCCGTCTTAGGTAGTATTAGGTAGTAGTAGGTTGTGGTGTAGAGAGTAGGAGTTGGAGTGGTAGATGTGGTGGTAGGTTGACTTGAGAGTCCGTGTGAGGCCAGGAAGTAACCAAGTCATCAAAGTCACCATCTTACATTGTTGAGTAGGAGTAGGGTAAGCAGGATATCTTGATTGCTGATCTAGAGTACTTTATGCATGTCTTATTTGCTGTTAGGCTCATCAAAAAAGTGGAAAACGCTAAGTAGGAAAGACGGTAAATTGTGTTTGGAAGCCGATTTGAAGTCCAAAAGTTTCTGTGATTATTGCTGAGAGCTCTAGAGAGCATAGAGAATACTACTGCCAGAAAAAAATTGCATTTTAAGACAACGCGTAGGATGTCTCCAGGGCACTTTTGGCAGGGAATTTGGGAAAACTGAGGTTACCAGTGTGTTCAGAAGGGGGGGTTTACCCTAAGTATACATTGAAACTAAAGTTTTGACCAACTCTTGACACCCAAAAGACCAAAGAGGGAGTGTCAAAAACGCGAAAACAAGAAACTTAAGATTCTGAGCACAATTTTGCATAAAAACTGGTAAGAATGCTTGAAAAGTAGTGCTTAAGACTTGGGGATGCCTGTCGATGAATTCTGCCACAAATTTCATCAGTAGACATCCTACGCGTAGGATGTCTAGAGAGTGATTCTGGAAGCAAAAATCAAGTTTTGGCATCATACCCATATTCTGCATGTTGTGTTGGACACACACACCAAAGCTCATGTCATTTGGACATATAGATTGAGAGTTAAGGGGATGTTACTCTTTCAGAGAAATATTTTCCCAAAAGTGGTGATTTTGAGCAATTTTGACATCCAAAATTTTCCGTGATCACATATTCTTGTTATATGCATCAAGAAGCACCTTGGGTAGAAATAGAAGTCCATTCTGAGAGAAAAAAGACATCCTACGCGTAGGATGTCTACAGGGTGATCTGGTGGAAATTTTTAAATTCTGAGTTGACCAGTGTGTTCAGAAGGTAGGTTTTACCCTATTTTCACCTGGAAAGGGGAACTTGACTATATCTTGACAGGATAAGGCCAGATAGACTGAAATTGCCAGACATCCTACCCAAATTGTGCCAAGGCATTATTCCAAGACCAAAACCATAATATGGCTGCATGAACATGTCTTGAATGATATATTGAGTGACTGAAAGGGGTTTCACCTCATTTGGGTGATAAAATTGGGTTCAAAGCGGACTTTAGCACTTCTGACTGAAAAAAGGCTGGAACAGCTAAAATTGGGATCTTTTCAAATCCAAACCAAAATTTGAGCATACCACTGGGTTACTGACATCAAGGGGAAGCTATGGGACAAGTCTGGGGTCAAACAGGCCAAAATGACATCCTACGCGTAGGATGTCTTCTGTGTGATTTTGGACTCTAAACAAAATTTTGAGCATACCACTGTGATCAGCACCTTAAGGAGAGTCTGTGGTTCAAATTTGGGGCAATTCTGAGCAGTTAGACATCCTACACGTAGGATGTCTAAGGCATAATTCTGAAACCAAAATTCAAAATGTGGACATAGCAGGGTGTTGTATGGCCTTAGGCAAGCCTCCTAGTCAAATTTGGTCCAATTTGGAGTTGATTTGACTTGGGAATTCATCAGAACAGACATCAGGCTTTTGGAACAGATTCTTGATCATTTGACCAACCTATAGGTGTCAGAATCAAAAAATAAAAGTAGCTGTGAGTTAAGCACATCAAGGGCAAGCTATAGTCCAAGTTTGAACTGAAACAGAGCAAAAAGACATCTTACGCGTAGGATGTCTCCAGGGTCATAAAGTGGTCAAAATTCTACTTTGGCCATATAGGGAGGTTCTAAGTGTCTCAAGGATTCCAGAACTTTTTTCAAAAGTGAATTTGGACCTTGTTTGGCCTATCTACCAAGCAAAGACAAGAATTGTCAGACATTGGAGTGCACAAGAAGCTTATGCAGCCCAAATCTTGACCTATTGGCATCCAAATTCAAATTCTAAGCATACCATTGGGTTGCTGAGCACTAGGAGAATCTTGGGATCAAGTTTGGACAAAATCTGAGTAGTTAGATATCCTACGCGTAGCATGTCTCCAGCTTGATTTAGGACTCCAAACCAACCTATGAGCACACCACTGTGATCAGCACATCAAGCAGAAGCTGGGTGAAAATTTCAAGTCATTCTGAGCAAAAAGACATCCTACGCGTAGGATGTCTCAAGGCCATTCTTAGGTCCAAATGAAATTCTGAGCATACCATTGTGTTGCTGGACTTAAGGGGAGTCTCTGGACCAAATTTTGTTAAATTATGAGCATAGAGATATCCTATGCGTAGGATGTCTCTAGGCTAGTTTTAGGTTCCAACTGTAATTTTGACCATACAGGAGTGTTCACAGTGTCACATAGATCCCAAATCTTCTTTTCATTTTGTCAATTCTAAACTGCAGTTCATTGTTTTGGCCATAACTTTGACAAACGGTATTGGATCGGAAAATTTTTTATATCAAAACGTAGCCTGAGAGCGACTCTACAGATCTTAAGGAGAAACTTGAACTAGATGTATGCCTACGGCAACTATTTAGTTCAACTTTGAAAAAAACATCGTTTAAGGCCTCAAAATGCATCCGGAAGTCAGGAGTGTCTAAAACCGATAGTTCGAAAGAATTGTGAGAAAACGGTCACGGTTTTTGAAGACTGCTAAGTTAGCAGATTGAAATTATCTTTTGGAAAAACCATTGGTCACCTGCTGGAAGGTGCTCAAGGAACAAGTGTGGCCGTCAAAGGTACACCAAGGATTTTTGCATTCATTGTGAAAAAGTTTGCCAGCTAAATAGAATTTTGCAGATTGTGTGCTAAAGTGAATACATGTTAGCTCGACTCAAGAATCGCTACAAAGGGAGCAGTCGTTGCAGTATAGTGGTAAGTTGCATAACTTATCACAGTGCTTCCACTAGATCGAGGCCTGCTAAAAAGCTCTAGGAAAAGCAAGAAACCAGACAAGACAGTATCAGTCTTGGCAAGCAAGGGAGCTAAGAAGTTCAAGCAGTGCAAGCAAAGCCCAATTCAGAAAACTCAGAGATTAAGACATTTACAAAAGCTGAAGAACCTCATGCGAAAAAGACCGACACAAGGGTGCTAATAATTTTTATTAGCATTAAGGCAAGCAATTAGAGCTATCACTGAACAAGTACAACAAGGGAGTCAAGACGAAAGCAATGACGTCTCAAAGGAATCAGACCAGTTAGGAAGAAGCTTCAACAGAAATTACAAGAGAGCAAATTCGGATCTATCTGATTGGATACTACAAAGGACTGCCATGCTATGAGGATGACAATCAGAATTTGTACATCAAGACAAAGAAAGATACAGAGGAAACTCGAACATTTCAATATGTGGAAGTTGAAACAACGAAGAATGTACTACACCCACATCCAAATTTCATGGAAGACTGTCTGGGATCGATTTACATGAGGCACGGAAAATACATCGACAATGAGATAGAAATGTTGTACAAGGATCAACTTACAGAACTCTACGCATATCCTCCAAGTATTTTTCTGTACAAAGCACAAGATGGAAAACAGAAATTTGGTACCCTCTATGGAGATGAAGACGGGGCATACTACAGGGCTGTCACAAGTCATGAAGTTCCTGTATAAAACAATCATTACTTTATAGCAGAAGCGTTTGGCTCAAGAGGAGAAGACTACATGTCTAAAGGTGGTAATGTATACCGTCTCGTCATGGGTTTACCTCTAACTACGCACTTGGAAGAGTTAACAACTACAGTTGTCACTGCACAAATGGGTGGCACAACACAAGGCACAACATGGAAAGACACAACACAAGTCTCGTGCACTGCACCAGCACAAGAGGTACCAGCTATGAAGATAGCCCAAATTCAAAAAGAACTAACTTGGTCTCAAGAGCTACTTAACAAGGCACAAGAAGTCATATCATCAGGCATTAAACAAATCCCAACATCAGGTATGAAACCCTCTCGGATGGTGGGAGTTCAAACTCAACAAAGAGACCCTATATCTTCAAGAGTGGGATTAAGAAGTCCAGTTTTACAAGAAGCAGTGTCCTTTTCAGGAGTCCAAGTGGAATTTCAAGAAGCATTGGAAGATGCCGAGAGACCGTTGGAAATTCACAATGCCCAATGTAGAAGGTCAAGTCAAGATGTCATTGTGGTCGACAAATACGATAGGCACTATGAAATAGCCGATGTGAAAATTATGGATGAGTTTAGCAATTGTGAGCAACCTGTAAGTCACACACTTGGACTCCGTCCAAAAGCACCATCAAGGGAAATGGAAAACAAAGATTCGGTTCAATCTTCACCCTCGGTGCAAAACTCACCAAAATCAACTCGGAAACATAGCCCTAAGGCTATGCAGAAGCCCCACGTCAAAGACCATATACTGATGGAAGAATTAGCATCACAACTGCTAGAAAGCATGGATAGTGATTTGATCTTGTATGCAAGCAATAATGGAAGCTATTTTCAGCTTCTCAAGGACAAGACGATGAAGGATAAAGAGACAAAGCCAGTGGATACACCTAAGTCAGTCGTAATCTACAGGTTCATGCATGCAAAGAAGAGGTCATATCTGTATCTAGATACCACAGGAAACCATTATCAGTAGTATTATGGAGAGCTGCCTCGTCCAAAGGATGCACATGTTGAGATAACAACATATTGCGACCAATGTGCCATTGGTCATTTAGTGAAGGACTGCCCAGTAAAGCGCTACATGGAAAAGAAGAAGCAACAAGCCAAAAGCAAAGTTCAGACAGTGACAACAAGGGAACGGAAGAAAGAATTCCCAACAAGATCTCCGGAAAAGAAGCAGATCTTGTCGCAGAGCACAAAAGATAGGCTTAAGACACAGTTGCTTGAAGTCAAGGGTGTCAATGACATTATCATAGAGAATCAGGCTTTCAAAAAAGATCAATTGAATCAACTGATTCAAGATCGTTTAAGGAACCTCAGTGAGGATAAGTCAGAGCATCCACAAGGTGATGAAGATGAAGCTCGTAGTTCAAGGGTCGAGAGCAAAAGAAGCCAAGATTCTGACGATAGTGAGCCAATGCAAGAAGAGGTGGCAGAGGTAACAAAAAATCTTAGTGCCAAGTCACAAGTGGGAGACATGCAAATAGAGTCAATGGATGAAGCTGAAAGTCTACCAAATAAATTTTCTATTGAGGACTCTTCATTGGTGATTGAACAAATTAAAGAGTATGAGAAGCTAAAAGAAGATGTAACTAAAGACATAGAATGCATAGAAAAACAGAAAATTATTGAGTCCAAGATTGACTACCAAGGACAAGCAATACAGGATATGAATGAATATTTTCGAGAAGAGACTCTACAAAAGCCCATGGAACAATGGAAACCAAAGGCCATGGCTACCATTGCATCAGAAGAAGAGAGTCAACCTCAACATCCTGCTACACAACCTTCAAAACATTTCCAAGAAGAAAAGTCACCATTGAATGACCTTCAAGTGCTAGAAGAAGTAAATAGTGACAGAGAGCTTCTGAAATCAAGAATCAAGGCGTCACAGTCAGAAACTAGCAATGAACACCAACAAGCAGCTACAACAAAAGATAGTAAGCAGTTGGGACATGCTACAACCAGTCAAATGACAAAGAAGTTCAACATACAAGAGGATGACAAAGCCTTCAAGGCACAAAAGTCTAAGCAAAGTACCGAAAGCAACGAGGACATCAGTTACTTGGCAGCCAACAAGAAGATTAAATTCTCGTTGGATGTGAATGAGAAACTGAAATTCAACTTTACAGCAGAGATAGATTGCAGTGCCACGACTAATGTCATGTCTTATGGGCTGTGGTTACTTCTGGGTAAGCCAGAACTGTATGAAATTCAGGTACATGTTCATATATCACATGGAATAGCCATCACAAGTTTAGGGATTGCGAAAGCTACCCTTAAACTATGGTCAAAGGTAATCAAAGAAAAATTCCTAGTAGTGGATTCATCGAAAATGAGTACACATTTGATTTTGTCCAAGCACTGGAAAAAAACATTGGCAGAAGAACCTGAATTTTCAACAATGGTCATCACGACTAGCTCTCAAGAAATCCAGCCTACTACTGCTCCAAGATTATCGGCTACCGACAAAGGCAAAGCCAAAATGAGCCCACAAATGTCCTACCAACAGAAGCAGCCCCTTAAATCAGAGTCTTCAATGCAACCCCAAAAAGTTCAAGACAGAGCTTCGACATCAACTGACCACATGCTTCCACATGAAAGACAGACTCCAAAGAAAATCTTTCAACCAAAATACCCTACACTGCGAGATCATCGTCGACAAAAATCTTCAAAGGTCTACATCAAAGTTGAAGAATCAAGGTCAAGGACCCAATATGGGTAAATGAGCCTAGCCGATTGACGAAAGGTAAACACATGGGATGGATAGCCTCCCACTACAGCTTAGCAGAGCAAGGCTATTATGAGGGTCAAAAGAAACTTTGGTTACCAAAACCACAGACCTCGGCTTATGTGGTGGATAAAGGTTTCAAAAAGCTTCCCCAAAAGCAACAAAGCTCATATTTATATCGCCAAAGGGGACCAACCAACAAGGCTCGCCAAAGGGATGCAGGAAATTTCAAATCCAACTGGCCTTCATACCAACATAGGACTTCATCGATAAATAATCCCAAAAATGGCACTCTTGTACATCTCAATACGACATCAGAAACATCATGGGAAGTGCCATCTACAATTCTTCAAGCACAAGGTTACTATCAAAGAAATCGAAGAATCTGGCTACCAAAGATGCCAGGTAAACTTTCTTCAAGCAAACGACTTCAGCTTGAAAATAATCGCAATTTCACAAAAGGCAAAATCAAGGACAATGTCACAGTCAAGGGAAAGGATATCTACAAAGACACGCTAATCATACGATGCAGATACAAATGGGTACCAAAAGAACAACAAATAACGAAGAATATTGAAGTCATCTCTAGCTCTCAAGAAATGTCAAGATACGATAGACAAAGTGTTACGGGGAATGGAGCGAGCCAATCTTCTCAACCAAGGGACCAACAAAAACAAAAAGAAATTTTGACAACCAAGGTTACCCAGGTATGGCAAAAGAAACCAATATTGACAGTATGGTCCTTTACAAATCCTCTCTTCGAGGATGGGAGTTTTGAATTTCAAAACCTATTCTTGGTCGAAAGCTCCCGAGAGTAAGTCAAGTCACCATAAAAATAATGGCATAAGAGTCAAGAGTCGGGAAGCTGAGCCACTAAATGAGCAAGCATTAGACCCAAGCTTCATGTCTTAATATTCTTTGTGGTCTATGAGTCTAGATATTTAGATTAAAGCTCAAGCTGGAGAGTTGAGCATACATAAAGTCATGTCACTCATGCTGGAAGAGGTGAGCATAAGAGTCAAAGTCTACTGTTTTAAATGGTGGAGTGGCGGAGTAGTCCAGAAAACACTCACACACATGAACACAGTGAGGAGAGTGGAAAAAACCTCGTCGACAAAAACCCTTCTTGTGAGTAACGGCAGATCTTGAAGTCAAATATATTTTTGCTTCTCTAGCTACGTTCACTCCTGGAAGCACCCATTCAAAACTCCTCTCACACCACATATTGTTTCCCATGCATCTATCTGTGCAAGCATATATAATGTCCCATCATTGGACATTTGCATTTGACATGATTTGTGTTCCACCCATGCACTTACACAACAAAAT
Source organism: Adiantum capillus-veneris (assembly GCF_014529385.1). NCBI lineage: Eukaryota > Viridiplantae > Streptophyta > Polypodiopsida > Polypodiales > Pteridaceae > Adiantum > Adiantum capillus-veneris. Next base: position 61,376,672 of record NC_140956.1, read on the forward strand.
GATGATGACGAAGTGGTATCAGGTTTTATAAGCATTTGCTCAACAACAACGACTCTGACTTCAAGCTACTAACACTTATCCAATGTATATCAAGTCAATAATAGTAGCCATACGGCCATAAGTACTTTAGCTGAACAAAACTCGTTACATCAATACATAAGTACATATAGCCTGACATTTAATGGTGACTAAAGGCATTTTTTTCTCACTGGGTTTTTCCCACTAGTCCTATCCAGGTATCCAAGACCTTCATTTTGTAATATACGCCACATTTTATTTTTACTATTGTATTTTTCTTATAAAAACACAGAAAAGCAGACCAACGACATCCCTAAACAACTACATGCTCATCATCTATAGGATCCAAGGGGAGCGGCCTAGAAAAAATTCAAAAAGGCTTCAAGTTTACAGGTACACATGCAGGATGACACCCAAAGAACAAACAATACAGAGCTGCCATGATAAAGCCTTGCTGCAACAATAAACCTCACTCGACTTATTCACGCTACAACAACCAATCGGAGGGGGAGAGCTATGGCTACAACTACACTACATGTACAACAAAAAGGTAACTCTACAACATACAAAGCATCTGGTAGAAGCAACTGCAACAACAAAAGATTCAACCAACACCAAAACATGAACCACTCGCCAAGGCCACTGCAGACATAGGGTCTTGTCGGGGACGACAAGACTTCGGAGGGGGAGAGCGTTGAAAGGCCAACCTTTCAACAACGCGTCCACAAAGATTCCATAAAGATCCCTCAAAGATTCTCTAAAGATTCCAAATAAAGATGCTGATGAAGTGATGAAGACGAAGATGGATGATGTAATGTGAAGATACAAGCTCATGGACATCATCAAATATCCCGTTATTATCATTTTGAGCCATTACGGACACTTTTGTAATGTTTACGAGAACTTCATATTTTAAGTCAGCAATTGTATTGAGGCCACAGATGCTTGTTGGATGAGCAAAGCCAGCTTACGGTGTTGTAATTAAGCTCTATATAAGCCTAGAGACAAATAAGGTCATTTTGGTCGGACATTAGGTTTTCTAAGGCTTAGTATATAAGCCAAAACCTAAAGCTTTGTAAAGGGACTTCTAATAAATCTAATCTGCTGTGTCGTTGGGAGACTGTGAAAGAGTGAGAGAGTGTGTCTGTGCGCTACAGGAGCTACGGTGGTCGGAATCGTGAACGGAGAGCAGCAGTGCGTTGCCCACGAGGAGAGCTACGCGTTGATGCTTACATCATGCGCGTTCGTCTGTGTTTTGGCATATTCACCCGCGAGCTACTTTTGGAGTTTCGGTGAGTAACTGTTGTCCGTTTTTGCATTTTAGCATATCCACGCGATCAGAGCGAGTAGAGCTACACATTAGGCACTTTAGTTTTTGGAAATGTTGACCTGCAAAAACCGGCCAGACATCCTACGCGTTTTCTGCACGGAGGGTATTGAGTAGGTTTTTTTGGTCACGGACCTTAGGGAGAGTGGCCTATTGGTGTTGATAGGGTATCCCTCAAGTTTTGTAACGTTTCGAGAATGTCTAATGGGCTTTTGGCTTGCGGTAGCATCATAAGAGACTCTCACATTCACAGAACCGATGGCATGTAGAGTTGATATCTCTATAGGAAGTAGTCAATAGTCGGCCGAGTACAGGTTGAAACCCTTTTCTTGCTTCCACGCGCCTGCGGGTCGAGCTTCGTTCTCAGTTGACATTATATGTTAGGTGAGTTCTCGCTATGCTGACGTCCGTCGCGGCATACCCGTCCAACATCTACCAAGGGGTCCAATGAGCATTCAATAGCCCAATGGCTTGCCTAATTCTTATTGGCAAGAAGACTAAGAGGTCCAATGAGAGTTTTATTGAATTATTTGAACACCTAAAACTCTCACTAAAGGGGAAAGAGGGACACGTGTCACAAGGCTCTCCATTTGACCTCTAATTTCCTATTGGCTAGGCTCGGCATGAGCCAATGAGGGGCCAGGGGGAGGAAATAGCAAGAGGGGTCGACCAAGAGTGAGAGGGGGCTGATTTTGCAAGGAATTATGGCAAACACACTCACAAAAGCTCATGTGTGAAGTAAAGAAGACTATCTCCTTCTCAAGATTTAATGGAAAGCTCATCATCTACTCCAAGATTGTGAGAAGGGAGGCCTACACAAACAACTCTTGGCTTTGTGATGCAAATCCAACCAAGAGCCAAGCTTCAATGCATGCTCACCTCCTCTACCATGCTAATTACTAAGCTTTGCTAAGCTATTAAGAGTGATAATGTGAGGATAAATACTTCTTTCTCATAAGATACCTCTTCTTCCTCTCAATCTATCCTCATTCCCTGCTAGCTCTCACTATTTTAAAGGTGTGTGAGGTCTAGGGACTGAGGCTTGGAATAGTAGTGTGATTTTCAAGCATAATTGGGTGCATGAAGCTTCCATCTTCATTGCACCAACGAGTTTTGTCAAGGAACACAAGAATTGTATTGTACAAAAGTCTCCTTTGATGGGAGAAGCTATAATACAAACCCTTAATGGAGGGGGGAGCAGATCCATGTAAATCTGATCCTCAACTGTTGTGAATTGTTCTATGTCTCTGTCTTTTCAAGTATTGTCAATGCCAAATTAGCTAGGCATAAATTGCTATGTTGCTTTCTCAATTAAGTACTCTCTCTATGCTCATTAGGAACTTGTTCTTAATGAAATGCTCAGTATGTTATCCATTTCCCCTACACACAAGTTACTAGTGTATCAATTATTACATTGGTATCAAAGCTATTGGTTTCTCTTTTTTTGCTAAAGAAGAGAGGTCCTCAAGCTTGCTACAAATGGTTGGTGTTATTAATTGCAAAAGAGTAAGTAGAATACGGATTTTTCATCCTTGAAGAACGCCTGCTTTATGCAGTTAACGGGGACACTATCGAGAGCTATGGTCTTAATAATGGAGTCCTACGGGGGTTGCTTATGGCTTAACCATTATTGAGCTATTAGAAGCTTGACAGGAACCGATGCTCTCTTGGCTCTGTTGAACCCTCTTCTATTCCTTACAATTAGTAATATTTGAGCCACGGGTATAGATGCTTGAGTGCTTATCTTTGAAGGTAATGAGGAGTAGCAACTAAGGCTTGAAGTGTCAAAGTACAAGTAAAAGTTTACACGTAAAATTTGCTAGTATGGGTGACAAAGGAAAAGAGATTGAAATGAATGTTGATAGCTTTGATTTTTCTAATGTAAGAGCAACTAATGATGGCCCTATGCTTGTAAACTATCTTGTTTCTAGGCTACAACTAGCCCTGGGCAACCCATCCCTCCAAGGTGAAGTGCTACAACAATTGCGCACCCATGGTATTCTCCAAACTCCCCACCAAGAAGAGAGAGTACCTAGGAAGCCTCCTAGTGAGACTTCCAAAAGAGGACTCTCTCCGAAAAGGGAAGAAGAAGAGGATCCGTAAAAAGGGCTCAAAAATCTACTACTCAATGACACATCTCCTTCCCAAAGTAGAACTCAAGTTTCAATGATAGAGCCCCCACCGAAAGAACAAGAAAGAAGTGAGTCTCCTGCCACCTCGGTGGAGATGGCTCCACGAAGATGGTGGGAAAAACACTCTCCAACACCCCCTAAACGGAGAAGACCATCAGACACTTCTCTATACCATAATTCAAAGAAGGACAAGAGAAAACAAGAGAAGAAAAAGGCAAGAAAGAGGTCAACTTCTTCTCCATCTTCTTCATCCTCTTCCTCTTCTAAAGAAAGTGATGGTGCAGACAAGGAGGAACAAGGGAAGAAAAAGGCGAGAAAGAGGTCAGCCTCTTCTCCATCCTCCTCATACTCTTCCTCTTATGAAGAAAGTGATGGTGCTACTCTTGAACCTCCTAAAATAAGAGGTCATAGAAAATCCTATGCCGCATGGAAGAGGTCGTCCAAGCTCAAAAAGTTCAAAGAGGGAGGAAAGAACGTCTCTGCCCTTACCTACAATGCCACCTTTGGTGCTACGGACAAAGTCTTGGCCTTCATCAAAAAATTCAATGTGGCGTTTGGAGATGAGGGCTTCATGGAGTCCTCTAAGCTACACAATGTAGCTATGCATCTTCAAACGTCCGCCAGGCAATGGTGGTCTAGCCTACGAGCAAACGGTGAAGCTCCACAAACATGGGAAGCTTTAAGAGCTTCCATTATGAAGTAGTATTTGGCTACCGATGCCAAAGACAAAGTACTCACCAAATGGCAAAGCTTGAAGATCTCTCCCTATGAATCTATTCACAAATATGTAGATAAGTTTTAGGATTTACATCTCAAAGCCATTGTCTTCAAAAATCTGGATTTTGAAGAGAAAAAACAACAATTTTGTGCGGGTTTAACTGAGGATATGGTGGAGTATCTTAAATCCCAAAGGCCACGCACCATATTTGCAGTCATATACCATACCATGGTGGCTTCACAAATCAATTGCCAACAAGGGGCTAAGAGAAATCTTAAGCCCACAGAAAACAAGGACCATAACGAGCCTAAAGGGAAGGACGATGTCCAAAAGTCGCCCAAAGGCAACACCAACAACAACAAAGCTAAGGAGAAGGGATTTTATAAAGGCAAAAATAAACTTTTTCTTAAAGAGCTAGAGTGTTATCGGAAAGATAACCGTTGTTTCAAGTGCGGGGAGCAAGGGCATGCCTATCATGCTTGCCTGCACAAAAATACACGTAATGAGCCTCCTAGAGCTACCTTGGTTGAAATTCAAGAAGAGGATGCTCATCACAAAGGATCTCCTCTATGACATGCTTGGGAAAAGGTAAGAGAACATGATGCTTTTATTCTATTTGACACTGGTTCTACTCACAATTTCATATCCATAGAGTTGGCCACCAAGCTAAGCATCCAAGCCTATGAGATGGGAGATGTCCTACCTGCCAATGGTTCTTTCGAGGGGCAAGAATCCTCAGTCACTCCCTTAATTGGGAAATTGAGGCTCCATGTCCAAAGCTATGTGGACAAGGAGGATTTCTTTATCTCTCCTCTCAAGCACGAGGATGCAATTGTAGGGAAACCATGGTTTGATCGCATGGCTGCCAATGTTAAATTCCTTGAAAGGAAAATCTACTTTAGGTTCATGGAAAAAGATATGTACATAGATGCTAAGGAGTTGGGTAGTACCATACCTCTTGTACATAAGCAAGCTTTCAATAAGTCAATAAAGAGCTCTATTTCCATGTACATGATTTTTGTTAAAGATCCTCAAAATGAATCTAATGCTTTAGCAAAAGGAAATATAAATAATCAAAAGGAGTTAAAGTTATCCAATTTCCTCAAGGGATTTCAAGATGTTTCTATTGACAATATCCCGAGGCAATGAGACAACCATGCAATTAAAATTCTTCCAGGAAGTTCACCGCCTAATAAACCTCCTTATAGAGTTTCCCAAGCAAGCTCAAAAAGAGGAGATTATGCGGCAAGTGCATGAGTTAGTTAAGAAGGGCATGTTTAGGCCTAGCTCATCTCCATTTTGTTTATCAGCAGTGTTATTAGTGCAAAAGAAAGACGGCACATATCGTATGTGTGTGGACTATAGAGCACTAAATAGGATCACTATCAAAAATAGGTTTCCTGTTCCACGGGTAGAAGACATATTTGATAAGCTACAAGGATAGACCTACTTCAGTAGGAATTACCTAAAAAGTGGCTACCATCAAATAAGGATAGCTGATTAAGACATTGTAAAGACCACATTTTGCACTATGTTTGGTCTTTACGAGTACATTGTCATGCCTTTTGGCTTGACCAATGCACCAGCCACATTTAATCGCTTAATGGAATAGCTATTTAGGCCTCACAGAACCTTTACTAGAGTGTTCTTTGATGATATAATCATCTACTCTAACTCTAGATGAACACGAGCAACACCTCCAAGTAATATTTCAAGTTTTACAAAGAATAAACTATATATTAATCGAAAGGAAAGTGAGTTTTTCTTACAAGAAATTCAGTATTTAGGTCACATTATCTCCCAAGATGGCATCCAAATGGATCCATCAAAGCTAGAGGTAATAAAAACATGGCCTAATCCAAGGAATCTACATGAACTAAGAAGCTTTATAGGTATGTGTGCATACTATAGACGCTTCATAGAAAAGTTCTCACAAATCGCGGGACCCTTACATGACCTAACAAAGGAAAATGTTAGGTATATATGGTCCACCAAGGAGAACAATGCTTTTGAAAAGCTTAAAGGAAAGCTTATCTCTCAACCTGTGCTTACACTGTAGGAACTCTTAAAGCGATTTGAGGTCCAATGTGACGCTTGTGGTGATTGCCTTGGAGCTGTTTTGCTCCAAGAAGGACACGCCATAGCCTATGAAAGTCAAAGGCTCAACCCTGACATATATGCAAAGGATCTCTTAGCAGTTCTACATGCTCTAGATTTATGGAAGCACTAATTATTGGGGACTATTTTTATTTTGCGAACGGATCACCAAAGCCTTGAGTACTTCATGATGCAGACCAAGATCTACAACAAACAAATGAGGTGGGAAAATTTCCTTTCATAATTTCATTTTCATATTGCTCACATTGCTAGCAAGCATAATCAAGTAGCCGATGCACTCTCAAGATGAGAGAGTGAATGCGGTTTCCATAGCAACTCACAATGACCTATCTTCTATGATAGATGAGTACGCTATTGATCCCAATTTTAGAGATGTGATTTCAGTCCTTGCACTGGGGAAGAAGGAAGAACCATTTACCCTACAAGATGGTTATCTTGACTATGGCAATAGACTATGTGTTACTAACTCACTACTTGAGAAAGTAATGTAGGAATCTCATGCTCCTCCTTATGTGGGGCATAGAGGGATTCAATCTACCCTAAAAGGGATAGAAACATATTTCTATTGGCCTGCCATGAAAGCAAACATACATTGTACAAGAGTATGTTTTGAAATGTGTGGTATGCCAAAAGATAAAGTTTGATAGAGGGAAGCAACGTGGATTGCTTCAACCTTTTCCAATCCCTAATTCACCATGGGAGAGCATATCCATGGATTTTATCTTTGGATTGCCCAAGTCTATCCATGGGAATACATGAATATGGACGATAGTAGACAAGTTTAGCAAACAAGCACATTTCATACCTGTCAAAAAGAATATCAAAGCCCATCAAATGGCAACCCTCTTTATATCACAAATCTTCAAGTACCACGGCTTGCCAATGTCCATAGTGTGGGATAGAGATCCTAGAATGATCAGTAAATTTTGGAAGGGTCTCTTTGAAAATTTAGGTACAAGGCTGAACTTCTCTTTGACCTACCATCCCCAAACGGATTGCCAAAGTGAAATAGCTAACCTAACCATTCTTGATCTACTAAAAGCTTATGTCATAGAAGTAGATCAAAAGTCCCAATGGGAGAAGTACTTACCCTTAGTGGAGTATGCTTACAATAACACTGTACATACTTCCATGGAAGAAGTACCTTTTGAGGTGATAGAGGGAAGATCAAAAGATTAAGGATGCTATATCCATCTCTCAACAAAGGCAAAAGGCTACTGCTGATAAGCACAAAAGAACCCTAGCCTTTAAACAAAATGATTGGGTCTTGCTTAAGTTTCCCAAGGCTCGATGAAGGCACACAACGGGCAAGAATCCTACGGGACACCAAAAGTACACAAGTTTCCCAGCCATTGGCGCATACACAATGCTTTCCATGTGAGCCTACTAAAAGCCTTACAAAGGAGATCCACCTCAAGAACCAATTATTGAAAACCCACTAGAGATCGAGGGCCAAGAAGAGGTGCTGCAGCCCGAGTCCATACTCCGACATGAAGACAAGGTATTACGAGGTGGTAAGACTATTCGACGATATCTTATCAAGTTTAAAAATTATCCTTTTGAAGATGCTAGATGGATTCAAGGCATACAATTAAAGGATAACCTAAACCTTGTCAATGGTTATGATGATTCTCTAGAGTAAGCAAATGTAAATATGTATAAATGAACAAAGTTTTTGTCCTATAAGACTCTCTTTTTCTTTATTGTGCACAATTTTTAATAAGTATGCATGCTTAGGATCATGTTTGTGGAGATGACGTCTCCCAAAGACCAAGTAGAGCTTGTCACTCTACTATGGAAGATTCATACAGACTAATGTGCAAACATGCTTGCGTCAGCTAAGGCTCTCAAGCACCAAATGGACTAGTCATCCATTTTGGGATGATGTTGTAGGGTAAAATAGGGGTCCTCTACGCACTAGCAAACGGACTAATGACTAGGCTTTATCTTCTCTACCTCAAAGTCGAGGACGACTATGATTTCAAGAGAGAGGTAATGTCATAAAAACTAATATCTAATACTCCCAGATGATTTTCTCATGTTAAAGTGATCATTTAATATGGGGAAGTACTAGGAGAGTAAAAACTAGAATATTGGTAAGGCTGCAGACCGGTCTCTATCAAGGATCCAAAGGAGGGAAAATAGGGATCCAAAGGGGGATAGCCTGCAAAAGAGCAATGTGCTTCAGTGGGGCTTAAAAGACCTAAGGTTCAGCTCCATTAAGACTTCCATAGGCTAAGGTTCCAAAAATTACACCTTTTATCCAATGGCCAAAGCATAGGGGAATTAAATAGTCATGGGGAAGACTAAAAAATCTTCCCACATCCCTAGTAAGGAAGGGGCAAGCCCGTTTTCTAGGGGATGAGAAAGAAACACACACACACACACACACACACACACACACACACTCTCTCTCTCTCTCTCTCTCTCTCTCTCTCTCTCTCTCTCTCTCTCTCTCTCTCTCTCTCTCTCTCCAAGGCTTCCCCTTTACACAAAGGGAATACTGGACACATGTCAAGCTCCTAGGCCAGTTGCCCCCAACCTCCCCTCAAATCCTATTGGATGGCCATAGAGGTGGAACAATGAGAATTAGGCTAGAGTAAGTTTAGTCTAATTGATTTAAAAACGCTTGATAAAATAACCAATAGAAATTAAGATCCCTAGAAGACTAATGGACAGTCTACCAAGGGGTCCAATGAGCATTCAACAGCATGGCTTGCATAATTCCTATTGGCAAGAAGACTAAGAGGTCCAATGAGAGTTTAATTGAATTATCTAAACACCTAAAACTCTCACTTAAGGGGAAAGAGGGACACTTGTCACAAGGCTCTCCATTTGACCTCTAATTTCCTATTGGCTAAGCTCGGCATGAGCTAATGAGGGGCTAGGAGGAGGAAATAGCAAGAGGGGTCGACCAAGAGTGAGAGGGGGCTGATTTTGCAAGGAATTATGGCAAACACACTCACACAAACTCATGTGTGACGTAAAGAAGACTATCTCCTTCTCAAGATTTAATGGAAAGCTCATCATCTACTCCAAGATTGTGAGAAGGGAGGCCTACACCAACAACTCTTGGCTTTGTGATGTAAATCCAACCAAGAGCCAAGCTTCAATGCATGCTCACCTCCTCTACCATGATAATTACTAAGCTTTGATAAGCTATTAAGAGTGATTATGTGAGGAGAAATACTTCTTTCTCGTAAGATACCTCTTCTTCCTCTCAATCTATCCTCATTCCCTGCTAGCTCTTACCATTTTGAAGGTGTGTGAGGTCTTGGGACAAAGGTTTGGGACACTAGGCATGATTTTCAAGCATAATTTGGTGCATGAAGCTTCCATCTTCATTGCACCAATGAGTTTTTCCAAGGAACACAAGAATTGTATTGTACAAAATTCTCCTTTGATGGGAGAAGCTATAATACAAAGCCTTTATGGAGGGGGGAGGGAGCGTCTCCATGTAAATATGATCCTCAAATGTTGTCAATTGTTCTATTTCTCTCTCTTTTCAAGTATTTTCAATGTTAAATTAGCTAGGTATAAATTGCTATGTTGCTTTCTCAATTAAGTACTCTCTCTAATGCTCACTATGTTATCAATTTCCACTACACACAAGTTACTAGTGCATTAAATGTTACATTATTAGGTCTATCAATCTTTCCGGTCCAAAATTCCCTAGTCTAAGCAAGGGCCCCCTAAGCAGCTAGAAGCTCTTCCTCCCTAAGCTTTTCTTCTAAGTTAGAAAACTGGAGGAGGGAGGGATATCAAGATTGATCAGCTAGAGACTTTTGAATTTGCTGCTCAATCATCATTCTTCTATGAAGTCTAGTCTCTCTAGCCACTCTCTTGTATTCAATAAATACTTTTTGAGTTTTTTTATAGCCTTGTCCCAAGTGCGAAGAAGGGGGAGGAAGAAAAAAAAAAATCAAAGATCCTCTAGATAGTGTGTTTGATTGTGTTCAAGCTAAGCAGTGACTAGTCAAGGTGTGGTGAGCTAGCCTTGTCATTAACGTCACTTTTAGAGAAATCAAAGATAACAGGAAAGTTCCATGTCAACTTGATTCTTCACCCAATCAATAGATGAGTATACTCTATCCAACCTGGCTGATGTGAAACAATCTTCGTTCTGTTTGTTGAACCAAGTGAATCTAGTATCCACAAACACATCAATCAGATTGGGGAGAGTTGCTCCTATAACACTTGCCAAGCATAATTTTCTACACTTTCCATCACTCTACCTAAAATCTTCCATCTATCCTACAAAGTATGAAACATGTTGAATTTGCTAGCCAAGATAATGTTACCATATACATCTGGTAGTGATGTGTGTGAACACACTAGGACTGTCGGGGCATTTTTTCCCTCTTTAGGAGGTTTTTCCCCCCGAGCATTGTATATATGCCCATCACTCTAGGGCTATCTATCTTTCCATTGCACACTAAGTAATACACTCTCTATTGTGTGCCTTGATCTTCCTTCGTCTTCTCCAAGCTGTGTGTGTTTCTCTACAACCCTAATTTCAACAATTGGTATCAGAGCAAGTTGCATCCTCCCGGGGTTAGTCGCCAGCTGCTCCAGCACACGCCTGCTCACTTTCTCCGATTTCAGTGAGGTTTGGCGAGCGTTTGCAGGTCGACAAATATTTTGGGATAGCTCGTAGAGCTTAGTCTGATCAGATTTCTGATTCGGGCTCATTTCGGCCTCCGTTTCCACTACAGGTAGTACTGCACAGGCTATTTTGTAATTTTGTGTAGAATTTCTGTCAGTACCATTTTCTGCATAACATGTGCCTCATAGTCTTCTATGGTTTGTGCTATATAGCACGTGTTGTTCTCGCTCCATTTCTCCTATTTTCGAGCAATTTTCACATCAGGTGCAACATTTACCATGGCTGAGAGCAACAACACAGATGTGTTCAAGATGTTTGCTGCTGAGGACAGTTTGGATGGGGACAATTACCCTATGTGGGCTTATATGATGCAATACGTTCTTGTGTCAAAGGGCGTCTAGAATATTGTGCAGGGCATTGATGTACGTCCTGGTTCTAAGGATGTAGGCGATGTTGACGATGTTGCAGGTCTTGCTGCAAGGATTGCTGCTATTAGAGTTGTTTTGCCTACGATAGAACAATCTTGTTGGGATGTAAAGGATGCGCAGGCTCATGCATTGATTGCGTTGTCTGTGAAGCGCACCATTGTTCCTCACATCCGTTTAACAAAATTTGCAAAATAGGCTTGGGATATTTTAGCAGGTATTTATGCAAGCTGCAATGAGGCTAAAATTGCTTTGCTGCTGGTAGCTGTTTTTCGGCTCTCCATAATTGCCATAGTAAATTACTCCACCCTACCAAATTCACCCAAACGCTATGGCTATCCCTACCATTTCACTGTACATAGGCATGTGTGAGTTAGGGGGCTTTTCCCATATCTTCTTAAAAACCCTCAGCTAGCTAGTCACTGGGCTAGTTGAGCCAAAAAAAAAAAGAAAAAGTATATTATGGCCTCTTTGTGTGTAAATATTTCATTGTATATATGGCCTAAATATAGGGATTTTTTATAATTATTTTGGTATTTTATATAAATATTTCTACTTAAGTGTGTGTTTTATTAAACCTATGTACACCTTCTTTCATCCTCTTACACCATAATTATATTTTTTGCCAATATGTACATACTCTAACCTCATATTTTTCCTTTATACAAATCACTCCCACATTTTCACCCTCACCCTCGTGAAAACAAAAAAATGATTTCTACTCATTGGTTACGTTTATTATATTATTTACTTGCATACCTTTTCCTCTTTCACCCAAAATAATTCAAGGAGGGACCATATCATATGATTCCAATATCTTTCCATATCCATAACTCCTTCATATTTTTATTATTATTTTTACTCATTATTCTAACACCATGTGCTCATTGAGCTAAAGTCCATGAATAGTCCATACACTAGTCCCACCATGTATATATTTCTTTATTCACCAATAATCCTCCTCCATGCATGGGTCAAGGGCAACTTGGATGCTTTGTATTATAATATGACAAAGGAGGGGCTCACTCTTGGATGCATTGTACAAATTCAACAAAGGAGGGGGCCACTAAAAGACTTTTGCAGGCATAAAAACAGGCTTTTTGGTGAGAATTTTGGCACCTATCTCCACTCCGAATTTGGAGCGGTGGTCAAATGAGAAAATGTAGCCCACGCTTTGAATAATCACTTCAAATTTTTTCATGATTTTTGGAGCTACCAGCGGTGAGCTATGATTTTTTGAGTGGACCCCAGTCTGCCCACTTTTCTCACAAGTAGCCCTTAGTCTTCTCTCACCCTTCCACACACCTACTCACTCTTACACATCCCTCCCTCTCCTTCCCTCACTCAAACCTGCAATTTCCATGGCTTCTCCCACCCTCTTCACCATTACCCTTCTCTCTCATCCCTATAGTTCTTTTATGAACCTCTACATACATACACCCTCTCCATGTCTCTCTCTATTGCTTCTATGTTACAATTTCATTTACCTCTCCTAAAAATATCTAAAATTCAGCATCTTAACCATGATAACTTCTGCAAATTGAGGATTTTTCATCAACAAATCCTCTTTTCATCGTGGTGGTCAACCGTGGCGGCGGCGTAAAGAAGCGACGAAGAAGAAGAAGACCAACGGTCATTTTTTCCACAATCTACACAAGGGTGAGTTCAAGCTTCTTTAAAGCTTCACCATCTCAATGATTCTCTTTTAATTCACCCCTCTTCCTTCATCAATCAACTCATCCTACCCATTGTAAATGTATCACTAACAATTCTAGTGATTATTACCACTAACAGCTAACTTCTCTTGTAAAAATGCACCCACACTATCAACATATGGAGTAGGCAACCGCACAAGTAAACCAAATTCACTCACTCCCATGAAAGTTTCTCTCCTTTGACCACATCAATAATTCTCTTACTTGAGCCCACATCCATGTGACTCAAGAGAAAAGAGAGACCCCATTCTCATTTGAAATTCATAAAAATTCATAATCCTTGATCTTTCCTAATAAAATTGATTAGGCTTAATCCTAATCAAGGCTTCTAAAACCTATAAATAGAACCCATTCCTCTTTGTAAAATCCATCACTATACCATTGCACACTAGATTGAGCGTACCACACGCCAGTTCTATCTTGGTTGTAAAGAGAGAGTAAGATTTCTATACACCATCACCTTGGTGCATAGAAAAGCTTGAGCTAGTTTGAGTGAGTGCGAGTAGAAGATATTCTTCCTACCATTGTTGTATCTACCCCAACATCAATGAATTGGTAGTTTTGGGTGCAATTCATGTCCAAAGGCTCACGCTTCTCCTCCAATTTGGCTTGGCAAACTCATTCAGCTTCATAAGGTGACTTGTTTCATTGAAGGTTGTTGTTTTGTTACTTGTGATTCATTGGCTATTGTTTGGCTACCATTGTAAGAGGGTGGATGGTGAGAGGGCTCCCATAACCCTAAGACAATGTGCTAGTGATGCTATAACCAAATCTTGTCACTTGATTCCGCAAGCTAGTGTCAAAGATATCAATGAGAAACTTATTTTGCAGGTGAAGTCATTTCAGACAGTTCCCTTGTGCAGACTGTTCTTGATGCCTTACCAGATTCCTACCAGACTTTTGCTAGTACTTGGAGACTTATGACCCAAGAAAATCCTGAAGTTGTCAAGTTTGATGCATTATGCACATTGCTGTTGCAAGAGTCACTTTCCAGAAAAAACAGGACTAGGCAGCGTGCAGTTGCTTTTATTGCTTCTCAAAGAAAGGGTGGTAACAGCAATGCAACCACTTCTTATGGTTCTATTGAGAGTGGAGAAAATCATGTTCCTAATGCTTCTGCTGGCAACAATTCGTCTGGAAATTCTGGTGATAAGGGCAAAAAGAAGATGCGTTGCCATTATTGTAAAGCTAATGATCACTTGATCAAGTCATGTCCTAAGTTGAAGACCAAAGAAGCTAAGAAGAAAGAGGGTGGTTCCACTGCAAATGCTGGTTCCATTACAAATGTAGCCATTGTTGAGTCTTCTGTGAAAGGAGACTGTGTTGCTGATGTTGATGTAGAATGGGATTTTAGTACAGAGTGCACTTACAATCCTACTGTTCATGATGCATGCTTGTCAGTTGTTGCTGCAGATTCACATGTGTGGTATTTCGACAGTGGTGCTACAAAGAACATTACCTCACATAGTGAATTGTTTACCTCTCTTGAGTCTGTTCCTCATGGTAATTTAGTCACTTGTGCCAACAATGCCTCTTATCCGGTTCACGGAGTTGGAAAGATTGTGCTTACTGCTGCAAATGGTAGTTCGTTCACACTTGTTGATGCACTTTATGTACCTGGGATCAAGAAGAATCTCTTGTCTGTATGTGCACTTGCTAGACTTGGACTTGTAGTCAAATTTGTGGATGACAGATGTACACTTCATGATCTCAGTTTTGGTGATGAAATTGTTGCATCTGGCCTTTTGTGCCGTGGGTTGTATAAGCTCACTTTGTATGACAAGTGTGGACAAAATTTTGCAAATGCTGTTGTAGATTCAAGGGCTATTTCAGATGCAAAACTTTCGCATGCACATTTTGGTCATCTGAATTTTGCCAGTTTGCTGCGTTTGCAGAAACCTGATATGGTTGCTTCTTTGCCGCCTCTTGAAGCACCTGTCAAACATGTTTGTGAAGGCTGTATTTTGGGTAAGATGCAGCGTTCTAAGTTTCCAAAGGATGGTTCAGTTAGGGCCACATACAGGTTGCAGCTTGTGCATAGTGATGTTTGTGGGCCCATGCAAACTCTATCCTTGGGCAATTACTTGTACTTCGTGACTTTCATTGATGATTACTCTAGGCATGCATGGGCATTTCCGCTTAAAGCAAAGTCCGAACTTTTTATGTGCTTCAAATAATTTCTGGCTATGGCTGAAAATGTCTCAAAATGTACTATGGGCACCCTCCGTTCCGATCGAGGGGGGGAGTATATGTCTCATGAATTTAGTGCATTTCTGGCGAGTCGTGGATAAAACACCAATGTACAATGCCTTATACACCTCAGCAAAATGGTGTTGCTGAGAGGAAAAACAGGTTACTGACGAAAATGGCACGATGTATGGTCAAAAGTCAAGCTTTTCCGCATTCTTTTTGGCTTGAGGCCATCATGTGTGCCACTTATGTACTTAACATGTGTCCTACGAAAGCTTTGCTGTCTATTACTCCATATGGGGTGGATGCATGAATAGGTGGACCAAAAACCTTGTCCCGGAGAGAGGTTTTATAACCGGTACATAAAACCATCTCTATTAGTTCAATTCGATATATTCTTTTAAACAGGTTTTTAATTAAATATAGAATTTCCACAACTTTTTGTTAAATATAGAAGACGGCTCTGTACCTCTTAACTATGCACGTCAGCCAGCTCTTTACACCGTTACTATTTCCACGTCTCTTTTTCAAATATAGAAGACGGCTTTGTAGCTCTTAACTATGCAGGTCAGCCAGCTCTTTGTCTTCCCACTCTCTCGTTTTCCTGTCTCTCTCTAACTCTCTGTGTAGGAGCACAGATTGCTGTTTTACTTTGTAGGCCTATCACACATCTATTGCTGTCATATACTGCTCTTGCTCTATGTAGGCCTATCACCTCGCTCAATCTCTCCCTCTCTAGCATGGAGCAAGAATCTCACACTGTATGTGACTGCTCTCAGCCTCACTGTGAACTGTGTGCTATGTGTGCTGTTGATGCGGTCAAGGAATATCATGCTAGGAGAAAGAGGGAGCAGCGTGCTAAGAACAAGCTTGAGCAAGTAGCACGTGAGGAAGATAATGATCAAAATGGTGCTGATGATGCAAAGCGTCAAAGACTTTGCAATGACCTTGTTATGCTCTTCAATCGGTGTACAAAGGCCCTCGATGTTGCATCACGCTCAGATATTTTGTGCAAGTTTGTCAATCATCCTTCTCTTGGAGACCTTGAAATGCCCAGGGCACAAACAACCTTCGTTGAATCCATACACAACACAATAGATGCAATCAAATTACCCAAGAGCGGACATGAGCTCTTTCTTAAAAGGTTCATCACCACAATGATTATTAATGTTGAGTGTACATCTACCTCAAAAGTGAATGTTTCAGCTGCATCTAAGTTGCTAAATTTGCACAAGAGGAAATTCATAGCTGCAAAGAATCAGTTGAGGGCAGCAGGTGATGGCAATTTTCCAATCTCTTTGTGTGCTTGACAACCCATGGATCGTGGTTTCATAACACCTGATGAGAAAGAGTTGATCTTCTCTTTTTGGATGTCTAACACTTGTGTTTCACCCAATAAGAAGGATGTGTGCAGAAAGCGTATTGGAAGAAATTCATATGTCAAACATCCTGTGCATCTTCTTGAACAATCTCAGGTAATAACTTGCTTCACTATATCCATTTTTGTTTTCTAATATTTGCATTCATGACCTATATTCACTATAATTGGGTTGATAAGAGTAGATATGAAATCGGATATGAAGGAAGTTATAATTGGAAATAAGGGGAATCTGTATTTGGTCCTAGACTAAGAGTAGATAAATATTGGATGTGAAGGAGAATATAAATGGAAACATAGTTTTTATCATACGCGTATGTTTGCTGAAACATACGTTTGCAGATGCATACTTTCACACACGTATGATATGTATAAACTGGTTTACATAACCAGTAAAATCTTTTAACACTTATTTCTCACTGGTATACATAGTGGTTAAGTGTTCACATGTACTGTTTGTCATGTCAGATAGGTAAAAAACATATCTGTTTGAAAGGAAAATACTGGTTTACATATCCAGTAAATTTTTTTGTACACTTATTTCTCACTGGTATACATCCTAATTAAGTGCTCAGATGTACTTGTTAGGTAAATAACATACTGGTTTTAAATGAAAAGTCTGGTTTACATCAGCAGTCAGAACATTTGAACTGGTTAACACTTATATACCACTGGTATGTACCAAGGACATGTGTTCATTTTTTTAAACACATTTTTCTCATTGGTATACATCGTGGTTAAGTGCTTACATGTACTGGTTAGGTAAATAACATAGCAGTTTTAAATGAAAAGACTGGTTTACATCAACAGTAAGAACATTTGAACAAGTTGACACTTATATACCACTGGTACGTACCAAGGACATGTGTTTATTTCTTTTAACACTAATTTCTCACTGGTATACATCGTGGTTAAGTGCTCACTTGTATTGGTTAGGTAAATAACATACCGGTTTGAAATGAAAAGACTGGTTTACATCAGCAGTAAGAACATTTGCACTGGTTGACACTTATATACCACTGGTACGTACCAAAGACATGTGTTCATTTTTTTAACCCTTATTTTTCACTGGTACACATCATGGGTAAGTGCTCACATGTACTGGTTAGGTAAATAACATACCGGTTTTAAATGAAAAGACTGGTTTACATCAGTAGTAAGAACATTTTAACTGGTTGAAACTTATATACCACTGGTACGTACCAATGACATGTGTTCATTTTCTTTAATAGTTATTTCTCATTGGTATACATCGCGGTTAAGTGCTCACATGTACTAGTTAGGTAAATAACATACCGGTTTTAAATGAAAAGACTGGTTTACATCAGCAGTCAGAACATTTGAACTGATTGACACTTATATACCACTGGTACGTACCAAGGACACGTGTTCATTTTCTTAAACACATTTTTCTCACTGGTATACATCGTGGTTAAGTGCTTACATGTACTAGTTAGGTAAATAGCATAGCGGTTTTAAATGAAAAGACTGGTTTACATCAACAGTAAGAACATTTGAACAAGTTGACACTTATATACCACTGGTACGTACCAAGGACATGTGTTAATTTCTTTTAACACTAATTTCTCACTGGTATACATCGTGGTTAAGTGCTCACTTGTACTGGTTAGGTAAATAACATACCGGTTTGAAATGAAAAGACTGGTTTACATCAGCAGTATAAGAACATTTGCACTGGTTGACACTTATATACCACTGGTACGTACCAAGGACATGTGTTCATTTTTTTAACCCTTATTTTTCACTGGTACACATCATGGGTAAGTGCTCACATGTATTGGTTAGGTAAATAACATACCGGTTTTAAATGAAAAGACTGGTTTACATCACCAGTCAAAACATTTGAACTGGTTGACACTTATATACCACTGGTACGTACCAAGGACATGTGTTCATTTTTTTAACCCTTATTTTTCATTGGTACACATCATGGGTAAGTGCTCACATGTACTTGTTAGGTAAATAACATACCGGTTATAAATGAAAAGACTGGTTTACATCAGTAGTAAGAACATTTGAACTGGTTGACACTTATATACCACTGGTACGTACCAAGGGCATGTGTTCATTCTTTTTAACACTTATTTTTCACTGGTATACATCGTGGTTAAGTGCTCACTTGTACTGGTTAGGTAAATAACATACCGGTTATAAATGAAAAGACTGGTTTACATCAGCAGTAAGAACATTTGCACTGGTTGACACTTATATACCACTGGTACGTACCAAGGACATGTGTTCATATATACTGGTTTACCTAACCAATTAAGTGAAAAAACATAGTGGTTTGAAATAAAAATACTGATTTATAGTAATGTAACAGTTTTCCTCAAAGATAATAAAAACCTGTAGTTTTCTTCAATGTTCTTTAACCATATATGTATTTCATTGTAGGTGGAGCTCTTTCTCAACTTCAAAGAACAATACCCTGAAATTGTAATAAGGCAGCGGGCGTTTGAGTACATGAAGCCATATTTTGTGCGGAAATTGAGAGACCGATATACTCGCTGCTGCATTTCACATGTTCAAATGTCCTTCCTAAAGGATGCCATAAATCACATGCGAAGTTCTGTATTCGGTCTGCATGGAAAAGCTTTCCAATGTCAATGCAACATATGCAAAGACAATGGTGGATGCAAGGCACCAAAAAACCCTATCAAGAGTGTAACAGCCTTATTGGACTCTATACTGTGTCCAAAATTAGATACGTCCACCTTCCATGCCCTTGCCTGCTTGAGTGGTCAATGTAAAAGGTGTGGCCCGGATAAGTTAGACTTTTGTGCTGCAGAGGCTGCATTTATTGCTAAAAAGATTGTGGTGAAGATTTTTGAGGACCTAGAAGTAGGAACTGCACGTGGTAAAAAGGTCTTTAAATCAATACCAATTGCAGCCAAACTGCCCAAAGATAGACTGTGCTGCAGATGTTGTGGCATTATTGAGACATACCTTTTTAGATGGTGCTACAGCCACCTATGCATCCCATGCCCGTTATGTAAGCATGATTTTTTGGGTGATTAAATTGGGAGATGTCAAAAGGGGAAAAAATTGGGATGTGAAGGCTGTAAAAAATACCCGCTCAATGCACTCTGTTTCTGCATATTCAGAGCATGATACAACTACTTTGAGAACATGTTCACTGTCTTGTTTCTATAGTGCATGTAAACAGGAAAAGTGGAGGAGATGTGTGAGCAAGTCACACGTTCCTTTCTGGACATACCTTATTTTGGAGCCTACAGAAGAAGGGGAAGACGATGACGACGAAATAAATGAGGATGCAGCGTATGAAGGACACTATGACACCCTCAGTCAAGCTGTTATTGTTGGTGATAATTTTTCTGTTCCCGCACCAAATGACAATGAAGAAAAAGTGGATTCTATATAGTGAAATGCACTGCAGCTATTCAGGAGTTTCATTCAGATGCTGAAGATGACTGGGGAAATATCATTGGGTGAGGATCCTATGCTATCAAAGGGTTTTACTATCGTATGATAAATGAGCAGACCTACGAGCTTTTGGACAAAAAGCCAGAGGTGTTCATATATTCACATCTTGTTGGGGCAATCAAAATCCCCATGATACCCCATCCCAGCAACTCAAAACTATATACAATATCACTTGATGTCAGTGAGTCTATCTACAATAGTATGCCTTTTGAGCTGTAACCATCTTAAAAAATGCATAGTGCATAATTTTGTGTATATCTGCCTTTAACTGTAAACTGAACTGTCTCCCTCTCCCTCTCTCTCTCTCTCTCTCTCCCTCTCTCTCTTTGTCACTTCTTAGTATCCTTTCTGTATCATACCAGTCACTTCTCAGTATCATACCAGTCAATTCCCAGTATCATACCGGTATGATACGATATCATACCAGTCATTTCCCAGTATCATACCCATATCATACATTCCCTCTCTCTCTCTCTCTCTATCTCTCTATCTCTCTCTCTCTCTCTATCTCTCTATCTCTCTCTCTCTCTCTTTGTCATTTCTAAACATCATACCAGTCACTTCTCAGTATCATACCGGTATCATACCAGTCACTCCTCAGTATGATACCGTGTTATACAATTCCCCCCCTCTCTCTCTCTCTCTCTCTCTCTCTCTCTCTCTATCATTTCTCAGTATCATACTAGTCACTTCTCAGTATCATACCGGTATCATACCAGTAACTCCTCAGTATCATACCTGTATCATACCAATCCCTATCTCTCTCTCTCTCTCTCTCTCTCTCTCTCTCTCTCTCTCTCTCTCTCTCTCTCTCTCTCTCTCTCTTTCTCTCTGTCACTTCTCACTACCATACCCGTCACTCCACAGTATCATACCGGTATCATACAAGTCCCTCTCCCTCTCTCTCTCTCTCTCTCTCTCTCTCTCTCTCTCTCTCTCTCTCTCTCTCTCTCTCTCTCTCTCTCTCTCACTTCTAAGTATCATACCGGTCACTCCTCAGTATCATACCGGTGTCAGGAGTTTTTTGGAGCAAGGGATTGCGCATATGTACATACACATGCATGGTGCATCAAATAAAGGATTGCCCATTTTCCTTAGCCAGGTGGTTATGTGGGGCCCACATGTGTACAAGTAGGACAGGGTGTACATAGTGCATCGATTTTCACTATTACCAGTACCACTGTGTTTTTCTACAATAATGAGGAGTTTATAGCGTGTAAAACTTCTCAAGGAAGCTATCCGCAGGCCGACGATGTGAGGTCAGCAGGTGCGTCAGATGGCATCTAGTGGCGTCAGGAGGGCGAACAAGGACAATATTTGCACGCAGATGAGGACGGACACAAAGTGGGTGTTTTCTTGTGAGAGTTACGCAGAAAGGTCATCATTAGGACCACTTTTTGGGGCCACTTCACGTGGTGGCGAGATGCATTATTGGAAAAAAGCTGAGTGCCAGGTGTGCGGATGATGCAAAAAGGTGACAACTATGCACTGCGAGGTCAGTTTTTGGCCTGTTCGAGGTCCGTTTGAGGTCATCTAAAAGGCCAAGGGTGCCCAAGTAATAAAGCTAAGTGTGGGAACTGAAAAAAGAGAGAGAAGACCAGAAAAAACGTGGAGAAGAGAGGAGGAACAGCCGCAGGTGTGTTTTTGCCCATTTTGGAGCCTGTTTTGGCCCTAAACTGCTCATCCGAGGTCGGATTTGAGCACTTTGACATTGTAGACTGGGGTTTTGGGCCGTTCCGGACGTGATGGCGCTGTCCATTTTGCCAAATTCCTCACTCTTTTCCTGCTGTTTTTCTGCGTAAGTTTCTCCTATGAGCGAAGTTTCTGCTCTAGTTTGTGATTGTATCTGGCTTATTTTACCCATATTGTGTGAGCTATTTTCCCCATTGGTGTTGGCCCAAGCTCAATTGTATCTAAACATCAGAAATTCTCCTCTTTTAAGCTGAGTTTTTTGGGTGTGTGTGTGTGTGTGTGTGTCTGTGTGGAGTGGGCAAGTGGATAGTCTCTCTCCTCTCACTCCAGAGGTGTGTTCCATGTCTCGGCCAGGTGTGTTGTGTAAGCCGAGTGGTGCCCCATAGTGTGTGTGTGTATCTTCCCAAGAGTGTGTGTCGGGTCGTTATAGAGGCGCTGTGTGTGTTTTCATCCCGCTCACATTCTTTTGGCGCCCCCACGGAGGATCTTCTTCGAGTACCTTCTGCTTCGAGCTTCGAGCTTCGAGCTTCGGGATTACAGGTTGCAGGTTGCAGATTACAGGTTCCAGGTTACAGGTTACAGGGACATGTACAGGTACAGGTGATTCACACAGGTACAGGTAGCTGGAGTACAGTGATATACTAGCAGTGATGTCACTTGCAGTTGTTGTGGGAATGCATCACTTGGCGCCTATTTGAGCGCATTGTCTGCTGGATTGTACGTTACTTGTGGAAACTGCCATTGTACGCATTTGTGGAGCCATACTTGGTTGTATTTGGCAGTCCCAGCCATTTCTGAGACTTGGTCTGGAAGATAGTCATTTCTGAGACTTGACTATATGCGATTTGCATTAGCCTTCGTGTGAGGGTCGATAGTGTGAGGTTTTTATTGAGCTGGGGGATTCTCAAATGTGGAGATCCTTTCGGTGATACAGGTAGCTGGAGCACCCTTTTCGTGACCTCGCCATAGGCTAGTATTAGTGATTCCTATTTGATGCTCGGGTTCTATTGTTGGCAGTTTATGCATACAGATACAGTCTATATTTTGGGTTCTCATTGCTCTACTTCTGGGGAAACTCTGTCAAAATTTTTCCAAGTTATGATGGCTGGTTTTTTGGTATTTTGAGCCATTTATGCTGTTATGCTGCTGAAATTTTGGCAAAATCAGAGGTTGAGTCAGGTGTGCCTTCTTGGGAGCTTCATGGTTGGCTTTAATGGATGATCAAAATGGCCCTCAGTTCACTCCTTTTCATTTAACTCAAAGAATTCAGATTAATGTTCATGTGTCCAGGAAGATCTTTTTCCAGCAGCGCATAGTCTTTATGTTTGGGCCAAGAAGATTGAGAGAGATCCTGGAATGTCCTTTGCTTGTTGTCATTGTGATGATTAACTATGAAAACTCATTTGATGTGCATGTGTTTGTCCTTATCTAAAGCTAAGCTCCATTGAAGTTTCTGGGGATTGGGTAGTGAAAAGTTTTGGGTTCTTGCACGTGTGTTCAAAGGGGTTCTCAAAGCATCATAATTTGGGTAGCCATGGCTTTCTCTTATCCGGAGTTTCATGGAAGAAGTGATGAAGATGTGGAAGAATTTTTGGAAAAGATGGAGGTTGCCTGCATTAGCAACCAGATTCATGACCCTACGCAAATGTTACGCCTTCTCCAAATTTGTTTGAAGAGTGATGCACGAGTTTGGTCTAAAGCATTTGAAGAGGAGTTGCGTGTGGCTGATCCACCTGTAAGGTTGAGTTGGGACAATCTACGACATGGGTTGGAAGTGGAGTTTGTGAAGATAGAAGATCCTGACAAAGTGTGGCAAGAAGTACAGGCTTTGGTGCAAAAGGAAGGTGAGCCAGTAGATGCGTACATACGTAAGTTTTCATTGGCATGGGAGCGAATGTGCAAGGCCTTAGCACCACAGGTACCCCCGCCTGACATGATGAAGAAGGACAGGTTCTTGGCTGGTCTTTGGGAGAATATACGTTGGAGAGTGGAGCTAAAGAAGCCTAGGACATATGAAGATGCACTAGAGGTAGCAAGGAACAAAGAGTGGAAGCTAAGGAAAATGAGCCAGTTAGGGGTGGAGTCTTTGCCCATGAGGTCTGAATTTCAGCCTATGGACTCTTTACAAGGTCGTATGTCAGGGGTTCATCATGAACCAGTGGTTCCTGTTACTACTCAGGTTATGCCAGCAGTGGTCACTACAGCAGTGCAAGATGATGGCCTAAGGCAAGACATGAGGCAAGTGGTTGATTTGATGAAGAATCTCAGCCTAAACATGCTAGGTCAAGTGGGAAATAATCGAGGTCGAGGGCGGTTTGCAAATCAGCCAGGAGGTGAAGAAAGGCCTAGGAATGGTGTTGGACAAAGCAATGGTAGGTTTTGGAGGCAAACGCCCACATGTTATAATTGTGGAGAGTTGGGTCACATCAGCCCGCAATGTGATAAGCCACCAAGGATGGGGGGAGACATGTATCCATTGTCAAGACAGGTGCTAACTAGGTCAAATGATTATGGCATCGAAATTAAGGGAGACGAAGGAACCAGTGGACTGACCCAGGAGGAAAAAGGGAAGACAAAAGTGCTAAGTGTAGTCACCTTGGAGAAGGCATCAAAGCTAGAGGATACATTAGTGATGCCTATTGGGAAGAGGACCACAGAGGAAAAGGAAGGAAGAAGTGCCCCAGGTCCTAGTAAGAAGAAAGGAAAGAGCCATGAAGGCGAGGATGTCAAGGCCAAGAGGAAAAGGAGATCTCGTCGAAAGTTTCATGTTTCAGATTTTCCACTAGGGGATGGGCAATTAAGCTATGACTTGAAGGAGGATCCGACGAGCAGGAAGGCAGATGTTACTTTTGGGCAGCTTATAGAGATGGTTCCTAAGCTAAAGCGACAGTGGAAGAGGATGGTTAACCCAATGGAGAAAGAGCCAGAGAGAGGTTCAGTGAAGGTGTTGGCAATGGACGAGCTACCAGACATTTTTCCAATAGTAGATGTGTGGCATAAAAGGAAAAATTTGGGACAAGGTTATGTGGATGGCGGAGCCCAAATATGTGTCATAACACACTCATGCGTTGAGAAGATGGGTCTCACAGTGGCTGGGGTGTCAGGGTTTCGGATCAGATTGGCAAACCATCAAAAAGTAAAATGCTTGGGTGTTGTAAAGAGCTTAGAAGTGGAGGCATATGATGCAAAGGCAGTGGTTGATTTTCATGTGATGCCAGCAGGGTTGGGAGCATATCCTATTATACTGTGCAGACCATGGTTACGTGCAGTGGGAGCTGTTCAAGATTGGCGACATGGTACGATTAGCCTCTATGGAAAGACAGGTACCAAGAAGCTTTATAATATGGACACAAGGAAACGATTAGAGGAGATTTATGAAAATGAGGATGAGTCTAGTGATGAAGAATCTTCCACGGTGACAGATGAGGATAGTGATAGCACTACCAGCAGTGATGAGGATGCTGATGTTGCATTTCTTTTGATGGACAAAGAAATCCAGGAGATTGGTTTAGTTGCATTTGCGAATGAGGTTGAAGATGAAAGTGAAGGGCCTTATGAAGTGATTGAAGGGCTGATGCAAACCAAGGTTGAGTTGTCAAAGAAGCAAGAATTAATGACGCAAATGATTAGTGGAGACCTCTCAGCTATGGAGAAGGATATATTTTTGCATATGCTGGCTAGTTTTCCTCATTTGTTCATTACTTCATATGAAGAGATCAGAGGGTTCAAGGGTGAAGAGATGCATATAGAGCTGAAAGAAGGTGCTAAGCCAGTGCGGCAAAGGCTAAGAAGGATGGGTCAAGAGCAAATGGAAGCCTTGCGGGTAGAGGTGGACAAGTTATTGAAGGCAGGGTTCATAGTTCCAGTGGAGACCACAGAATGGGTGAGTCCAGTTGTAGTTAGTCCAAAGAAGGATGGGAAGTGGAGAATTTGTGTGGATTTTAAACCCTTAAATGCAGCCACTAAGAAGAACCCATATCCTCTTCCATTCATCGATCAGATCTTGGATTCAGTGGCAGGTTATGAGAGGTACAGTGTGTGTGATGGTTTTTCATGCTATTTTCAATTGAAGATTGCTCTTAAAGACCGCACAAAGACAACTTTTATTACGCCATGGGGCTGCTATTGCTACACAGTATTGCCATTTGGGTTGTCAAATGGACCTTCCTTCTATCAAGAGAGAGCAAATTGGGTGTTGGAACCATTCATTGGTAGTTGTGGTAAAGATTTTATGGATGACTTCTGTGTCTATAGCAGTAGGGCTGATCACCATGAGAAGCTGCAGATGGTATTGGCTCGATATGATGAATGTGGAGGACAACTAAATCCAAAGAAATGTCATCTAGCACAGCCAAGGGTGAAGTTATTGGGCCATATGGTGTCAGAAAATGGCATTGAGGCTGATCCAGATAAGGTGAAGTCTATTATTCTTCTTCCGTCACCTATGAGTATGAAGCAATTGGCAACCTTTATACACAAAGTGAAGTACATGGCACGGTTTATTCCATTGTCTTTGCAACTTCTTTATCCATTACAGCAAGTGGCAAAGCATGATCCATTGCAATGGGATGACAAGTGTGAAGAAGTGTTTCAAGAGGTGAAAGAGGTGCTAGGGGGGTTGTCAGCCATGCAGGCTCCTGATTGGGAGAAAGTTTTTTATGTAAATCCATCAGTAGGGGATGATGCCATTGGAGCCATGCTATTGCAAAAGGGGAAGGGCAGCCATTATATGAGGCCACTGTATTGTGCAAGCCGAGTGAAGTTGGTAGCGGAGAGAAAGTTATCGGAAGTAGAGCTAGTGATGGCCAGTGTAATATTTGCTTGTCGATGATTTCGTCATTACTTGCTACCACGGCCTTTTGTTTTCTTGACGAGTTATGCCCTTTTGCCACAGTTAATTAATGGTACTAACATGTCAAATGTGGTGAAGAAATGGGTAATTGAGCTGCAAGAGTTTGAGTTCTCTTTTCTAGTGGAAGATAGTACAAGGGCTACCCTAGCTGATTTGTTGACCTACAAGGAGAATCCCCTTATTGTTAAGGAAGAGGTGGTGAGAAAGGTAGTTGAAGAAGTGCCACAGATCAGCAATGCACATGTGTTGTTCTTTGATGGTTCATACAGAAAGAGCCATGATGCAGCTTCAGGGGGTATAGCACTTTATGATCCAGAGGGGAAGCTAGTATGCAAGAGAGGGTTCAAATTGGATGCGCATAGTAACAATGAGGCTGAATATGCTACATTGGAAGCCGGATTACACATTTGTTTGAAGCATGGGGTTCGAAGGTTGAGCATAAAAGGTGATGCCTTGTTAGTGGTGAAGCAAGTGCTGGGTGTGTGGAAGAGCAAGAACACCTCATTGAAGGAAATGTGCTTCAGAATTAAAGGCCTGTTAAAAAAGTTCGAAGCATGGAGCATCAGACACATTGAACGTGCTCTAAATGGAGAGGCACATGAAGCAGCTCAAGGCATGATTGGGGAGCTATTCGTGTTGAGGACCAATTTACCTCTTTATCATGGCCGGGAAAGTTTGGCTCAAGAAGAGGAGTTTTTGCTAACAGGAATCATTCCAAAGGAGATTCAGAAGTCTAAGAAGTATGGCTTTGTGCGTAGAGCATACAGGTACAAATTGATTGGTGATGTCTTATACATGAAAGGGGCTGATCTCGTGTTGAGACGTGTACCTTGGGGGGAGGAGCTTTACAGAGTGTTGGAAGAGAATCATGAAGGCACATGTGGTGGCCATTTTGCTCTAAAGATCACCTTGCATAAGATTTTGCAAGAGGGGTATGTATGGCCTAGTTTGCACAAGGATGTTCACCATTGGTGTAGGTCTTGCAATAGATGTCAAGCATTTGGGAAGAGAGTGTTGGAGCCAGAGCTACGAAAAACCATTATGGCGTTTGATGTGTTTGAAAAGTGGGGGATTGATGCAATAGGCCCGTTACCTATCACAAGCAGGGGCAAAAGCTATATCTTGACGGCAGTGGACTATCTCTCTAGATGGGCAGAGGCTATAGCAGTAAAACAGATCACTGCAAAGGATGTGGCAAAATTTGTGTATGATGAAATATGTTGCAAGTTTGGGGTGCCATTAGAGCTACTTTCAGATAAGGGGCCAGGATTTAGAGCTAAACTGCTAGACTTCTTATGCACAAAGATGAATATTAGGCACCAGCATACCACTCCTTATTACCCGCAGTGTAATGGATTAAATGAAAGATTCAATGGTGAGTTGGTACAAATTCTTTCTAAAGTGACAGAGCACCAAGGAAAGAATTGGGATTTGGAATTGCCTAGTGCATTATGGGCTTACCGTACTTCAGTGAAGACAGGGATGGGCAAATTATGTCAGGAGTTTTTTGGAGCAAGGGATTGCGCATATGTACATACACATGCATGGTGCATCAAATAAAGGAACCATTTTCCTTAGCCAGGTGGTTATGTGGGGCCCACATGTGTACAAGTAGGACAGGGTGTACATAGTGCATCGATTTTCACTATTACCAGTACCACTGTGTTTTTCTACAATAATGAGGAGTTTATAGCGTGTAAAACTTCTCGAGGAAGCTATCTGCGGGCCGACGACGTGAGGTCAGCAGGTGCGTCAGATGGAATCTAGTGGCGTCAGGAGGGCAAACAAGGTCAATATTTGCACGCAGATGAGGACGGACACAACGTGGGTGTTTTCTTGTGAGAGTTACGCAGAAAGGTCATCATTAGGACCACTTTTTGGGGCCACTTCACGTGGTGGCGAGATGCATTATTGGAAAAAAGCTGAGTGCCAGGTGTGCGGATGATGCAAAAAGGTGACAACTATGCACTGCGAGGTCAGTTTTTGGCCTGTTCGAGGTCCGTTTGAGGTCATCTAAAAGGCCAAGGGTGCCCAAGTAATAAAGATAAGTGTGGGAACTGAAAAAAGAGAGAGAAGACCAGAAAAAACGTGGAGAAGAGAGGAGGAACAGCCGCAGGTGTGTTTTTGCCCATTTTGGAGCCTGTTTTGGCCCTAAACTGCTCATCCGAGGTCGGATTTGAGCACTTTGACATTGTAGACTGGGGTTTTGGGCCGTTCCGGACGTGATGGCGCTGTCCATTTTGCCAAATTCCTCACTCTTTTCCTGCTGTTTTTCTGCGTAAGTTTCTCCTATGAGCGAAGTTTCTGCTCTAGTTTGTGATTGTATCTGGCTTATTTTACCCATATTGTGTGAGCTATTTGCCCCATTGGTGTTGGCCCAAGCTCAATTGTATCTAAACATCAGAAATTCTCCTCTTTTAAGCTGAGTTTTTTGGGTGTGTGTGTGTGTGTGTGTGTCTGTGTGGAGTGGGCAAGTGGATAGTCTCTCTCCTCTCACTCCAGATTCCCTGTCTCGGCCAGGTGTGTTGTGTAAGCCGAGTGGTGCCCCATAGTGTGTGTGTGTATCTTCCCAAGAGTGTGTGTCGGGTCGTTATAGAGGCGCTGTGTGTGTTTTCATCCCGCTCACACCGGCATCATATTAGTCACTTCACAGTATCATACCAGTATCATACCAGTCACTTCTCAGTATAAGTGTGTGTGTGTGTGTCACTTCTCAATATCATACCAGTCACTTCTCAGTATCATACCGGTCACTTGAAGTAATCATACCGATATCATACAAGTCACTTCTTTGTATCCTACTCTCTCTCTTTCTCTCTCTCTCTCTCTCTCTCACTTCTCAGTATCATACCAGTCACACTACCCAGTATAATACCGTTATCAGACTCTCTCTCTCTCTCTCTCTCTCTCTCTCTCTCTCTCTCTCTCTCTCTCTCTCTCTCTCTCTCTCTCCCCTTTTATTTGCAAGATACTTCAAATATAGAATACAACGTATTTCCGTGCAACTTGCTTGTAAATGTATTATACATTAATTCTGTTACATTGATTGACAAGAAGGCTGAGTAATTCTCCATTTACATCCATCGACAAAAAAATACATCGACAAAAGTCGCCCACTTCACAGACTTTATGAAGCTTTCTTTTTATATAAAAAATCTGTTCCTTTCTTCTTGAAAAATTCAATCCGCCATTTCCAATAAAAACGACGCACATAGGTGTCGTCAGGTTGTTTGCACAAATTACAGTCCTCTTTGTATACTCAATTCTGTCCTTAGAGTACAACCAGTGTG
Organism: Adiantum capillus-veneris; assembly: GCF_014529385.1. Lineage (NCBI taxonomy): Eukaryota > Viridiplantae > Streptophyta > Polypodiopsida > Polypodiales > Pteridaceae > Adiantum > Adiantum capillus-veneris. Next base: position 61,406,598 of record NC_140956.1, read on the forward strand.
CCAGCCAGTTTATGACAGTGGTTGACAGAAAACAGGCGCGCACTTCTTTAGACTGATTTTCTAGCTTGGGAAAAACAAGAAATGATCCCAATGGATTAACCATTAGCTTATATCCAGAATCATCAAAGATAAGTGTGTCACGTGGTAGGTCAGGAATTCTTGTGGAGCACCGGTTTATCTGTCGCGCCCAATTTAAAAGGGGCCCTTGTGCATTGCTCCTGACTTACCACTCTATTGAATCTTTTGTGGCGGTCAAGGAACACTGTCGCTAGCGTGCGTTTGAGCTTCTCAAACTCGTAGCAGCTCCATATCCACACTTTGAACCATCTGAAACAAAAATTCAGAAACACTTCTGCATCGGGCCTTACCCAAAATTGTGTATCCCCTTCAACAACATACCGCATTTCTGGCCAGTGGGGCAATTCTTCACCATATTTTCCATCAAATTTCTTGAGTAGTAATCCATTAAGGTCCAAAATGAGAACCCTACGCTGGACGCTCAACGGAGGTGGTGGCCTTGGCCATATCAGTGGGATTATTTTAATTAGTCTATACCATAGAGGAAACACGAGCACTGCAGGAGACAACACGCAATTCCATATTGCACGAATGTCAGCCCTTCCATTCTGCTTGTCATCCCTGAACCTATCTGCAAGGCGCCATTCTTCAACTGAAAACATATCTACAGATGAAAAATTACACAAGACTCAAATTTAAATATGCAATTAGGACATATCTATAGATTGAAATCATACAATAAAAACACACAATGTTCAAAAATTAGGCACAAGATGAAAGAGACGTCAAATGGGAAAGAAAGTTATATTAATTTCAGAAGTGGTTACATAAAAAGAAACATAGGGGGGGCAAACTATAATCTTTTGCAGGCTCTGGGTTTAGGGTCAGAACTTGTGCCGGTATCCTGCATCTCCTTAGTGTCTTCTATGTCCATCTCCTCTTCTGGCTACCCCTGGGTCTCTTCCTCTTCCTTGCTTTTTTGCTCCATTTCAGGCTTCTCATCTCCAATCTTCTCGATTTTTTTTCTTTTTGCCTTTCTTATATGCTAAGAAAGGGTCTCCTCGGGACTTCCCTCCAGCCTGACATCTACATGACCATCAACTTTAGAAAGCTGTGCAGCAAAAGATCACTTACTAGAGCCATAATCAATGAAAAAACTTACTCTTGCCACGTTGGCCTCATTTTCTCGGGGTCTTTGATCTTGTCACCCGCACGCCAGTGTCTAGCAACACATCATCTTCCTCATTCTGGGTTTTCCCTTCAGCACCAGTCGTACTCTGCTCCTTTACCTCAAAGTTTTGTTCTTCTTCTGTTGTTTCCGAAACAGGTTTCTCAGCATTACCAGGGACATTTTTATCAAGCAATACCTCCACAGGTGTCTTGTATGCAGGCGTCACTGCATCGTTCCCTGTGTCTTTACCGGCAGTAGTTCTGAAGCAGCTTGACTTTGAAAAAACATCAGAGAAGACAAAAATCAACCACCTGATTACCCATTGAAACAATTTTCTCACCTGTTTTTGGGCATGGTTCAATTGGCTTCTTCTTTAGAAGGGATTGGTCTTCTGCAGAAATAACTCCGGGGTAATGCTTAAGCATGCACTTTCCTTTCTCACCCAAGTGAGCATAACAGAATGCATGGTATGCATGTGAACAAGGAAATAGAAAAACATGGCTTGAGCGATTGTGATCATGAATTTTTACACCACAAGCATTGCACACATCAATGAGAACAACGCTATGTCCAGGAGTTGAAACTCGTGCAGACAAGACTATGGTTTTAGGTAGCATTGGTTGACTAATCATGTCTGTCACAAACGTGACATAGAGACCAAAGGTTTCCTCATGGTCCAAGAATTTGGATAATTCTTCCTGTAGGCAAGAGAACTCTGTTATCAAACAATGTCAAACAGGTATAAAATCGGTATGAATGCTTGAAAATCGGTATAATGATGTTATCCTACCGGTATGATTTCATCCTGCTGGTATGATGTTGTCCCACCGGTATAATGTTATTATACTGGATAGTATAACATCATACCGGTAGGATAACATCCGGTAACATCATACCGATAGGATAACATTATACCGGAAGCATAACATCAAACCGGTTGGATCTAACCATACCGGTCAGATGTAACCATACCAGTAGGATGTTATCATACTGGTAGGATTATATCCTAAATCCTACCGGTAAGATTACATCCTAACGGTAGGATGTAATCATACCGTTAGGGTATAATCCTATCGGTATGATAACATCCTATCGGTATTGTCATCTACCCTTACCGAATATGATATAATACTACCGGTATGAAAAAGCATACCGTATGGTACTTTACAGGTATTATACTACAATCAGATGGAGTTAAAAGCATACCTGTGCCTGCTGTAGGGTGACTTTTGCTTGGTCAAATTTTTCTTGGAGGCTGTCAAGCAAGCCTGCTGGTACATTGGCATCATCAGGGAAGTGCATTCGGATGGTGTCAAGGGCACCCTCGCAACGGTGCACATCAACAGATTTGACCACTGAATCCTTAGCCTTCTGACACTCGGCTGATACATTGTCATGAGATTTTCTAACCTCAACAAGAAGTTCTTGCAAGGAAGTGGATACTTCAACACTAAACACAGACTGAGTGGTCGCAAAAAGTCCACTTCCGACTGGTGTACTTCTGGATGGGGTATTTACTAAGAAGATGGCAGAACCACTTGGGGTTCCTGTGGATACTTGGGAATTCTCTAACTTCCATTGTCCTCTTTTCCTATCTAAGTGACCTTCATTAGTCACATTCCTCACCACCTCAGATGCAAACTCAGCCCACTTTACCGGACTTGTGCATACAAAATAAACATATCCGCGTGCAAACTTGACTCCTAGCAGATAGTTTGGTGGTTTGGATTGGTACACCTGCTTGTAGAGCTGGTAGAGTGCCTTGTAGTGATCCGGCCTTGCTGTTTTTATCGACACTTTTTTCTCCTTCACTGGAAGACACGTGAAAACTTTCATCCAGTCGGATATGGGCACATCTGCATCTGTCAACTTCCTAACATTTTCCCCCTCAAGACTTAACCCATATTCCCTGTGAAAATCCTCCTTTGTCATGCAGCATGCCTTTAATGGCACCTGCACATCCTTGGGGTGAACAAAGCGGATGATTTTGGGAGGAGGCTATAACTTCTGTCTCTGAAAGGAATAAATCCATATTCATTACTCAATGTATCCACACCTCAGTACTCTACTACACATATAGGTCTGCTGTACACAACACAGAGAGAGACAGAGAGAGGTGACATACCTTCGTGGGAGAATGTCGGGTCTTTGTGGGGGAGACCTATCAGGCTGCATTCCTTGGGCTCTTTCTTAGGTTGCTATCCATAGTGAAAGATAAGCAATGTGCATAGGGGGCTGTAGAGTGAGCTGAGAAAGGCGCAGAAGGAGAAAGGCACAAAGATACAGAGAAGTCACAGTCATGAAACATTCGACTGAACATTCGTTCTGATGTGGGCTCCACACGTGTTTTTGAATCCTCCACATGATTTTTAAGATTTTGTATCCTCCACACGATTATTTAATTCAAAAATTCTCGCCCATAACACCAGTTTCATACCCCCTAAATTTTAAGCCTCTAAAAGAAACTTTAAACCGGTTAAAACCAGGCCACCTATTCATGCATCCACCCTATGAAGCATGGCATGATAGAAAGCCTTCTATTGAGCACATGAGTGTTTTTGGTTGTTTGGCATATGCTTTGGTGCCACAAACACAATGCAGAAAATTGGACGATAAGGCTGTCAAATGTATTTTTGTTGGTTATAGTGCTGAAAGAAAAGGTTACAGGTTATATCATCCGCAAACAAAGCGTATTCTGGTTTCTCGGGATGTAGTGTTTGTGGAAGATTCTGTTCAGCCCTTGCTGTCATGTACTAGAGATAGTAATGTAAGCTCACAGGACATTTATGACACTTTGTTGCCTCTTTTTAGTGGTGGAAATACGAATGTACTTTACAATGAGGCAAATGTACAGCCTATGGGGGTTTCTAAAAATGTTACAGATTAGTCTATTACTGATGCACATGTACATGATGTACTTGATGAGCAGGCTAGAGGTATGCCAAAATGGCTGGTGCACACTTTGCGTGACAGTAAATTGGATGCACCTTTGTCTAGTCGTACTCGTTCAGGCTCTCTCCATGCATCTTATGCATCAGATTGTTCTGCTTTGGCTGTGTCTAGCTTACATGATGTTGAGGAGCCTCTGTCTTTTGATTAAGCACAGAATTCAGAAAACTGGATGGCTACCATGCAATCAGAATATGATGCACTTATAGAATATGACACATGGAATTTGTGTGATTTGCCTCCTGGCAAAAAGGCCATTGTTACGAAGTGGGTTTACAAGTTGAAATGCAAGCCGGATGGTGAGATCGATCACCGTAAGGCTCAACTTTTTGCAAAGCGTTATGCACAACAAAAGCATAGATTATGAAGAGACTTTTGCTCCCACTTGTCGTATGACTACTGTCCATTTTCTATGTGCATTGGCAGCTCATTTTGGTTGGGATGTACATCAATCAGACATTGCTATTGCTTTCTTGAATGGTGACATATTTGAGGAAGTTTATGTAACGCAGCCTCACGGTTTTGTCATAAAAGTACAAGAGGACAAAGTGTGCATATGTAAGAAGGATTTGTATGGGTTGAAGCAATCTCCTCGTGCTTGGTATGAGAAAGCTGATACTCATTTGGTTAAACGAGGCTTTCGTAATAGTCCAACAGAAAGCACATTGTATGTAAAGTGTGAGGGTGATGTACTTCTCATTGTGGTTCTTTATGTCAATGATTTGGTGATCACTGGACCAAATGAGAGACATATTGCTGAATTTAAGGCTTATTTGAATGCTACTTTCAAGATGAAAGATTTGGGGCTGTTGCATCATTACTTGGGTATACAATTTAAGAAGTGTGATGGTGGTATTGCCTCGTGTCAGAAAAGTTACATAGAGACATTGCTATGTAAGTTTGGACTTGAGGATTGCAAACCTATTGCCACTCCCATGGAAACAGGTTTGAAGTTGAGTCTACATGATGCTGGCGATCCTGATGATGTCACTCTTTACCAAACTGCTGTTGGCTGCCTCATTTATGTATTCAACACAAGGCCGGGTATTCAGTTTGTAGTCTCACAGGTCAGCAAATTTATGCATAGCCCAGGGTCTAAGCATTGGTAGGCTGTCAAGAGGATTTTCCGCTACCTTAGTGGCACTTTACATCTTGGCTTGTTTTATCAAGGGGGTATCATTGCCGCCACACTTACATGCTTTTTCGGACTCAGATTGGGCTGGTTGTTTTGACACGCGAGTGTCCACAAGTGGTTTTTGTTTCATGCGGAAGTTCATGTATATCATGGTTGAGCAAGAAGCAACCTACTGTGGCCACTTCGAGTTGTGAGGCTGACTACAGGGTGGTCTTCATAGTTACGGTTGAGTGTGTATGGCTCAGACGCCTTATGGCTGATTTGGGTGTTGGACAGGACATTTCCAACACTATCTACACTGACAGTCAGAGCGCATTGACAGTTGCAAGGAACCCAGTTTTTCATGCTCGCACAAAGCACATTGAGGTGCATTACCACTATGTCAGTGAGACGATCTCAGCAGGAGAGATCAGCTTGGCGTATGTGCCAACACATGACAACCTAGTAGATCTTTTCACAAAGGCATTGTCTCATGAGAAGCTTGAAGCTTTCCGCAAAGCTTTGGGCTTACTCCCCTTTGTGGACTGATCATGTCCTCAGGGCATGGAACTTCCTTTACTCATGTGCCAGATCTCGTTCACCGCATCACTCCAGGGGGGATTTGTTACCATATACATGTGGTAGTGATGTGTATGAACACACTAGGACCGCTGGGGCATTTTTTCCTCTTTTGGAGGTTTTTTCCCCGAGCATTGTATATACGCCCATCACTCTAGGGCTATCTATCTTTCCATTGCACACTAAGTAATACACTCTCTATTGTGTGCCTTGAGATTCCTTCGTCTTCTCCAAGCTGTGTGTGTTTCTGTGCAACCCTAATTCCAACAGATAACAAGATCAGAAAGAGTCTATGAAGAAATCTACATGTGTGTTCTCCCTGAGGTAGAGTTAAAGGCATACATGGAAATGACTGTGACATTGATGGGAGACTTTCAAGAAACGCTACCCACTTATGGCCAAGATCTTTTTAGATAGAGTCCACCAATCCTAGAAAAATGCTATCAATTTTGAGAGCTACACCACCTTTTCCTTCCCTATGGTCAATAAAAACTTAGAACTTAATCTTTCAAACTGATAAGAAAATCACTTCTTCAAAGTCATGGCTCTAATTGGGTTAGTAAATTCTTTGACGGTGAGTAGTGTGACACCCTTGATATGGGAGAGTGTCATTTCTTATTGGCTTTGATAAGTTTAGCAAAGGATATTAATACTCTAGTGGGATCAACAAACTTCTCCTTTTTTCTTTTGACTTTGGTACTTTTCTCAAAGAGAGGGTTTCCTTCTATGCATGGGTCATAATGATGTCCACAAATTGAAAGGGAGAGTCAGCAACTTCATTCATCTTTGCCCAATCCTCCTTCTCCAACTCTTCTCTAAAGCTTTGCACCTCCTTGAGACCTGTTGAGAACCTTTACTTGTGTATTCATCACTATTTCTTTTTCACATCTGTAGTCATCTGTTGTGGTGTCGTTGATAGGAGTTAGCTCAATAGGGACTGTGGAGGACACTTCCTTTTCTCTTTTAACACGTTGATCACTCTATTTTTCTTCATCCTGATCTAAGACCACAATTTCTTGCACACCTTCAAAAGGATTAAAAACCTCATCAACAAAAGCACAAAATCTATTAACCTTTCCTGTTTTTTTTGAGAAAAAAATTTATATGAAATAAGAGAAGGGAAAAGTACACATACGGCCTCAAAGGTGGGAAAAAGGCTAGAGGTCAAGACAATCATCCCTGATCATAAATCTCTCTCTAGAGTAGAATCTTAGCATTACTAATCTCTAGTAGCTCTACCATCTTAGTAGCCTTTGCAAAAAGTAGAAGGGAAAGTTAGAAACCTCCCTGAAGTGGGTAAAACCCTTAGCTAAGGATCTTCTAAATTGAAATAGTAGGGAAAAAGAGTCTTTGGAGGCATCATTTCTAAATGATACATTGTCGTTGGCACACCAACAATGCCAAATATAGGAGCATCTCCAAATATTTCACAAAGGGATATCCAACTATTTTCAAAGACCAACTAATATATCCCAAGTCTTGAAAAATTAAGGGTGAAGGGACTTGCAACTTCCTTGCAGGATGTTGAGCATCTTCCTATTACCTAGGTAGATAATAAAGAGATGTTAAAAGTCCTCCATTGCTCCACACCTTGGAAATTGGCCCTGCCCCTTTTTGGCTCGGAGAGCTCTTTGTCCTGACACATTCCATTATGCAAAGCCAACTAGTTAAGATACTGTGCTTGATAGGGATGGAAAGGCTCTTAAGCACTTAAATCTATAAATCCATTGCTTGCCACTCCATTGGACTCCCCACCTGGTGTTGATTTTCTTTTTGATGGATTCTTCAAAAGAGGGAATTTTTGAGAAGTTCTTGTAAGGTTGGGATGCCAAAGTCTGAAGTATGATTCCTTCTTTCTTTTGGAAACCAATTTTTGCCAAATAATATGTCAAAAATTGTAATCTGTCCAACATTTTAGCCAACATCAATTAAAGAGATTGAAGTTATTCTAAATCTAAGCAACAGTCAGCTAGTTTCCATTATGATACAAATCCTTCAAGATTCTAATGCCTTTGTTGAAGCATTTGTGGGTTCTTATCCTTGGCTTCTTGCCTCGATTCTTGGGGATGTGACCATACCATATTGAATCTTGAAGAAGAAAATCCATCCTTAAGTAAATTAAGGCAGGAATATTCCATGCCTCCCCGGAGTTCAAACCAAGCCTACCACAAATTAGCAAACAGAGTAGAGCCAATTATCCCAAAACCTGCAAGGAGGTATTAAAATCCTATAGCTCCACATTGCTCCAAGATTTATATTCTTGCAAAGGACCTACATACCAAAAAACATGAGTAATCTTGCCAGGATAATTATCTTTCAATCCATTTTGTTGCCATTTTGATGTCTTTTTTTTCAATATTCAACATCCCCAATCCACCTACGGTTTTATGGTAGCAACATATGTTCTAAGAAACCTTACTAATTTTGGAGATATCTCTACTCCCTCCTCAAAGGAATCTCCTTGAAATGGACACTACCTGTTCCGGTTGATATTTAAATGGCTGCCAATAAGCTAGAAAATAAATTAAAGAGCAAAGACTGTTATGGTTTAAGACAAACATTATGCCTAAAAAATAGCTTGAAAGTCTTGCCATATGAAAATTTTCCTTCTAAATTTTTCAAAGACCCAATACTATCTTTGTTCCATAGTGACCTTGAAGCCCATATGTATCCCTATCAATCTAAAAATTTGACCATCTGAAATGATTTGGTAACCTTCTTGGGCTACAATAGCAAGAATAAAACCATTAGAAGATTTAAATCCACTAGCTTTAAGGTGATTTATCTAAGAGTGACTTGCAAGACAGAACAAGTTTAGGCAATCCATAAGGGTGTCCACTGATTGAGAATTTGCCCTCAAATATCATTAGTGTCATTAGCAAACAATTGTAGGTATAGATCATGCTCTACATTGGGGATTTGCATTCCCTTTATTTTTCCAACCTGCACGAAGTGCTTAACAAGTTATCCCAATGCATCAAAAGAAATAGCACACAATAAGGGAGCTAGGAAGCAGCCCTATCTAATGGACCTCATGAGAGGCATGATGTCTGTTAAATCTCCATTAAATGCAATTTGGAATAGGTGTAGAAGGAAAAGACGACTCCAACAGGAGGAAACTATCTCCTGGAAGCCGGAGAGTGGATTGGTCACATAGCAGTAATTACCACGATAGTTACTACAGTAACTCTAGACGGTATAAATAGACCCATTACTTTGTAATCGGGCTGCTTGTCTTTTTGACTTCTTACTCCTTAGTTCTCTTGGTTTAACTTCCTAAGCAATTCCTGAGCTACAATCTTTCACCTGTAAATCCACTCATAATCATAACTACTATAGTCAATTGAGCTTTAGTCTGATATACCTTGTATTGGCTACTCATGAACTATGAATCTGAATCTGAACTATGAACACTTTTCCAGTCATCCTGTCTATTTCTCAGTCCAATATACTATTTCAGTTCAACTAACTATTTCAGTCCAGTTTTCACCTTTTATCCCAGTTTTTTTGAATGATCTGATGACTTACCAATAGCTGTAAATTCTAACACTGGAATCAGCTATCTGAAAGAGATCAGCTCCAATTCCATTTTGACAATCATGGTGGTTAGAGCTGTTTGCTTGTTGCTGACCAAAAAACTCTTCTCCCAGTTAGAATTTTTAGCTCAAGTAATGGCACCAAAAACCAATTTTGGTCGTAAACCATCATACCGCGTTGACCCTATCCCTGAGAGTCAGAAAGAGATTTGATCCTAAGAATGAATCAGTGACTGATACTGAGGCTCAAGAGGAGCACAATCATGCTGATGAAGCCAAGGATTCTCAGCACTCCAGTCACTCCAGAAGAAGAAGGGCTGAGAGGGAAGAACGCAAGGCCGGAGTTCTTCGACCACACAGAGGGATGAAGGAGCCAAAGGCAGTAAAGGTAGTCACCACAGTTCCAACAGAAAAGCCAAGGAGGAGACAGAAACTAAGACTGATGAAGCAATCGATTGGGTTGCCGATACAGACCATTACAAGAAATCTTCAAGAAAGAGTTAGGTTCCTAAGGTCAGAAGATTATACCTCTTCATTAAAAATTTCCTTTCCATTCAAGGGTGGGAAGAAAGGTGATCCGGATGTTCATATCCAAGCCTTTGAACAGTATGCTGAGTTGAAGAGTATCAATGAAGATGATTGGGGAGAATACTTTCCTCGGACATTGAAGGATGTAGCAAGGAAATGGTACTACCATCACCCAGCTTGATAACTTAGATCATACAACAAACCACTCAAAGCCTTTTGACTGGAATATTCAAACAACAGAGGAGATGAGGACATCCTCTATGAGTTGAATAAGATAAAGCAAGGAGAATTATCAGTCAGAAGTTATGTTGAGAAAATCAAGGAGCTCACCACGCAGCTGCAGGAACCACCATCAGAGAAGAGGCTGCGAGCATGGTTTTAAAAAGGTTTTTGCAGTAATAAGCTTAGGGAACAGGAGGTGCCCGCACCCACAAAGAAATTCAATGACTTGGTGCAGCGTGCACTGAAGCTCAAACAACAGGCAAAGAAGGAGAAGAATCACAAGAAAAGGAGGTCCAGTGGTAGTAGCTCTTCCACTGAGAATTCTGATTCCACTAACACCTCTAGTAGCTCGAAAAGTGTCTCAGATGAAAAGAGCAAAGACAAGTCCAGGAAGGGGTCTTGGTTGAGAAAAAATGATGAGATGGCCTGGTAGATTGTTGAAATTAGCCAGACCAAACAAACCGTGAGAAGGATGGAAACCTGGTGCTCAAAGTGTAAATCCAAAGATCATGTTTCCAATGAGTGTCCAAGTGTACTTACTGCAAAGCCTAAGGCCATTTATGGAACAACTGTGTTATTCGTATTCATCATTTTAAGGAGGGAAAAGATCTATCTGTGGTGGCATTTACAAATGATGAACCAGTTAAAGCAAAGACTACCAGTGTACACCACAAAGAGAAATAAGGTACCAGTTGCACTTGTGCTTGGCGTGGAAGATACCAAGGAGGTACTGGCCGAAGCCGGGGTCGTGGTACTTTCAAGAACAGAAGCCTGAACTGCTATATTGTGGCAAGTATGGGAATTTTGCGGCTCAGTGTCCACAAACACCTACTACTGCAACTGCTGAAGAGAACGCCCCAGAGCCAGTTCGTGTACGGGCAGTTACACGTAGTAAAGGGGTAGTTATTGAGGAAATTCTAGATGAGCTGATAAAACCAGTCAGTCCTGAAGATAGAAAATGGGCTCAATAGAGAGAGGTATGGAAGGCAAAGGGTAAAGAAAAGGTAGTTAATGAATGGTAGGAACGATTCCAGTACACCAGTGGTTTCTGAACAGGAATATTTTGTAGATGTCACTGAAATTCAGAATAGTGGACCGTCTTGGAATTATGATGAGGAGTCAACCAAACAAAAAGGTGGTGGGCGAAACTGGTTGCTTCCAGATGATCAAGAAAAAGAGGAATGGAATCTGGGTTCGGAGGAAAATCCTAAAATGATCAAAGTCGACAAACACCTGAATCCAGTAATGAAAGAAAAGGCCCAACATATGTTTCAGCACTATAAAGACGTGTTTGCATGGGAATATATTGATCTCAAGGGAGTAGATCCAGAGGTATGTCAACATCGAATACCATTAAAACCAAATGCCAGACCAGTAGGGTTGCAAAGGTACATAATGAATCCTAAGTATGCTAAGAAGGTCAAGGAAGAGATTGATAACCTTCTGAAGGATGGATTCATTACTGAAGTAGCTAGTAGTGATTGGTTATTTCCCATTGTGGTAGTACCTAAGAAGAATGGAAAGCTTCGAGTCTGTGTGGATTATCAGAAGCTGAATGCTCATACCATCAAGGATCAATTTCCCTTACCCTTTACGAACATGCTGCTTGAAAAAATTGCACGTTATGAGATGTATAGCTTCATGGATGGTTATAGTGGCTATAACCAATTACAGATTGATCCTGAAGACCGGAGTAAAACGACCTTCAGTACTGAGTGGGGAGCATTCATGTATCTGGTAATGCCGTTTGGTCTTTGAAACACTCCAGCGACTTTCCAACGCTGTATGATAGAAATATTTAGTGAATTTCTTCACCGACTTCCTTGCCATGTTTATGGATGACTTCACTGTATATTCAACAGAGGAGAAGCATTTACTTTTTTTGGAATCCAACGATGTCAACAAAAAGTGGATATGTTTGAACCAATTAAAATCTGCTTTCTTGGTCTAGAAAGGACATCTACTGGGACATGTAGTGTCCATGAATGGTATAGAAATGGCCAATGACAAGATTCAGTGTGTCCAACAGGCCAAGGCGCCTTGCAATGCATCAGAGTTAAGTTCTTTCTTGGGATATATCAATTTTTATAAAAGATTTGTCCACAAGTTTTCTTCCCAAGCATTACCTTTGTACGAACTCACAAAAAGACCAAGTTCAGTTGGACTGTTGAATGTGAAGAAAGTTTTCAGAGTTTAAAGAATGCTATTATCAGTAAGACAGTACTTTGGCAACCAAATTTTTTCATGTACATGTCGATGCTTCAGGACTGGAGATGGGAGCAATATTGGGTCAACCAAAAGGTAGAACTGATTATCCAGTACATTTTGCCAGTCGTCGCAGATTCAATCAAGCTGAACAAGGGTATACCACTACTGAAATAGAAGCCTTAGGAATAGTTTTCAGCGCTACCAAATTTCGACACTATTTGCTGGGCAAACTATTTCATTTTTATATGGATCATCAGGCATTATTACTTTTGATCAACAAAGTCATTATTCAAGGCCGACTAATAAGATGGATGATGTTCCTGATGGAAATTTGAATTTTGTATTTTCCATAAGCCCGATAAAACCCATTGTGGTGCTGATTTCTTATCTAGAAGTACGGATGGCTACTCTGAGGTATCTTTGAGAGACGAGCCAGTGGGTGGATGCAAAACCATTTTAGATAACATCTAAAGAAACAATTGATCTAGAGTTGTATGATGTATATTAGTTTCTTTCTAAAGGAGAATTCCCAGACAATTGGACTCAAAATCAAAAGAAGGCTATGATTATGAAGAGTCTGAAGTTCACCATCATTGGCAGATCACTTTACAGACTGGGAATAGATGGAGTTCTTAGAAGATGTGTACCTATGAAGGCAGAATGAAAGTAATTTCAGAGGCACACAATGGGGATTCTGGAGGACATTTCTCTACTGATATCACTTACAAGAAATTTTGTAGGCAGGTTTGTGGTGGAAAACTTTAATAGTTGATGTCAGAAGCTTTTTTAAAACGTGTGATATATGTCAGAGGATGGGTAGACCCACAACAGTAGATATGACTCCTCTAACCCCATTTCAGCTGCTGGGTGTATTGATGAAATGGGGTCTGGATTTTATGGGTCCCTTCAAGAAAATTACTCCCAGAAAGAATAGGTAGATATTAATGGCTACTTGCTATGTCACCAAATGGGTGGAAGCTAAAGCTCTTCCCGACAACACTGCAAAGTCAATAGCTATGTTCTTATTTGAAAACATTGTTTACCGATATGGATGTCCCGTGGAAATTGTGTCTGACCAGGGAACACACTTTATAAATGACATTGTCAGGACAAGGGTCCTACAGGGCAAGGCCCAACCTAGGGGGTCAGGGACCTAGGCCGAGGGCCTGGACTGGACTAGTGCGGACTGGGGATCCGCTAGGGCAAGTGCTAGGAGCTAGCCTATATAAGGGGCGGTAGGGATGAGGATCCTATGTTCAATTACCCTAGGTCTTATATTGGTATCAGAGCTCAGGTCAGAGCTCAGGGTCGAAGGCAGCCATGGAGGAGGGGGGAAGGGAAGAGGCAGGCCTTGCATGGCTTGCATGATCTCTCTCTCTCTCTCTCTCTCTCTCTCTCTCTCTCTCTCTCTCTCTCTCTCTCTCTCTCTCTCTCTCTCTCTCTCTCTCTCTCTCTCTCTCTCTCTCTCTCTCTCTCTCTCTCTCTCTCTCTTTGTTTCTCTCTTGGAGTTCCATGGAGGTGGGTCATGGGCAAGCTCCATGAGGATTTACTCTCCTCGATTTTGCAGGGCGGGCATGGCCCCTTGAGTACAAGCAAGGAATCTCGCTACCCGCGTGGGAGGGGCCGCTAACACGAGGGTGGGCCGCCAATCGACCTATGCCGAATCAAGCCAGAGCAGACTCGTAGGGCTCGCACTTCCGTGGAGATGATTTTTCGACACAGGGTTGAGCCCCAATTCATTACCGAGCTCCTGTGGGGTAGGCGGTTTCCTGTGTCGCGCAGAGCCGCCATGGCGTTTGCAGGTTTCTGCATTTTTTTTTCTCTCTTTTTTTTTTGGTGTCCACAAGCAGGCACCCAAAATGGAGTTACCTTTACCCTAAGGGCCTTATCCCACGGCAACGACACCTCGTCACCTCGTTTGGCATCTTGACGGTACGCATCATGCATATTTAGGTAATCTCGAACCAATCACAGCATGCGAAGGATTTCAAGCCATGGCCAGGACGCATGTGCGGTTTTTCCAAGGTATGCTTGTTATGTCATGCATACCTATGGTCGAGCCTCGGCAAAGGGGCTATGGCAATAACGAGGAAGCAACGTGCTCCTGCATCTCATTAGAAAGAGATTTCCAATGTCGTGTCATGCATACTCATGCTCAAGCCTCGGCAAAGGTGCTATGGAAATAGCGAGGAAGAAAAGTGCTCCCGCTTCTCATCAGAAAGATATTTCCAAGGATTGATGAAGACAGACAAGATGTTTGGCATGCTCGATTGAGCACATGCACCTTCCCGTAATGTGCTGCCTTCACAGATTTTTGATATGAGTCAGGTAAATCTGTCTACATTTTGGCATTACTTTTTGAATTAGTTATGCAATAAATTGTTTTTTATTATGGTTCACTGACATGTAACAAGCACGGCTTGATTGTCTTTTACAAGCACGGCTTGTATTGACTCCTCAAGTGATATGTGGTAGTTGAGGTATCTCCACACCCAGTAAGGTATGCACCTAGTATGGTACTCTTGGCATTCATTGTTGAAATTGCCTCAATGCTTACATTGCGAAATCGACTCAAACATGGCTGGATACCTGCTGCATTGATCTACTGCACGGATCATCAACATTGCATTTTTTTTTGGTGCCAATGGACTCTCAAGGCGATCGACACACCATGTGGCTTGACTTGATGACGGGTACATAGGTGTCGGCATGGCCACCTTATTGTCACTACTTTCAGAAACCGGCAAAGATGCTAGCCACACAACACTAACCAATTTCCATTGACAAAGTCAATTTCTATTTACCAGGATATCTGTACGTTGAGAGCAACATCTGTTGGCTAACTAATCCTTCCTTATGTGAAGCAAGGCTTCCATTTATGCATTTCGCATTGAGACTTCCCACTTTTGGCATATGCTATGAGCATACACACTTGGGAAGGATTTGGCAATATGCTTGCAGGTTGTCTCATTACGTACAAGACAAACGTATATGATACGAAGGGGTGTATGTGTATATACAATAACTTTCTTGCAACAATATTTCGCAAAGCAAAAGTGGCTAAAAGCTGGTTTGGAATGAGTTTTTTCCTTCCAAATCTCGGGACCACATGTTACCGCAATGACCAGGTTAGCCAATTTTAAGTTCTTCTTATTTTTCCATGTTTACTTGGAAATTATTGTTTTTGTGCAAACCACAATGGTTTAACAATTTAATACGAAGTAAGACTTCTCCCTTGTGCCAAGGTACATCCCAATGACTTGGCATCATGGGCAGTGACACACAAGTTTGGAAATCTAGCCAAATAGGAATATCAGCTCACAGAATTCCTACCAGTTTAAACTGTGCAAGGCACTTATGGTTTTGGTTCTCATGTTGAGGCCATCACTCTCGCCGAGGGCTTCAAAATCTGTCTACAAGGTATGCTAACCAGGTGGCATAAATTCCACCGCTTCAAAGATTACGCTTCCGCTATCACTCTCGCAACTATATCCAGGACAGATTAAGGTTAGATTGTTTAATATGATTGTTGGTTGCTATCAACACACAACACCACTAAAAGGACCCTAATTCTAGGACTTATTTCACGGGTAATCACGACCCCTACATGGTAGGTGGATCGGAATGAGTTTTGTGTTTTTGTGTTACCTCTCTCGATGCGAGAGTCATACAGAAATTATGGGGAATGCTTATACGATAAGCTGCAAGTCAGGCATAAGATGTGTAAGAACACATAGCTTGGGCACACACTCTAAAAACTTAAGGAAAGTTCCTCAGCCCAGCATGCTCTTCTTTTCATTCTCTATCTCTCTCTTTCTAGAAAAAATGAAAATATTCTAAGAAGCTTTTCATACATGTTTTGCTTGTGAGTCAACTTGAGCCAAGGTGCTCTAACTCACAGCAGCTAACACGTGGCCAAGATGCTACTCAAATTAGTCTTCATTGGTTCGTCAATTGAACACTATTTTGCGTAAGGACTATGAGCCAAACAGGTTAAGAGTCGTTCTCAGGCCAAGGGTAAGACCCACCTATTGGTATTCCTTGGATGATTGTTCTCAAGATTGAATAGCTCTACCCACTAGAGTACACATTGACGTTAATTGACAAGGAAGAGTCTTGTCATTACAGATATTTAGGGTGTCATTTTTGCCTACATGTTTTCAGTACGACACTCAAGTTGAGTTTTTGCTAATCTTCAACTCACAACAGCTGATCTCTACAAGAAAGTATAGATGCAGCAATCAGTTGTGACAGCATTGCTGTCCATAAGAGCTCGGCACTTCACTTGTGTGGGTCTCCTGCTCTCTCTATAACACTATGGAGTGTCTATGGACATACTATTTTGGGGTAAGACCCGGCGGGTGATTGCTACATCACCCCATAGGCATTAAGAGTCACACTCTGATCTGCATTGCGGATCGTAGTTGATCTCTCCCAGTTATACTTTCAAGGAAGAATTCTGCAGTCTACCACGCGGTAGCGGGCGAACACACTTTTCAAGTTGATTCCACTCAATCTGTACACGGTTAACCATGTTGGTTACCGTTATCTGCTAGTTGAGCAGTTTCTACACAGAGTCTTATCAAGGGGTTTGACTACATAGATTCTAATCTAAGGGAAAGGTTTGCAAGGGCAACACCCCAGGTTCCCAGTGAAATGCTGTTTGTTTTTTCAGGTAGGGGACGCACTCCTCTCCATTGGAATACGGGTAAGTGAACATTACGTTCAAATCTTCAAGTACGCATCTATTGATTTGGTGTTATTCCATTTTTAGTATTGTTTGCTTGGTTTTTTCAAAACGTCTAAGTACGCTTGAATGTTACAGAGCCATGACAAGGGCATGTCGGCACAAAGTATTTTGGGCCAAGTGTCCAATCTATCTTTCTGCCTTATGCTGATAGAACCTACTTGTAGGGTTCAATTTGGCACATGTTGTCACATAGGATACAACATGGTCTTGGAACTCAAGGCGTTCGGTTTAGCCAATGTGGAGAAAGGCTAATGAGGGTCCCTCTCACTCCCGTCGTAGAGTGTTTGTAGTTACCTCCACACACGAGTACATCTTGTACTTGAAGGATGTTCTTTTTTACACATCCTTACATGAGACATATTCCACATGTGGAGAATATGAGTCTCTGGACTGACACTGGCACCCTTATTTCAATTATGTGTCACGGAAAACTCCCTAGGTGCTGGTCACATCTGTTTTCTGGACCATTTTTAGCACGACGTATCAGGAGCAATTTCGTGGCCAGAAATTGTCGGATACTTAGAATGACTTGTTAAGGTACAAGTACTGCTAAACAACATTACACATGGTTGTTTATACATATAGCAAGGCTATAAGTTGTTAATGAAAAGGTTTCATTGTCTGTACCTAGAAGTGATCAATGTTTCATCTTCTATTGCCATTCAGACGTTTCAGTAAGGCTTGCAAAAGATTGCAACTGAAAGTATTTAGTTTCTTTTCAGAACTATTTACATTCTTTTTTACTGTGTGCTACGCGCATCACATTTTGCCATAAGTATTGGCAAGGATCATTATGGATATACAGGTTTAGGTTACTTTTTGCTAAATGCATGCACACTAGGTGTTATGGGCCCTAGTGTTTAGCAAAGGCTGATTTGGAACGGCATGCATATTCCTCAGGTTGTTGCTTATGAAGCATTTTGCACTCTATGTGCACTATCTCTATGAGATTACTTTTGGGTCTACTAATCACCAATAGAGGTCATGGCTCGGTTTGGGCGTTTGTGGATTTTTTCAAGTTAACCACGATGGTTATTTTGGACATTGTTGATTCCTCACCAATGTTATACACTACTGTGATTCCTCGTTTACCAGTCATCTGGGTCGACTATCTGTAAACTATGAGGAAAACACACCTCATTACTGTCAGTTATCAAAGGGGATAGGTAGATTACAAAGAGTAATCTTGTGCTAAAGGATCTACTAAGAGCATACGTTAGCACAACACATTTATGAATACATGATTTTCTCCCTATTCTAGAATTTGCTTAAGTACGATTTTCGACTTTGAACACCTCTTGTGGTGGGGTTGGAGATTGTGTCAATACTTTCATACGTCAAGAACTTACCAGGTGTGCTGACAAAGTATGTTGGCAAGTAACCTTCATTAGGGATGAACATGTAGTTCTTTGTGTTCCAAACTATTCAGAATTCTAACACGAGGACATTCCCTATCTACGGACTTTTCAAGATACTCAGGCGAGTAGGAAATCTGGCTCACAACTGCATGGAAAGTTACGCCAAGGTTTCCTTGCATTATTCTAGTACCTTCAAAAGATCTAAAAATTGGTTATGCCTTTGGACAACTCTTAGTTGTGGTTACTCCTTTACAGTACTCAAGTGAGTTATAAATGGAGTTACCATTTAGACCCAAGTGGTTGCAAACAGACAACAATGTTGAAAATCAAGATGTTGCTCTTGGTTTCGTTGAACCTCCTCACTGCACCAATTATTGGTCATACAGACAACTGGCTCACTTATGGGACTTCAATAAAGAAAACATCAGTATTCTTAAGAAGATATTACTACTTGTGTTTTTGAGGACGAAAACTCTTCCGTTAAGGGGGGAGTAATGTCAGGACAAGGGTCCTACGGGGCAAGGCCAACCTAGGGGGTCAGGGACCTAGGCCAAGGGTGTGGACTAGACCAGTGCAGATTGGGGATCCGCTTAGGGAAAGTGCTAGGAGATAGCCTATATAAGTGGCGGTAGGGAGGAGGATCCAATGTTCAGTTACCCTAGGTCTTATAGACACTATGGACATTCTCATGGAAATGCTTTCAATCAAGCATTGGAAATCAACACCATATTATCCTAGATGCAATGGGCAAGCCGAAAGTAGAAACAAGACTATCAAGACTATTCTCATTAAGATTGTGTAGAAAGAGCCACATCAGTGGGATTTGAAACTTCAAATTGCTCTCTGGGCATATCGGACAACCTATAAGGTCACTACTGGCCTAACACCATTTAGAATAGTATATGGCACTGGGGTTGTTGTACCTATGGAGTTTGTGATTCAAAGTCTCAGAATGGTAGTGGAGTATGGATTGGATTTTAGTCACAATCTAAAATAGATACTAGAGGAGTTAACATAGCTGTATGAGTTGAGACATCATGCTATGCTGGAACAGGAATTTTTTTAGTAAAGACAAAAACACTGGCATGATAGATGAATCAAAGTCAGGGAGTTCCAGAAAGGAGATTTTCTTCTATTGTATCAATCAAAAATGGGTCCTAAGAAATCGAACTTAAAGATAGCTTGGGCTGGTCCATATGAAGTTGATTGGGTGTTTTCCAATGGCACCATAAGATTGAAAGATTTCTTTGGATTACTGTTGCTAGGCGTTTATAATGGGGCCAAAATCAGGCTATACTATTCCAATGACAAAGAGACTTCCAAGGATGAGGATACTGGTATTCTCAGAGTTGAAAACTAGGAAAATTCAGAATCAGTTGTTCTAAGCTTGTTTCATGTACAACCAGTACCAGACCAGTCAAAGAGGTAGCTCAAGGGTCAGGGAAGTTCCAGTATGAAGAAACTGTGTCAGTAGTAGAATCTATAAAGTGTTAGAACCAGTATCAGTTTTATGGGAAAAAGGGCCAATTGGACCATTTGTAGTAATCATTTCAAGGAACATGAAGAGTATTAGCCAATGCATGTATGCCACATCATTTGTGGTGCACAGGACTCTAAGAACGGTAAGTAATGGAGATTTTATGGTACGAATGCGTATACCAGTAAGGCCAGTAAGAGTTATTCTTCATAAATCTCCTGCACGACAATGATTGCTGTTACACATTCACCATCACCAAGCTCCGAAGCCTCGTCATTGCAACCACAAAAGTTTTCTTCTTCTAACACACCGGGATACAGATTTGAATATTCGGGTAAGTCTTCTTCTTCTTCAGGCACAGAGACATCGTCTTCACCTCGTATGGGCCAAAGAAAAATGTCGAATAAGATGTAGGACACTATAGAAGAGACTCAAGCACTTATCACCTCTATCAAAGCGTCCCTACCACTCACTCCCCATAGTAAGATACAGTGGTATGTGTTTATTGAGCAAGCAGAAATGTTGGTACAACTGTGGGATTTGCATGTGGTGGTGCAAGCTACAAGAATAGAGTTCGACAAAGCCAACATTAGGCAGGTTCCTTGATTCCTTCAATGCTGATGAAGGCAATGCTATGGTGTATGGAATGAAAGTGTTAGCAACTCCGAATAACATTGCTTATACTTTCAAGATGCCAAATGAGCCGAAGCCGGCTGTGGCAACCGCAAAGCAGATAAGTGCAGCCTTGAAGGAAGATGATGCAGCCAAGAAAAAACATAAGGCCAATGCACAAGGGGTTCCAGTAGTAGGTCTGGGCGTTTCCATTGCTTATCGATTTGTGGCTGAAGCTGTGAGTCTGAAGAATAACCCCACATATGTTTCAAAAAGATTGTTTGCTATGTTACTGGCAAAAAGATTGGATGACAAGGCCTCAATCAACCTATGTCAGATTCTGTCTCATAATGTGCTTCAACAAACCACCAAGCTAAAGTCCAAGACAATTTTTAAAGCGTGGTATTTCTGGAAGTTTGTCTATTGGGAAACTTCCCCAGATTCTCATCATCAAGTACGGATGGTGTGGAGTCAAAAACCCATCCCAACAACTAATAATGTTGATTTATCCTCTGATGAAGAAACCCCAGGCACTTAGTTGACTCTTACTGGTCAGAAGAGAAAGGTCACGCAAGAGGAAGTTGACAGTTCTAAGAGACCAAAAACTACATGGGCCAAGAGAAGTGCTCTATTAAAGTAGCTAAAAAGTCAGGTCATAACTGTGTCTACTAAAAAATCTCCAGCAGACTAGACTTCAGCCGGCCAGATAAACCAGCCTCCAATGAAGACTACTATTGGGACTAACCAACAAACTGAGCAAAGTTTGACAACCACTAGTATTGGAAAAGACCAGTCTGAAAAGACAAGTGCTTAGCAGCTGGCAACCCACATTGATAAGGAAAAAGGTCAGATGCCTGCTTTTCTAGAAGAATGGATCCACACAGCTTTGCATTGTCATAAATTGGCCAGAGCTCGTCTGACAAAGGGTAAACGCACGCTCTATGATCCCGACACCAAAACCTATCATCCTCTCACGCCTTATGAAATTGAGATGACCACAGGAGGGCGGGATTAGCTTGAGAAGGAGGCCATTTACAGACTTATCCAAAAGGACAATGCTGGCACTGGGACTTCTAAGACACCAACACGGACAAAGGGCAAGAGGAAGTGGGTTCAGTGGAAGGATACTGGGTAGTCCCATCTCAAAATCAGACGGTGGATTTTTCCAGCCAGTCTCAGAATCAGACGGTGGAATTTTCTAGCCAATCTTAGAATCAGACGGTGGATTTCCAGTGAGACTTTGGAATTTCTTTGGCTAGACACTCTTGGAATTAAAATTATAGGGGTGTCAAGCACTCAACAACCATGAAATATGGTATAAAGCTAGCAATACTAGAAGAGCTAGCAACTACAAGGGAGTACTATCATGAGGAACATCATCGACTCAACAAACGGGAAAAGGTGTTCCTCAACACCATTTCAACATCAGGCGGTGGATTTTTCAAAATTTTTGGAGTTATACCAAAATTCGAGAAAGGAGGGAAGGATGTAGAAGGCGAAGACGACTCCAGTAGAGCAGCATGTGGGAACTATCTCCTGGAAGTCAGACAGTGGATTGGTCACACAACAATAATTACCATGGTAGTTACTATAGTAACTCTAGTGGCTATAAATAGACCCATTACTTTGTAATTGGGTTGCTTGTGTTTTTGACTTCTTACTCCTTAGTTCTCTTGGTTTAGCTTCTTAAGCAGTTCCTGAGCTACAATCATTATCCTGTAAATCCCCTCGTAATCATAACTATTGTAGTCAATTGAGCTTCAGTCTGATACACCTTGTACTCGTTACTCATGAACTATGAATCTGTATCTGAACTGTGAACACTTTTCCAGTCATCCTGTCTATTTCTCAGTCCAGTATATTATTTCAGTTCAACTACCTATTTTAGTCTAGTTTTCACCTTCTATCCCAGTTTTTTTTAATGATTTGATGACTTACCCGTAGCTGTAAGTTCTAGCACTGGAATCCGCTATCTGAAAGAGATCAGCTCCAATTCCAATAGGCATTACCAAAAAGTACATGTGTACATTTTATAAAGCTCGTGCCAATATCCATATAAAAAAAGTGACTACAAAATGAAATTCCACTCAATTTTGATTATATGCTTTATCAGAATCTATTTAAAAAAATAGAATTCTTGAGTGGACTCCTTCGCTTATTTCATCCCTTCCCAAAAGGTAATTATAGCATCCAAGATAAGCCTATCCTTGGTAAAGCCTTTTTGATCTTGCAGAATAATTCTATGCATGACATTACCAAATTCTCTTGGTTAGAGAAAGGGAATATATCTTGTATATAGAAGTGTCCTTAGAGCCTTCTTTGTGAATGAGTTTGAAAAATCTTGTGTTAATGTATATAGGAAGATCTCCTTATCTGTGCGCCTCTTTCTAGATCAATAGTATGTAGGGGGTGAGAAATTATTAGTAATCCACATAGAATTCATTAGGAATATCATCAATATCAAGAGACTTTCCTGCTTTGAGGATATCAATAGTTTCCTTTACTTACTTCTTACAAAGTGGGCCAATTTTGGGGCCACAATCTTCCTTCTAACTTGAGCTATGGTAGCTCTTGAGTTTTGTATTTCCTCAATTTGAAGAGAAACTATTGCTAAAGAACTCATGAGGTGCAACTACAGTTCTCCTTATCATGAGAAATGGCTATGTTGCCACCCTTTTCATAATAAAAGGGATAAAATATTTGTTATTATTTTTCTTGAACAACTCTTAATGCATTTATCAAGCTTGCATGCCCAAATTTTTTGGGTGAACACAATGGCTTTATTGGCTTCAAGGAGCTCTTCCCCCTTTAATGATTCCCTCAATTCCACAAGCTCTACATTAGGAAATTGTAGGTCAGATACCTTATCTTCTAGTAGCTGAAGAAATTTTCTCGATATTATCATCCTTCTACTAGACCTTATTTCCCTAGCTAGGCTTTTATACTCATTATTTTTTTTGAATTTTTTTAGTTGCCTTTAACCAAGATTTAAATACATTAGGGAAATTATTGAAAGCATCTTGGAAGAGCACATTCAATTTACCTTTAATGCCTTTAAGACCAAGCAAAGACTGATCTAGATGGGGCCACCCAGTCTTGTATTCATTATCAAAACTTGCACATTAAACACACACAAGTTTATGATCTAAAATAATGAGGGAAGAGTCCAACTTATATTCCACCTACAAATGTTGGTTAAACAGAATTGTGTTCATGTAAATTCTGTCCAATCTTGTAGCTCTATAGAAACTTACTACATGCCTATTACTCCAAATGAAACCAATGTCCTTTGATATGTCTAGCAAGCTCAGGTTGTTGATCATCTTTATCCACTGCTCTTTTTCTCTTCTCAAAAAAGTTTGCTCCTCGAGTTGAAATCTATTTGAAATTCATTCTATCATATTAAAATCACCTAACACTAGAATAGGTTTAGCAAAATCTGTAATTTCCTCCCAACAATTCACTCTTTTGAAAATTGGTATTTGAGGCATACACATAGACAATAGTGTAATAAAAAGGAGCTACAAGAGTGACTTCAATCCATTTTCCTTTGTTAAAGAGTTGCACATCTGAAATGGCCTTGCTGTATTTATTATTGACCCTGATAACATCCTCTCCTTTTCCTCGAGTATGAGCAGTGAAATCATTTAAATATGATTAGAGTAAATCCTTTTCAGGTTAGCTATAAATTGGTCTCCTGAAACTTTGACTCCTATAGACAGATGAGATCCATTTGAAGCTTTGAATTTCCTTTTAGATTAGCCAACAGCTGACATCTTGAAGCTTTGACTTCTGTAGATAGATGAAATCCATTTGAAGATTGAGACCAAAAGTCCATTTTTTTAATGCTAGTGGCTCTAGCAATGTCAAGTAACCCTTCACAATTGAGGGAGAACACTTGAATGTTGGGACACTTCATTTATTAAAACTTTTGGTTGGTTTGGCTAGAGACACTGAGGCTCGATTAGGGTCTAAAGACTTGTCCTATTTTCTTTTAGATTTCCCTTTTTGCATAAGCATTGTCCCATCCTCAAGTTGAGTCATGAGGATGTACACAAAGGCCTATGTGAAGCTTCTAGGTTCATTCTTGTTTGTTGGTCCTGAGCTTGAAGCTTAGATTCAAAATCCTCTTTGTCATAGGGTTGCTTTCCCTGAGTGCTTCTTATTACTTCCCCTTCACTATCTGAACTATTTGAATATAAGTATCCTCTTGTTTTATCCTTTGGGCTATCAAGAGGACAAGGTAAAGGAGACCCCCATTTTTTTGAGTTGAGCTCTATTCCTTAGGTTCCTACAGGTTGGGGTTGATTGGTGCAGGTGGTAGTACCACATTGAAGGGGTCAAATACATCCTCTAACAAACATCAAACTTGTTGAAGTTTTAGACATTAGGAAGGGAATGGAGTCTAAGAGGGCCTCTTTATTTTCCATGTGACTAAACATTGGATTATGGAATAGGCAAATGGGTAGATGCCATGTGGACTAAAATGGGGGATATGGTAGGGCCTAAAAGTGAATGGTCAAACTTGTAGGCATAGAGGTGGTGGGAAATAAATCTTTTGTAATATAACAAGAAAATTTCATATGAAATAAAAAATGAACCTTTTCCAAAAATTTGGGTTAAAAACCAATATTTCTGCTAGTTTCTCCCCTTCTCTCATAAACGGGGGTCCCCCAAAAAACATGGTGGTCATTTCCTCCTTCTCTCTCTAGTGTACCATGTCTATCCTCTCTCCACTCCACCTTGCAAATTGCATCTCCTTCTTCAATGTCACTTTTCCCTCCCAAAAATCTCTTGCAGTAGAGGTTTGAAGCCTTCTTTCCCTCCTCAAGCTTGCTACATTATCCTCAATGGTAGCCACCACCTATTAAAGTTGTCCATTGGTTTGTGAAAATCATTTCAAACCTCTCCCTAAAGCTGTAGTTCTAAACCATATCCTACTGTTAGGGCTTCTCTCTTATGTGGATTTACTTTTCTCAACAACTTCCCTCTCAGGGCTTCTCTCTTGTGTGGATTTACTTCCCTCAACAACTTCCCTCCTCCTTCTTCCCCATTTATCTCTCAGAATGTATTCCCTTATAGCAAAACTTCTATTTAATCTCTTCTTATGCACTAGATAATTGTTTGGTAAGACCATTAAATTACTTGGGTGCTCTGTTAGGTAATACAAATCCTATTTCTATTTGCTCATAGCTATGCTTAACATATTATTAATAAGCCAACTTAGTGATGAAATTGATCATATTTGTATATATGCTAGTCTTGATCCATATGCAATCGAGAACATGAGTGTGCATGGACTAATCAGATATTTCATTGTGTAGGTGGTGCTACTTGATTTCATGGCCTCCCCATGTGCTCAATGACCTAGGAGTGTTATTGAATCAATTTCTTGCAGTAATGTATGGGATGAGTGTGATTGTTGGTTTACTATCGACTACACATAATTTATGTAGGTGACAATGCAGCCAAGTTCAAGAGATGCACACAAGGTGGCAAGAAGACACATAGATTCTAAGCCACCACTGGAAGGGAAGATTCATGAGTTCCAGCAAACACAAGATGGTAACAAGCTAGCAAAGGTGTAGCAATGCATATATATCTTCTCAATGAAAGCTAAGGACAACATTAACTCAGTCCGAGTTTCTTGCAAACTATATACCCTCTTCCCTTTAAATACTTAGGGTTGTCTATTTTTTACTTTCACCCATAGGTTGCTTCTAATCTGTGCATGATACATGTTTTTTATTCATTCTTGCAAATATTTTTCCATTTGATTTTGTAGAGTGGGGGGCGATAGAATCCTTCATAGGGACCTTGAATCCAATAGATCTTGACAAATTACTCTATGCTCGTTGTTTTTCCTGTGATCTTTCCTCATGAGACATATTTTTTTACAACCATACTTATGTCACACCTAAGAAAATGGGTATGGTAATCTATCCCCCATTTTCTCTCCAAACCTAGATATTTTGGAATGGACTACACAAAACAATGCATCGATAGCAACAACCCAGAGGAGAATGAAGGTGGATGTGGATGTATATATGAAGTGCACCTATGTGTCACACAAAGAAATGTTTACATGGTTTATGCCTTTCATGTCTTTGTGTATATCTTATGATTACAAAGTGTACATAGAGCACCACTAATGTGGATTTGGTGATGGGGAGATGAATAACTTTCTTCCCGTTGGATGGGGAACCAAGGTGGTCAAGCACCGAGGAGATAACATTAAGTGCTGTGAAATTGGGAAAAATTTGTGTTCAAATACCATATTGCAAATCAAAGCTTGTCAATGGTCTTTCCCTATAGAAGATGGAAGCAAAATATGGTAGTATGGAAGGCACTCACCTCTAATATTGAACAAATTTTTCATTGCAACAAAGAGGTATAACTTGTACAATGCATCTCAGATTGAGATACTCACAAAGATGGTCAAGGTGCTAGTCCTTACTCATAGAGATGTCATGCATCACATTATTCAAATCAATGGTTTCTTGAGTCTAAAAAAGAAAAAGTCTTTCTTTGTGAGGATATTGCATTTACACAATATGTTACTATAAAATCTTGTAACTGATATGAATTTTGCTCTTATAAAATAAAAACAATGTTTTGTATCTCAACTCTGTGCATATGCCAAAGTCCACATGGGCGCCCGCGTCCATGCGGCCGCTCGTTGTCCCCACCCTAGTCCTATGTCCCCACGCATCCGCCCCCTATCCCCAACCCTCGCCGCAGCCTCGCCCCCCTCCCCACCCCTCTCTCTCTCTCTCTCTCTTTCCTTGTGTTGCCCTGACTGCCTGCATAGGGCCGATTCCCTCGGGGTTGCAGAGAGAGAGAGAGAGAGAGAGAGAGAGAGAGAGAGAGAGAGAGAGAGAGAGAGAGAGAGAGAGAGTGGTTCCCATGGGGGGAGGGGGGGAGAGGGGTTCCCATGGGGGTAGGGAGATGGGAACCAACTTTAAGGACACGTACACAACTTTAAGGACACACTTATGACTTTTAACACCAAGAAACATCTTTTCTCTTTTGTCAAAATTTTGGCAGAGTTCTGTTTATAATTAGACCTATTTTTCAAAATAAACATACCCTCCTCTCTGAGGAGCCTCACATGAGGAAAAAACCATTTTGAAAAACTTTCCCAAAAGTTATATCAATAAGCATAAAAACAACTCCCTTTCCAAGTAATTGGATCAAATTTTGAAGTATAAGACAATCCTCTTTTTTTCCATCTATACCAATTACACATATTACTCTATTTTATAAACTTAGTGTTAAAAAAACATAATACATTATTCTAAATATCGGCTAGATGTTCTCTTAGTAGACACGAAGTCTACCTAAAAGCTCGAGGTTGTCATTTGCACAATTTGTGATGACACTACACCTTGTCTCTGTTACCCTGATGTATGGCTGCCAAAAAACATTTCAATATGCCTTTCCATGAGAGGATGTTCACCATTGTATGCCTTTCAATTAAACAATGTTCCCTTTTATGTCTAAAAACTTTTAAGTAAGCTACACGATGTGTATATCCATTCTTTTAGAAATTACCAATATAGTAGGTGCATGTTCCTAGAATCAGTACATCGTATTACACATCGGTCCAGATTATGCCTCATATACTAAAAAAGCAGTGTCCTTTTTTTTAATGGTAGTATGATTTATCCAACAAGTAAAAGCTTTGTATAACATGCTTATGCAAAAAAATCATACAATCTATCTCAGTGTATACGAATCAAGAACAATGACAAACAGTCAAGAAGTCTTCTTATCATCTGTGTAGTATTGCCAATGCTGTAAAAGACAGATTTTTTGTCTTGTGTGTCCGGATGATCACTGGTCGATTGTGCGTTGGGGTAGCTTGCTGCAAAGGTTGTATGATTGTGTGTGTTTGTGTGTGTGTGTGTGTAGATTTTGTATGAAAGACCCAAGGAGTACCTCCCTCAAGTGTGTGTGTGTGTGTGTGTGACTAGATGCTTCTGTGTGTAATTGTTAATCAGGGAAAGATTCGAGCAGTGCTTCTCTGTGTGTGTGTGAGAGAGAGAGAGAGAGAATAACTGGACTTGTGTGCTCTTGCGGAGTAGGGTACGCTACTACAGGCTCTCCTCGTTTTTTATATATGCAGCCCACTGCGACTTCTTTATGCTTACCATGTGTACAAGCCAACTGTTCGTTCTATATTAAGCTTGCCCAAATTGATGCATTTACTGATTTTCAAAGTTTGAGGTTAAGTTACATGCACGAGAGCGAGAGCGAGAGCGAGAGAGAGAGAGAGAGAGAGAGAGAGAGAGAGAGAGAGAGAGAGAGAGAGAGAGAGAGAGAGAGAGAGAGAGAGAGAGAGAGAGAGAGGGTGATAGCCTTATCGTAAAAGATCATTTTTTAGACATTTAGACTTGTATTACTAGTTGCTTGAAAAGGACCTCCTAGATAAAGAGATAGAATCTAGGGGGGAAAAACGAGAGCAACAATAATTTTTTAAAAAAAATCGGTCACTAAACACATTGTTCGGGAGAGGGAGAGAGAGAGAGGTTCCCATGGGGGGAGGGGGGTGGGAAGAGAGAGAGAGAGGGGGGGGGGGGGGGGGGGGGGGGGGGGGGGGGGGGGAGAGTGGTTCCCATGGGGGTAGGGAGATGGGAAGAGAGAGAGAGAGAGAGAGAGAGAGAGAGAGAGAGAGAGAGAGAGAGAGAGAGAGAGGAATGCAATTTAAAAAATTAATTTTAATATGGATTTTGAAAATTACTAAATAATACTAATAACTACTAAGATCAATATAAAATGCTCTTAACTCTTTTAAACACAAGTAAACACTTTCACTCTCATCTTTTCAACTTCCTGCTAATATTTTCTACTCTGCTATCATGTCATGCACTATAGTCTTTCCTTCTTTCGAAAGGGATTTTTGCTTTACCTATGGGAAGATTATCTTTGGGGTTAAATATCTATAGGAGCATGTTGCACCATAAACATTTACTGCTTTGGATGCAATTTCATGGTTGGGAGTGAAGAGTTGACAGTGCCAATGGAGATAACAAGCAATCACTTAAGAGAGAAGTTTTATGTTGTGGACGAATCTCTCTCTACAAAGTTTGTGGTGTTAGTCAAAGATAACACATTCTCAAATTCAAGTGGCATGGCTGCTCTCTTGGTGGATGTTTCCTACATAGACCTTACTAGTCCAAGAAAGGAACAACTCTTTGGAGAGCAAGCATTGCAAAACTCTATTGAGGTAAGGAGTACAAATAGTATTTTATCATTTTTCAATTCAATAACGAAGCACAACACCTTGACAAAGCTTTTTTCAAAGATAGTGGAAACTAAACAAGTGTCAAAAATACCAAAGGTGTACAATGGTAACATGTGTTTAAGTTTCCACCGACCCTAGGAAAGATCATCCAATGGATGCTATGGAACATTCCACACCATTGGAACAAACCGCAAACCTCAAACATCCCATTTCTTGGAGTGTATCACAAAAGCTAGTGTGCATGTGCTCTAAAGTGTCTCAATTAAAGTTGTCCCCAATTGGTTAATTTTGGGAAGTCAAACACAACACATTTCAATGGAAGCATGCTAGAATTACCTTGCATGGGTTAGTTTTGCGATGGACTTGGTGGCAAGCTTACTTTCCACTATTGCGGTCAACCACCCATTTGTTTGCGTACATGTGATTGCTTTGTATATTATGTCATGCGAAGGGATGAGAGCATGAGCAGATTAATGGTACTGTTCAAGAAACTCACCAACATGACATTAGGGATGGTTCATTGAAAGGGCTCACCGATAAAACCAAAGAAATAGTTGCACAAGTTCTCAATGTGGATAGACATGCAGGCACAAGAAAGGTACAAATGTGTGTGGCAAAGAAAATTGTGACAACAACTTTGATGCAAGAGGGGGGCTATAGCCATGTACTTGAGGAGCAAGAATTTCTAAATTTTTTTGAGACAATGGGTCCCTTGGTGGAGGAAAATTGGTGAGGATGCTTACACGTTTTTCTTGTTTGGATATAATATTTCAACGTAATTTAAGTTTGAAATACAAGTTTTGTAGGTCCGTGGCTACAACTAGGAATGGGCCAACAAAGGAGAGCTTTGATGTGGACTCCTTGCTGCAGCTAAAAAGAGATTTCACATATGATTTTTTTCACAAAAGAAGGTTTCTTGGGAAAGGAGCGAAAGGGGAGCGGTGCTTTGTGTTCAAGATGTCTACAATTGGTCCTGTATCTGGATTGGATATGGTTAATTGAATGCAACGAAGTGGACTTGGAGATCTTTGGCACGCTTGGGTGTAGTTTGATCACACTCACCGAGTGGTGGATTGGGTGACCATGGCATGCCATGTTTATAATCCAAGGTTATTGTCTTAGGAACATATTGACATATCTTAAGAAACAACCAACAACATGTTTAATAATGTGCTTGTCTTATGTTGTAGCATGCAATATCTCCTCACTATTGCAACTTGTGAGATGAAAGTGGAAGACATGGAAGCACAAGCTATTTTCTTCTAGTGCATAAATGAAGCTATGGAGGGTCATGGATATGAGAGAGAGGATTTCCATGGATTCATAGCGGACGAATCTCAAGCCAACTGGAATGCAATTCGCACCGTGTTCAATGGTGGTAGAGATAATGTTCTACAATATCGAGAGCAACCTTGCCTTTTTCATTGGAAACAAAACATGATGGCACACACCACAAAGTACATTGTCTCTTCATCTCAGCAAACGCACAAAGACATGTCCAAAAAGTGGCGTCTAGCCCCCTCTAAAGTGGTAGTTGTAGCGGAGTCTCATCTCCTTCAACAATGATGGCAAACTAGAAATTGCATGGATAAAAACATCCCTGCAATGGAGTATTGGTTGAGTTGGTGGGAGGTACGTATTGCACATTGGGGGAGCATCATGACATCAATAGAGGAAAGTGCTGATGGAGAAAACACTCCAAGAACCAAATTGGCCGAGAGAAAATATGGTAGCTGTCTTGCAAGTGAAGGGTTCAAAAAAAATTCTCATTGTATGACGCATGTACTTCATATATGTCAAATACAATACTACAAAGCACGAAGGCAGTTTCTTACTCTCAAGGTAAACATATTGGAAAGGGTCCTTCACTAGATAGGCTCAAGGAAAGAGTTTCTTCTAGTCCAGCACAAGTGATAAGAGTAGTAAATGAGGCTACATCTGGAACAACAATGTATAAGGCTCGCACCCCTCTTGAAGGAGACAAGAAACCATTCGGCAAAAGCGAGGGCCATCGATTGTGATTGTTGTTGAGAATCAACACATAGGCTAGAGTACAATGCAAAAACAAGAGACCGTACAACACATGGAAGGCCAAGGAAGATCATTTTCACAAAAGATTCAAGGGTAGTAAATGGGAGTGAGAATTCCAAAGAGAAGACAAAGTTTTGTGTTTTGGAACGAAAGGTCAATAAAGCTATGTGAGCAATCAGAAGAACCCCTCTTGGTAGTCGTGTGACATGCAGTGGCACCCCCAATGGTGGAAAAAGATGGGCATGTAGTAAAGGGACTCCTCCACCATCCTTTGAGGGGTATAGAAAACATCCAAATGGTCTACTCAGATAGTGGTTTTGGTTCTTTCCCAGACATGTTATTCATTGCTATGTGGTGGATCATAATATAGAACCAAGGCCAGCTCCTCCTCCAAAGCCTTGGCCGGTTGATCTAGGAACAAATCTCACTGATGAAGAAGTTGAGGTATTAATTGAAGGAGGATTTAAAGTGGAGACAGTTGGAAAATATCGAGAGAGTGCAACAAAAGTGTGAACTCCTCCCAGAAGTGGAGGTGATTCCTCTTTCGCTTCAACAAAAGCAGGTAGTAGTGGTTCAATACTAAGAAATGCATAAGAGTCAAATTTTGGAATTCCATTTTACAGGAGGCAGCTATGTGGTCAATCATAATATAGAACCAAGGCCAGGTCCTCTTCCAACAACTTGGCTGGTTGATCTAGGAACAAATCTCATTGATGAAGAAGTTGAGGTATTATTTGAAGGAGGATTTCAAGTGGAGACAATTGGAAAAGATTGAGAGAGTGCAACAACAATGAGAACTTCTCCCAGAAGTGGAGGTGATTCCTCTTTCGCTTCAACAAAAGCAGGTAGCAGTGGTTCAATCTAAGAAATGGCATAAGAGTCAAATTTCGGACTTCCATTTCAGAGGAGGCAGCTAAGAAAATTGGTCTTTCTCTTTGTTTAAAGGCTAAGGTGATTGAAGAGAAATGCATTGTAGACAAAGAGCATGAGATCTTCAAGGTTGAGCATCACAAAATAGATGGACATGTGGGGGTGTATGAGGTGCACATCAAGGATGAACCCTAATGCACATGCCCTGATTTCACCGACATGGAGGCAAGGAAAAATTCTTATTAGTGGATTGTAAGCATTTTTACTTCATTTTCTTGAGAGTTCTTGGATTGAGTCAAAATGAAAACATGTTCATACATCAACCCCTGCTAAGCAAAGTACATGTCTACAATGCTCTTAGCCGTGAACGCACATATCCAAACTTAGAGTAAAGCCCATGATTGTACAATTTTGTGACACATTTTGTGCCATGTATTGTACTTGGCAAAGTTGATGTAGATTGGGTAGGAATTGGACCTTTGGCGAAGATGTTTTGGATTATCCTGGTTTATAAATATTTTGATCTCTCTTTTTGTTAGCACTAATCTTGAAGTAAATTGATTTAGGTGTATACTTCTCCTTGTGTGTGACACACACACACACACACACACACACACACACACACACACACACACACACACACACACACACACACAGAGAGAGAGAGAGAGAGAGAGAGAGAGATGGAGGATCAGGAGAGAGAAAAATCTGTGGGCACGGGAATGCAATGTTGGATGATCTGA
This sequence comes from Adiantum capillus-veneris, assembly GCF_014529385.1. Classification (NCBI taxonomy): domain Eukaryota; kingdom Viridiplantae; phylum Streptophyta; class Polypodiopsida; order Polypodiales; family Pteridaceae; genus Adiantum; species Adiantum capillus-veneris. Next base: position 61,440,011 of record NC_140956.1, read on the forward strand.
AACTTTTAGACATTTTCAAGAGCAGTGGATATACATGGTCAAATAGACAACAAGGTAACTATTACAGAGTAGCAAGGCTAGTAGGATATATATGCATATTGATTTGGTTCGAGATTTGTGGCAAATTAAATGTTGGAAAGATAACTCTCTGCTTTTGTATGATCATGTCCGAGAATTCCATAAGGATGCATGTATGTACATGGCAGGTTGGCCTCATATTGATCAATCTTTTTTGCCCATTAAATGTGTTAAGTTAACGGTAAAGGTGGCATTTCAGTATTCACTCTTTTGCTTTTAAATCTTGGGACAAGGCAGTAAAAGAAACCCAAAGATCCTCAATGAATTTAAGTCTAGAGCTAGGGTAATTAGGAAAAGCAGACGAACGATGATAGAAAAAAAAAATCTCTACTTTAGAGAACTCTATCCCAGCTAATAGTCCTTCTCCCCCTACCCTCCTTGAAGCCTTGCCACACCCATTACTTTTCTGACGTCTGCTTATAAAATATTTTCCCTAGCTTTAGCAAGGAGGCTTAGCCCTATTATGCAAAACATCATTCTCCCATAGCAAAAATGCTTCATTAAGGGTAGATTCATCTTGGGTGTAATAATTACTTTGTGAGAAGCAATAGATTATGCAGAAGAATCTGAGCAGATGTTCATGTTTTCTAAAATTGATTTTGGTAAGGCATATGAAAGGGACTTTATTTTGTGATCTCTACATGACATTGGGTTTGGAAAAAGTTTTTATTAGATTCATTCAAGTTCTTTTCAGGAATGCCTTGGCTAAAGTAGCCATAAATGGGGATTTGTATGATCCTATCACTCTACAAAGATCCGTTGGACAGGGTTGTCCTATTGCCCGTCTCTTGTATGCTATATATTCAAATGCTTTGGGGTGGTTGGTCAAGGATTCCATGGAAAATGGAAAAATTAAAAGTATTGATATCCCAGGGGCCAGAAGAAAGCTCTGTCTACAACAATTTGTAGATGATACCAATGCTTTGATGCGTAATGATCAACAAATCAGTTGAATATTTTTGGCATTGCCTCAAATCTTTTTGAAGCTAGTGGATCAATTATCAATCATTCCAAAACATGATTCAAATCCTCATCAGGCTAGGAATTCCCATGGGATTTAAACTCTCCTTCAGTCAAAGATGGGGCTGGGTCTTAAGTAAGATCATATTAAAAATCATATGATGGCAAGGACATCATTCTTCTCTGCCTAACAGGGCATTTTCTCTTATGAACCATTACATTATGCCCTCTCAAATCTACGTTTTTGCTTGTTGGCATCCAACTAGACATCAACTTCAAAAAGCATTCTCCCTATTCAAAACTTTCCTTTGGGGAGGAGAGTTGGATCGCCCCAAAATCTCAAAAGTTGCATGGGATATATTATGCTTACCAAAATCCAAAGGTGGAATTGGGATGTTGAATGTGAATTTAGTAGCCACAAAGATAGCAGACAACGGGTGTTGAGAAGTATAGATTCAGAAGACTTTTGGTCCTTGCTCCTTAAAAGAAATCTATGTAAATTCAAGCTACAGGATTACAAGGCTTGGACTCGCCTTACCCTTAGAGACTTGATTCTGTCGCGCGTTAACTTTACCCCAAACTTATGTGTAGGTTCTTGCAATCGTGGAAAATTTTAAGGAAGCATTGGAAGCGATTGTGCCAATTTTTGACTAACATGCACTGTTTTCTACAAGATTCACCTTGGATTGGATGTTTTGTAGATTATTGTGAATTATCCCTATTTAGAAGAGCTCATAGACTATAAAGTTGGGATCCAAATGTGGGGAGACCTCTTCCAAGGTTATAGTATCAAGATTGAGGCCACTCTTCAAGGCTAGTTCAACGTTAGTCAAAGAGAAGCTTCTTGGAGTATCTCCAAACTCAAGTCTAGTCTATCAAATGTTCAACTCCCTGCAAGAGTTGACTTCCACCAAGCCCAATCAGGGAAGTTAGCTAGAGAAATTTATCTCAGTTATACTCCTAAGGACGGAGTGGAGGAAGAGCTCAAAGTCCAACTGAATAGCAAGTGGTAGAAACAGTGGATTGCTGCACACTTTTCAACGAATAATTCAAGAAGCAAGGTTTGAGCTCAATTGCACGCCTTGCAAACAGCCACAATGTACTACTGGGCTGGTTCCCATTGGTTGTCCATGTCGTGCACTTGTTAAATATATTGTGATGCCTCTTTCCTATGTGAACAAACAAAGTGGAGGAAGAAAAAAAAAGGAAGAGGTGCTGGCGGGCCAGTGTTCAAGAAAAATGTGTCTCAGCTTAATATTGTGCCGTTTTCATTTTCAAAAATGCCAATTGAGGGCAAGCGGAAAAGGAGAAATTCCACCCCAAAATAGTGTAAAAACCCAAAAAACAAACCTATTAAAAATTTCTCTTGGCAAATTCAAGAAAAGGAATTTTGTATGTATGGAGAAATGATTTTTCCCGAACACTGCCCTCAGCACTAAAGGGCACGGCATATTATATGAAGGTCCTGTCATGGGATCGAGGATGCGCGAGTGGAAACACGGACAAAGAGATCGTGGACTGTTAGATCGCCGAAAAGTAAACTCGGACAAAAACTGCAATGATGTCTGAGTTTATTTATTATGCTTAAGTCTCCCATAGTAGTCACAATGTGTGTGCGGGTGAGGTGGATAGAGCATAAGCCTCGCGTGTGGGAGGTCACGGGTCCGAATCGCAGGGGTGCATGGGGGCCCGTGCTTTTTTGTGAACCACACATCGGCCTCAAGATCCACATGGGGATCAACAGCCGTTGATCCCACCGCTTGGCCCCGTGCCCTTTAGTGCTGAGGGAACATTGCGGCGGGTACCTTTGAACCCGTCATAAGTGGTACCCTTGAAAACTACCAAATTGAACTCCACTTTCCTCGAGGGGCCAGCTACTAGAGACGTTGAAGACCAAAGGGGGAAAGTCGATCGTAATCATAGTGTACAGGTTCATGAAAAGGTGTGATGGTGTCTAGAAGCTGTGTCCTAATTGTGAGAGGTTGAAGCTTGAGAGCATTGTGAGGGAAAGCGACCATAGGCAAAGCCGCCAGAGATGAGGGAGCTGACTCAGAAAATCTATCTATATCTATATTAAAGAGAGAGGGGTGGCATTCCACGTGGCTGCAAATGCCTCCAGCCAAGGCCTTCCCCTCGCTTTGGCGCTCCATTACTCCCAAAATTTTGGCCTTCGTGGCACAACCAGCAGCCCGCGTGGCATCCCCCATCAGGCCTCGGGTTGCGGCCCTCGAGCTGTCCTCCTTTCTCCCTTGCCAAAACATTGAAACGATGCACACACAGAGGCCTCGAGTTGCGGGCTAGGTCTCATTTAAACTAGCCTTAAGCTTCTCAGCCAGAGCTTGCCTGCCTTGAATCAAATTGCACCTGCCTCTTCGCATCTCTGCTTGCACTCCCTCTCCCCCATCCATTGCTCGTGGCTTTGTCCAGTTCCTCTGGTGCCTGCCTCTCCGTGTAGTCTGGACCCTGCCTATCTCCATCTTGGGTGTGCTGCTGGCATTACGGACTCAGGCAGCGGTAGCCTTTGCCGCCCTGTTCATCACCCTGTTTAGACGTCGATGCATAGGACTGCAGGTCGCTTCTTCTTCTCAATAGCTTCGCAGGACACCATGCTTTTCTCTGCCTCCTCGAAGCCACCTACCCCATAGTTATTTAGGATAGGTGTTGAAGCCGCCATGTACACGCTGTTGTATAGAAGCACCTCCTTCCATTGCATGCATGGCCTCCATGTGACTACGGCTGGGACACCGCCGGGTTGTCTGCCGACTCCCTTTGCCACACAAGGAGCTTTGGACGTGTTTCTAGATAGCAAGTTAGAGTACATGCTCAATAATTCCTAGTTACAAGTAGGAGTTTTCCTATTTAATCTAGCAAATAAGCTAGCAATTTTCAATTCATCTAGCAAATCAGAAACTCTTATATAGTAACTTGCTCTTGGACGTGTTGATCTAGTAAGTTCATATAGTAAGTCATAAACTCCTATATAGAAACCTGTCCTTGGACGTCTTTATCTAGTAAGTTCATCTAGTAAGTTATGAACTCCTATATAGTAGCTAGCGCTTTCGCATCCTCATCTGGTAGTTTATAAACTCCTATATAGCAAAGGGTGTTTCATTTAGTAATTTATCACTTACTATGGATCAAGTAATTGTAGTAAGTTTGTCTGCCCCTAATTTCATTTTAGTAAAAATTCATTAAGCATAGTTAAACAACTAATTATTGACAATATCATGGTTACTTGCTCGATCATCAACTAAGTTTCTTAATTGATATATTTGTTGCTAATATAAATAAGAAAACAAAATAAAGTCTCATAGTTGTAGAGGAAGCTATAAAAAGGAAGGGATCAAAACATTTTATATCTCACACACTCTATCATTGATTTGCAAGTACCACAACTGCATACATTGTCCTTAGAGAGGAAAAATATTACAGGATGATGGAGATTATTGTAAAATTTTTGAACAATTTACGTTATATTCATCTAAATAATATTAATGATACAATTATAAACACAAACTAGATCACAATCTATACGAAAAAACATATTCCAATTCAAATGTAAATTGGATACCCTACAAGTACAGCCCACGTCGTTGTCTTGATTATTCAAAAGTTTCATAACTTCTCAAAATATGTCCATAAGCTTGGGCCACTAGCGTCAAGTTATAGCTTTATTAAATCAAAATACTTACATCTTCCAGATTGTGCTAGAATACAAGGTCAAAATATCAATGTGGAGGTGTATTTAAAACCTAGATTTCTTCAAAGTTTTCAACAAGGTTAGTTGATAACACCAATTTAGGAATTTTGGGATTTATTCAAGTCCTATTTTAAAAATGAGACTTGAGTTTTGAGATTTTATTGGTTACTTTGAACTATAAACCATACAATCATACCTTTGGATAACACCAAATTGTTATTAGAACACCGATTTAGGTTTCATTTTCAAAAGGGTCCCTGCAAGGTTACTCTTATTTGACACTTTAAACTATCTAAACACACAAAAAAACACCATTAATCATAAAGAAAACGTCAAGATAATTTGCACCTTTTCAAGTACATATCTTAAAGAATTCATGCAAAAGAAAACAGTGGATTATTTTAATGCCATGAATCTAGAAGATCTTATCAAGTGCTCATTTTTTCTATTACAAAAACATGAACTGTCGTGTTTTCTATTCAAATGTCATTGCTAGTTATTTGAACCCTTTGTTAGGGATTCACAAAAGCATTTTATTCATTTACTAAATGCAAGATACCAGACATCCTTACTGATATTTGGAGTTACACTTTGCAAACTTTATCCCTTGTTTTATCACAAGTGTTGGAAATAGGGTTGCAGAGAAACACACACAGCTTGGAGAAGACGAAGGAATCTCAAGGCACACAATAGAGAGTGTGTTACTTAGTGTGCAATGGAAAGATAGATAGCCCTAGAGTGATGGGCGTATATACAATGCTCGGGGGAAAAAACATCCTAAAGAGGGAAAAAATGCCCTAGCGGTCCTAGTGTGTTCACACACATCCCTACCACATGTATATGGTAACAAATTCCCCCCGGAGTGATGCGGTGAACAAGAGCTGGCACATGATTAAAGGGAAGTGCCATGCCCTGAGGACATGATCAGTCCACAAAGGGGAGTAAGCCCAAAGCTTTGTGAAAAGCTTCAAACTTCTCATGAGACAATGCATTTGTGAAAAGATCTTCAAGTTTGTCCTGTGTTGGCACATAAGCCAAGCTGATCTCTCCTGCTGAGAACCTCTCCCTGACATAGTGGTAATCCACCTCAATGTGCTTTGTGTGAGCATGAAAAATTGGGTTCCTCACAACTGCCAATGCACTCTGACTGTCAGTGTAGATAGTGTTGGTAGTGTCCTGTCCAACACCCAAATCAGCGATAAGGCGTCTGAGCCATACACACTCAACCGTAGCTGTGAAGAATGTCCTGTACTCAGCCTCACAACTCAAAGTGGCCACAGTAGGTTGCTTCTTGCTCAACCATGATATACATGAATTGCCAAGCATGAAACAAAAACCACTAGTGTTAAAGAAATACCACCATCACACTACTTAAACTATATACCCAAGTAATGATGCAATAGCCCCAAATCTTTCATCTTGAAAGTAGCAATCAAATCAGCCTTAAATTCAGCAATATGTCTCTCATTTGGTCCAATGATCAGCAAATCATCAACATAAAGGACCACAATGAGAAGTGCATCACCCTCATGCTTTACATACAATGTGCTTTCTGTTGGACTGTTACGAAAGCCTCGTTTGACCAAATGAGTGTCAGCTTTCTCATACCAAGCACGAGGAGATTGCTTCAACCCATACAAAGCCTTCTTACATCTGCACACTTTGTCCTCTTGTCCTTTTATGACAAAACCGCGAGGTTGCGTTACATAAACTTCCTCAAATATGTCACCATTTACAAAAGCAGTAACAATGTCTGATTGATGTACATCCCAACCAAAATGAGCTGCCAATGCACATAGAAAACGCATAGTAGTCATTCGACAAGTGGGAGAAAAAGTCTCTTCATAATCTATGCCTTTTTGTTGTGCATAACCCTCTGCAACAAGTCGAGCCTTATGGCGATCGATCTCACCATCCGGCTTGCGTTTCAACTTGTAAACCCACTTCGTACCAATGGCCTTTTTGCCCGGAGGCAAATCACATAAAGTCCACGTGTCATTTTCTATAAGTGCATCATATTCTGATTGCATGGCAGCCATCCAATTTTCTGAATTCTGTGCTTCATCAAAAGACAGAGGCTCCTCAACATCATGTAAGCTAGACACAGCCAAAGCATAACAATCTGATGCATAAGATGCATGGCAAGATCCTGAACGAGTACGGCTAGACAAATGTGCGTCCAATTTACTGCCACGCAAAGTGTGCACCAGCCATTTTGGCATACCTGTAGCCTGCTCATTTTCAGCCCTTTCCTCATCAAGTACATCATGTACATATGCATCAGTAATAGGCTGATCTGTAACATTTTCAGAAACCCTCATAGGCTGTACATTTGCCTCATTGGAACCTTCCATTCGTATTTCCACCACCCGAAAAGAGGCAACAAAGTGTCATAAATGTCCTGTGAGCTAACATTATTTTCTCTAGTACATGGCAGCAAGGGCTGAACAGAATCTTCCACAAACACTACATCCCATGAAACCAGAATACGTTTTGTTTGCGGATGATGCAACCTCTAACCTTTGCTTTCAGCACTATAACCAACAAAAATACATTTGACAGCCTTACCATCCAATTTTCGTATGCTCTTTTTTTATTAAGATCACCCAACAATTGTGCGACAAGGTTTGCAACCACATATTATGTTCTTGCCACCTTGCAAGAAGTGAAGCCTGCATTGATTGAAACAGTAGCTAATAGACGCTGGGATACATGGCTCAGCAAGTATCCTAGCTACCAAGAGGCAACTGCAAGGTGTGTACAACCAAATATCGTATGTATCTAATCCAAGACAACGCCAAGTCATTTAGTGGTCAATGCAAAACCAAACCACAATATGCATACATCAAAATCTTTGTTGTGCATAACCCTGTGCAACAAGTCGAGCCTTATGGTGATCGATCTCACCATCCGGCTTGCGTTTCAACTTGTAAACCCACTTCGTACTAATGGACTTTTTGCCAGGAGGCAAATCACATAAAGTCCATGTGTCATTTTCTATAAGTGCATCATATTCTGATTGCATGGCAGCCATCCAATTTTCTGAATTCTGGGCTTCATTAAAAGACAGAGGCTCCTCAACATCATGTAAGCTAGACACAGCCAAAGCATAACAATCTGATGCATAAGATGCATGGCAAGAGCTTAAACGAGTACGACTAGACAAAGGTGCGTCCAATTTACTGTCACACAAAGTGTGCACTAGCCATTTTGGCATACCTCTAGCCTGCTCATTTTCAACCCTTTCCTCATGAAGTACATCATGTACATCTGCATCAGTAATAGGCTGATCTGTAACATTTTTAGAAACCCTCACAGGCTGTACATTTGCCTCATTGGAACCTTCCATTCGTATTTCCACCACCCAAAAAGAGGCAAGAAAGTGTCATAAATGTCCTGTGAGCTTACATTACTGTCTCTAGTAGATGACAGCAAGGGTTGAACACAATATTCCACAAACACTACATCCCGTGAAACCAGAATACATTTTGTTTGCGGATGATACAACCTGTAACCTTTGCTTTCAGCACTATAACCAACAAAAATACATTTGACAACCTTACTGAGATCATGAACTGTACATTTGCCATCCACAAATTTGACTACAAGTCCAAGTTTAGCAAGTGCGGATACAGATAAGAGATTCTTCTTGACACTAGCAAGATAAGTGTCCATATCATCTTCTTCATGCATAATCTTCGACTCTAACTCTTTACGCATCAAAGAAATTTTAGCCTCATTGCGACTTGCATAAAGACCAGCCAAAATATCCCAAGCCTGTTTTGCAGATTTTGCTGAACTGATGTGAGGAACAATAGTGTGCTTCACAGACAACGCAACCGTAGTGTTGTATTTGTGGCTCCTTAATAAGTTTTTTGTGATGTTATTGTGGCTCATGAGGTTTCTCTTGTATTTCATTGAAAAATCTTTTCAGTTTTAAACATGCTATTCCACACATCCACATTATAGGTGGTCAACATGGCATGTACAAAGGAGAATTAGAGGTTCTTGCCATCAATTTGATGCCCAAGTAGATCTACCTCAATTCTCCTTTGTACATGCAAACTTCAAGCTACTCATCTAGACCTCGTCTACAAATGTGGGGACTAAGACATTAGTTCATTTTTGTATCACGCTCAAATTAAGATCTAGAGCATTATTCAAAAGCTTCATTACTTCGTTAGCATAGGAGGTAAAACTGCAGCAATGCCCTCTCATTAACCCATGTGGCTACTCTATAAAAAAAAAAAAACCACTGCGATGAAAAGCTCTAAAAAAACTACGACTACGCCACCAAAAGCTACCAATTGCCAAGTGAATAAAATAAAAAAATATTTCTGCGTTGCTCTCAGCAGCAATGCGATCTTCTCCACAAGCAGTTCGAAGTTCACCGGTTCCCAGAAGTAGCTCGGAGCTTTGTCTGCAGGTTTGTCTCTGGCCACTGTTTGTGTGTGTGTGTGTGTGTGTGTGTGTGTGTGTGTGTGTGTGTGTGTGTGTGTGTGTGTGTGTGTGTGTGTGTGTGAGAGAGAGAGAGAGAGAGAGAGAGAGAGAGAGAGAGAGAGAAGGCTATGAAGCTAGTAGCATCTTTTTCTCTCAGCAGCAATTCGATCTTCAAATATTATTGGACATCTAATCGTGGACCAAAAGCTTGCTAGCGTTTTTTGAGTCCAAGGTATTAAGAAAAGGGTTAACGTATGGTGTCACATGTGGTGGATATGTGGCCTTTGGCCTATGTCACAACACATTGGTATGTACCATCTCTAGTAATTTAGCTAGCATTCCAATCAACATATAGTAACTAGCATGTGACCATGTAATGACATAATTTTCCCTTTTGGTCAAATCTTGTAATCAAATATTCTGAGAGATCACATCCGACATTGGAAGTGACCACATCTGAGATTGCTTGTTAAGATTAGCTTGTATCCCATTACCTTGCTACAAATCATTTTATTTACATAAATGAAAGTCACTATGCACCTTCCTTATAGCCCCTTCAAAGGCTATCCTACAATGCATCTTGTCCAAAAGACGACATTCTAGATAGAAAACTTGTGAGCAAATCCTATGATTTCAATAGAGTCCTCATCTCCTCATATGTGAATATGGTGTTAGGAAATAAGACGTAGCTAAACTTGATTTTTGAGTAGATTACTTAATGGAGAGAGATAGATTTCACACACAAGAGATTATAGAGTAGAGAAAGAGAGAGAGAGTACACACGATATACGTGGTTCACCCAATGTGGGCTACGTCCACGGGAAAGCAGCCACTCAATGGCTTTAGTACTTCAAAACAAGAAGTAGTTTACAAAGGGATTATACCCTTAATGGAGCTCCCGCCTTGCTTCACTCTCACCACCTCACACTCACCTTGTTGCATCAACTTCTCACTATGAAATGTGTGTAGAAATGGCCTCCTTTTATAGGCCAAAAGGGCTGCCCTCTCTTATGAGAGACAGCCATGTGTAGCCGCCCTTGTGCGAATAAGTCAAAATCGGACCCTCCAATCCGCCCATGTGTGGCCGCCCTTGAGAAGACAAGTCCGCTTTTGAATTCGGCCATCGGCCATTGAATTCGGCCACCGGCCATTGACTTCCGACCACCGGTCAACCGACCGGTTGTTTTCCGACCACTTTTCGGCCGCCGTCCGGCCATAATATTCCGGCGAAAAGGAATATTTCGGCCAAAAAAAAAGTCTCAGGGGGCCTCTGTCCCCGAGGCCTTTAAAGTTGCCCGTGATTCTTGTCTATGAAAATTTTTGGTTTCTGGTGAGTGATTTTTCTTCATGCACGATGGCTTCTCCTCATAATGGGGGCCTTACAAATGTGCGCTTTTACCAAATATGCCATACTTAACAATCTCCCACTTGGAGACTGATCTCCAAACCAAACCTATGACTACTTTCCATTCTGGCTTCTTATCCTTGAATGCCGATTGAAGATGAGCAAAAGCTCAACTTCTCCTTGTTGACCACCTTTGTAAACATGTCTGCAGGATTTTCACTTGTATGCACCTTTCCTAGCTTTAGCTGTCCCTCTTCCAAAAGAGTGCGTATGAAGTGATATCTCACCTCAATGTGCTTTGTCCTTGAATGAAAGGCTGAGTTCTTCGCAAGATGGATAGTGCTTTGGCTATCACTATACAAGACACAATTGTCTTGTTTGAATCCAAGCTCTTCTAAGAATCTGTGAAGCCACATAATTTCTTTGCTTGCCTCCGTCATTGCTACATACTCTGCTTCCGTGGTAGAAAGTGAAACCACTTTCTGCAGCTTTGAAGCCCAGCTTACTGCTGTGCCTCCAACCGTGAACACATAGCCAGTAGTGCTCCTTCGAGTATCTTTGTCACCTGCCATATCTGCATCAGTATACCCTTCTAGAAAAATATCAGTTCCTCCAAAATACAAAGCATTTGTTGTTGTCCCTTTTAGATACCTAAGTATCCACTTCACAGCTTTCCAATGCTCTTTACCTGGGTTGTCCATGAACCTACTCACAACTCCCACTGCATATGCAATGTCTGGCCTTGTCCAGACCATAGCATACATTAGAGAACCTACCGCTGCAGCATATGGAACTTTAGACATATAGGCTATCTCCTCTTGTGTCTTTGGACACATATCCTTCGTTAGTTTAAAATGACCATCCAAAGGTGTAGAAACTGGTTTTGCATTTTGCATTGCAAACCTTTCTAGTACCTTCTTGATGTAATCTTCTTGAGATAGCTTTATCGTCTTCTTCGTCCTGTCCCTTGATATTTTCATACCAAGTATCCTCTTTGCAGCACCTAAATCTTTCATTGAAAAAGATTTGGACAGCTCCTCTTTTAGGTCTTTGATGTCCTGCATGTTAGCACTTGCAATCAACATGTCATCAACATACAACATTAGGATGATGAATTTCCCATCTCCCAAATTCTTCGTGTAGACGCAGTGATCCGAGTTGCATCTTGTGAATCCATGATCCAACATCCATCGATCAAACTTCAAGTACCATTGTCTTGATGCTTGCTTTAAACCATACAAGCTCTTCTTTAATCTGCAAACCATTTTCTCCTTACCTTTTACTTCATACCCCTTTGGTTGAAGCATGTAGATTTCCTCCTCTAAGTCACCGTGAGGGAATGCCATTGATAGCCGTTTTTCGGCTCTCTGTAATTGCCATAGTGAGTTATCTCACCCTATCAAATCACTCAAAAACTGTGGTTACCCTCACCCTTTCACTGTATATAGGTGCGTGTGAGTTAGGGGACTTTTCCCATATCTCCTTACTGAAATAAAAAACCCTCAATTAGCTAGTCATTGAGATAGTTGAGCCAAAAAATAAAAAATATAAAAAATATAAGTATATTATGGCCCATGCGTATGTAAATATTTCTTTGTATATAGGGCCTAAATAAAATATTTTTTCATAACTATTTTGGTATTTATTTAAATATTTCTACCTAGGTGTGTGTTATTTATGCTCTGTACATTGCCTCACCATTACCACAATTTTTCTTACCTTTCTTCATACTCTTTATTCCATATAGAAATATTTTCATGTAAGCTTCTCTTATATTTGGTGTAACTCCACCCCAACAAAAATCCAAAAAAACTAGTTTTATTTATGTGTATATTTTTTCACTATTGTGATTTTTCCCTTCCTACATCTATTTTGTTTTTTTTCTAAAAATTGAGAACACCCAAAATGTTTATCTTTTTATGGTAGCCTCATAATGAGAGAGATTTCTTTTGACCCCTTTATATTTTTTCCACTTATATTATTTATATTTGACATGTACATATTTTTTAGACCCCTCAATATTTGATTTTCTTAGTTGTACTATTCACTTATATCATGATCTCAACAATATCTTCAATTATAGACCTACCAAATAAGGTCAAGGGTAGGTGGCATGCATACATGCACTATGGAGGGCTCACTCTTGGAGGTATTCAAAAGAATCATCCAAAGAAGGACCCCACAAGGACCTTGTGCAGTGGAAAAAAACTGTCGGTTTTGCTGAATTTTTAAGGTTCACTTGCTCTCCGAATTTGAAAAGGTGATACAAACAAAAGTTGTAGCTCCTGGGCTGAACTTTTGTCTCAAATTTTTTCATATTTTTTTGAGCTACGAGCTGTGAGCTATGATTTTATTAGTGGACCCCAGTTTTCCCATGCTATGCAGCCACACTCTCTCTTCCACTTTATCATTTTCCTCTTTCACAAACACTTCTCCACTCATCATCCCCACCTCTCTCACCACTCCTCTCTGCACCCTACTCACCTTCTCCTCAACCTTGAAGAATAAGAGAAACCATGGTGAACTCATACCTCCCACACACAATTCCATTCCAAAATTGACCACCTAGTCTCATTTTTCCTCCTCCAAATTACCCATATCTATCAAAACAACCACAAAATTCAGCCTCTTCTCTTAAAAGACAGCATCATGGTGGTTGATTACTCAGCTTCAATTACCTTGTCTCTCAAGGAAGGTCAAGAGTGGAGAAAAAATGTACCGTCAAAGCTAGTGGACCGTCAACAACCATCAAAATTGGCCCTACTCAAGACACTTGGAGCATCAACCTTGTAAGAAATCCACCTTTTCTTACCTCTTCAGAGTTTTTCTTCCTTATTTGTATCCTACATGGATACTCCCATTGTAAATATCCAAATCCATTTGTAAATTAATACTAACTCTACTAACACTAACCCACTATGAAAAGTCCTATCACCTCCATTTCTCTCCTCTCTCTTTCCCCACCAACTTCTTGATAATTCCAAGCAAAAGAAATTAGATAAATTGCTGAAAATCTAACCCAACCATGGTTTGAGGAGTAACCCTAGCCTTCAAAATTGCTATAAAAGGAGGGTGTAGCTAACACAAAAAAGGGGGGAGAAGAAAGAGCACTATGCTATACCTTGAGAAGCCAAGCTCAACCTCTTGAGAAGGAGCTCTTGAGTGGAATCTCATTGGCATTAGGCATATGTATGTGTTGTATTAGGGGTGATTAGCAAGGGAACTCTATGCCATTGTAAGAGAAAGGGATCATTAAATTGAGAGTAGGAAATCTATCATTTCTCCTACTAGTGTAAGCCCAACATTTGCTGAATCAAGGAGGGTGAATTTGGACTAAGCATGGATACCTTGTCTCCCTTCCAACGTGACGTCATGGACAATAATGATGTGTAAGTGTCTTGGTGTTTTATTTAAGTTCTTGATAGCTTGTCTCCGGGTATTGTTATCAATTTAGCCATAAATCCCACATGCTGTAAGAGGGCAACAGGGTGGAGAGGACTCCCCTGGCCTTAAGATAGTGATTGGGGTGGCTTTTTTATTGTGATGTGTTGTGGTGTAATTTACTCAGGCTATGTTGAACAAATACTAATCTCACTTTGATTGGTCATGACAGATTTGTAAGAAGGCATTAGTGCAACAAGCACCCCCTTCCTCCTTCTCTCTCTTTCTTACATATATATATTTATGTTTGCTTGATCATTAACGATACACTTCAAAGCAGCCCGAGCACCATCTTTCTCTCTCTCTCTCTCTCTCTCTCTCTCTCTCTCTCTCTCTCTCTCTCTCTCTCTCTCTCTCTCTCTCGTGTTTTAGTGTGTGAGAGTGTTCCATTGGAGTTAGGGTTAGTGTAAATTCCTTGCTTGTTTGTGGTTTGCTCTAACGATTCTTCTCTTTTGCATCCTAGTTCGCTCTTAAACTAGGTGGTGCCCCTTGTGTAGTTGGGATTTGGCTGGGGGTTTGTTGTTTTGGTTTGTGTTGTGTTGTGCCCGAGCCCCATTGAGCAGCACGGGAGCCTTGAAGGGTGTCTAGAGGTTGCTCTTCTTGTTGCCCGCGGACCGCTTCACCGTATTTACATCCATTTTCTTAAGATTTAAATCATGAGCAGCCACAAGGCTTAAGACAAGCCTAATTGAGTTCATTTTTACAACAGGAGAAAATATTTCATTGAAGTCAATACCTTTCTTTTGAGAAAACCCTTTTACCACAAGCCTAGACTTGTACCTTTTCTTCCCACCTTCTTCTTCCTTCAGCTTGTACACCCATTTGTTTTGAAGTGTCCGCTTACCTTTAGGCAACTCAACCAACTCCCATGTTTGGTTGCGATGTAGTGAGTCCATCTCCACTTGCATGCTCTTCGTCCATTGTTCTTTGGATTCATGTTGCATAGCTTCTTCGTATGATTCCGGCTCTCCAGAATCTGAGATCAAGAGATGGTTGAAGGAAGGAACAAACCTTTCTGGAGGTCTACTTGCTCTTGTAGATCTTCGGGGAATAGGTTGAGGCTCCTCATTTGGTTGACGTTGTTGCACATTGTCACCGTTTGCAGTCCTTGAGTCTTCACCGTCCTCAAGCTCCATGTACTCATCACCTGTTTCTTTTGTTTTTTTTCTTTCCAAGTAATCTTTGTACATATTTTGTTCGTTAAAAATTATATCCCTACTCCTTAAGATTTTACCATCTTCAGGATTCCATAGGCGATACCCAAAGTCTCCTTCTCCATAGCCAATGAAGAAACACTTTTTGGACTTTGCATCTAGCTTTGATCTTAGGCTTCTATCTATGTGCATGAAAGCCTCACACCCAAACACTTTGAGAAATGCATAATTCACCGGTTTACCTGTCCATGCCTCTTCTGGAATTCCCCCATCCAATGCCGTTGAGGGTGACCGATTGATTAAGTACACAGACGTAATTACATCTTCCGCCCAAAGCTCAAGCGGTAGGCCTGCATGTAGCCGCATGCTTCGTGCTTGTTCCGTGATTGTCCTCTTCATCCTTTCCAAAATCCCATTTTGTTGAGGTGTCCTTGGGGTTGTCCTTTGCCTCCGAATGCCATTGCTAGCACAAAAGCTTTCAAAAGCTTGGCTGCAATATTCGCCTCCATTGTCGGATCTGAGGCATTTAACCTTGGTACCTATTTCATTTTCCACAAAGGCTTTCCACCTTTCAAATATGGAAAATACATCGGATTTATTCTTCATGACATAAACCCATGTTTTTCTACTCGCATCGTCTATGAATGTTACATAGTACAATGAGCCACCAAGTGATGGTGTACTTGCAGGACCCCAAACATCAGAATGAACCAACTCAAGTTTTTTATTTTTTCTTTCATTTCATGATTTTTGAAATTTTACCCTCTTTTGTTTACCATAAACACAATCTTCACAGAACTCTAAGTCCACTTCTTTCAAACCTGGTAGAAGCTTCTTTGTTTGAAGGATTTGCATTCCTTTGGCACTCATATGCCCAAGTCGGTAGTGCCACACCGCACTGTCAACTTCTGTAGTTGCTGCACAAGCTGAAGGTTGCATGCTAACAATACACAAGTAAAGTGTACCGACTTTTTCACCCTTGGCAACCACCAAAGATCCCTTTGAGATCTTCCACCGTTTGTTTCCGAATGCAATGTTGTGACCTTCATCGTCCAATTGTCCTGTAGAGATCAAATTTTTGCGAAGAGAAGGAACATGCCTAACATCTTTAAGCTTCCATTCATTTTCGTTAGCAGTTTTGACAGAAACTGTACCTTTGCCGACAATCTCACAAGATTCATCATCTCCCAAGTATACATACCCAAAATTACCTTTGGTGTAGTCTTGGAAATGTTGCTTGTGTGGTGTCGCATGGAATGAATCCCCGGAATCTACTATCTAGGAATTAGACACATTGTCTAATTAGAGAATTAGAGCATCTTGCTCTACTTTACCTGCCACATTGGCCTCCGATGTTGGCTTGTTGTCTTGAGACTCTGTCTCCTTCTTCTTCTTGGACCAGCAATCCTTCTTGACGTGGCCCTTCTTGCCGCAGTTCCAACATTCAAGAACTGACTTTGTGTGTGACTTGCTCCGCCTTGAGAGATCACGACCCTTTTGGTTTTTGAACCTCTCCTTAGGCCTTCCTCTTGTTTCCACTGATAGTGCAGCACTTGATGACTCTCCTGTGCTTCTCCTTCGCATTTCCTCGCTTAGGAGAACACCCACAACATCATTAAGCTTAAGAGTATTTGTGCCAGAGATAGAATTACTTACAGCCATCACAAGGCTATCCCAACTATCCGGTAGAGATGATAGTATAAGGAGAGCTCTCACTTCGTCATCGAAATTGATTTTCACTGATCGAAGTTGACTTATGTTTGTGTTAAAGTCATTTAGGTGTTCTGCAACTGAACCATTCTCTGCCATCTTTAGATTGAACAAGCGCTTCATAAGAAATACCTTATTGGATGCCGATGGTTTCTCGTAGAAGTCGTCAAGTGACTTCATCAAGTCCTCCATGGTCTTCATCTCCGAAACATTGAAGGCCACCGTTGACGCCAAGCTTAACCGGATTGTCCCCACTTCCTTTCGATCAAGGACAATCCATGCTTCATCTGCCATCGTTGCGGGCTTCTTCGCAAGACCGCCTAGTGGCAAATAGAGGTCCTTCTGGTAGAGATAGTCTTCAATCTGCATCTTCCAATGTTGGTAGTTTTTGCCGTTGAATTTCTCAATCTTGAGCTTCCCTTCCTCCGCCATAACTCCCACTCAATTCAAGGAATCCTTTCCTTGAGATAATTTAGCTACGAGCAAACCTTGCTCTGATACCAGTTGTTAGGAAATAAGACGTAGCTAAAGTTGATTTTTGAGTAGATTACTTAATGGAGAGAGATAGATTTCACACACAAGAGATTATAGAGTAGAGAGAGAGAGAGAGAGAGAGAGAGAGTACACACGATATACGTGGTTCACCCAATGTGGGCTACGTCCACGGGAAAGCAGCCACTCAATGGCTTTAGTACTTCAAAACAAGAAGTAGTTTACAAAGGGATTATACCCTTAATGGAGCTCCCGCCTTGCTTCACTCTCACCACCTCACACTCACCTTGTTGCATCAACTTCACACTATGAAATGTGTGTAGAAATGGCCTCCTTTTATAGGCCAAAAGGGCTGCCCTCTCTTATGAGAGACAGCCATGTGTAACCGCCCTTGTGCGAATAAGTCCAAATCGGACCTTCCAATCCGCCCATGTGTGGCCGCCCTTGAGAAGACAAGTCCGCTTTTGAATTCGGCCAACGGCCATTGACTTCCAACCACCGGCCAACCGACCGGTTGTTTTTCGACCACCTTTCGGGCGCTGTCCGGCCATAATATTCCGGCAAAAAGGAATATTCCGGCCAAAAAAAAAGTCTCGGGGGCCTCCGCCCCCGAGGCCTTTAAAGTTGCCCCTGATTCTTGTCCGTGAAAATTTTTGGTTTCCGGTGAGGGATTTTCCTTCACGCACGATGGCTTCTCCTCATAATGCGGGCCTTACAAATGTGCGCTTTTACCACAGAAAATTATCAGGCTCCATACTTAACATATGGAAGGGAGGCTATAGTGCAATTGGTGGGCGGTGATGGGTTGATAGCAAAAAGTTTATATATATATACAAATGATTTCAATATCCAAGGAGGTTGGGTCCAATGGCACTCAATATGATAAGCTTGGGCCAATTGAACGTGATAAGTTTGGACATAGTGTGAGAAGCTGCAATGTGAGGCAATTGATATACATCACTACATCCAATTAGAGCCAATTGTGAGCAAGAAAAGAAATCCATGATTTGAGATTCGAAGGGAAGGTTTGTTTCTTGAGCATTGCCATAGTAGATATGTATGTTGAATTTCGTGCTCTTTGATTGGGAGCAAGGTTCTAGGGAGGCTTCCTAGATGTATACATAGTTACATCACATTTGTCATTGTCTGATATACTATGAGATACGAGGCCGCTTTCACTGTCTACTCAGAGAGGGAATTGGAGCACTGGCTAGAGTTATGAGATATCAGGATCAGAGATGCCCCGGGTTGTTTTTGCTAGACTTGCGTAGACTTTGGGAGAGTCGCTTGAAAAGACCAGACAGAGGGAGACATTCACAGAAGGAGATCACTCACTTCTTTAGAGCAAGGACTCAACAGCCAGATGAGCATGCCTCATGGAGGCTCCATTAGAGGATCAGTACTATTATAGCACGATATGGGAGACTTCTAGTACGACAATTTACAGAGGCCGAGATTCACGAAGCTCTTCAATGACCGATGCAATACTTCCTCCTCGGACAATGCCCGATGTGGGGCATCCTCCAACATTGACAAGGATGATGATGATTTTAGTGTGATAATTTTAGTCTTTCATTTTCCTTCATTTTATTTTTGTACCTAGACATTGGATTCATTCCACAAGGATTGAATCTCATAGGTCGTTTAATATAACATTTCATTTCTCTCTGTATCCTATCTCCAGCTGTAATCAAGGCACGAAACGTGTTGCCAATCAACTCAGCCATGGCGCCCTCGCTTGCTCCCCGAAGTCACTAGCCCTTGCTGAATATCGCACAGCTCTCTAGTGCATTCCCCCGCCTTGCGTCATTTCCTGCACACAAAACATTGCAAGATCCCTTTGAATTAGCTCTTTCTTGAGGGCGTGGCGCCATTGAAACTGTAGGCGAGGAGCAGAGGCCCCGCAATTGTGAAGGTGGAGGCGATAACAAGGATAGTGGAGGCGATAGAGAGAGGGGCGTCATTTATAAGCAGCATGAGAAGGCGTCCGCGAGCCTGTGTTGGTGCTCCAGCTTATATAGGCGATGATCAAGCCGAGATCTCGGCTCACTTGGCGACTTGGACGCTAAATGAGATGAGTTTGAAACTGCTGTTAAATGTATTAGTTGCCGCGAGTTGTACTATGGGAACAGCGTTGGAAGCACCTCCCCTCACCATCACCACCACCACCACCAATTCCTCCAGGTCTTAAGCATCAGCTTGCTCCATGCAAGTTCAAAGTCCAAAAGCCTAATAGAAAGTTCATTGGAGAGCTGGAGATCGGTCTGAAGTTCTTCCCTAAGGTTTGGCAAATCTTTCGTTACTATTACTGACTATCCTTTAAATACAAGTAGTATAAGTAGGGGCTTTGCCACAAGCATGTGGGTACTTTGCAGGTTCATCATGGAGTCTTGGAGATCCATTTGATAGAAGCCCATGGTCTTATAGATTCAGATAGTTTTGGTAAGTGGTGTGTTCTGTCAACGTGGAATGGAAAATCTGACCCTTATGCTGTCATCTATTGCCATAAGGAGCATCAAAAGAGTCGTTTCATTGAAGGTATGGATGTCACCTTCTTACTACCAACTTTACAGAAATGATCTGTCATATGTTATCTTCACTTTTGAGTTCTGCAAACGGGTTTCAATTATCGAGGCCAAAGCATGAATGTTATTGTTTGATTACCATTAATCTTTATTCTGTCTCAATTTATAGAGGCAAAATCTTGACGTTGAGCTCTGCAAATGGGTTTCAATTGTAGAGGCTAAAGCATGAATGTTACGTGATCAGCATTGAACTTCATTCTATTTTTCTTGTACAGAGGCAAAAGCATGGATGGTATTGATCAATTAACAGTTGGCATTTTTTCTGGTTTTCTTGAATAGGTAAGCAAGGAGAAACTGTGTGGGATGAGACTTTCTCTTTCCAAGTGGACAACGATGTAACCGATGCCTTAATCAAGCTCTTTGACAAGGATGATTTTCAGGCTGATGATCCTCTTGGCACTGTTGTGTAAGTAGACAAGATGACAAGACTGTTAAGTGGGATCCGTTGGATTTGTATGGAGATGGGGGGTGGGATGCATGTAAGCTATGCACTTCGAATGCATGGTGTCTTCATGTGGATGCTTTCGTAATCCAGAGTGTCATAAAATATAATATCTAACCAACCCAAATGATTTTCTCATATTAAATTGATCACTTGATGTGGGAGAATAAACGGGAACAAGTGTTAAGATATAGATCTATCTCAACACGGGGCCAATGGTAAAGGGGGCCAAAAGGGAGATGGTCTATCAAAGAGAAAGGCTAACCAATGGAGCATAAGACCTTAGGGTTAGCTTCATTGAAGACCTCCAATAAATGTGTGTAAAAGTCCTTTGACCTTAGGTAAGCTAGGGCTGAGCTTGAGGTGAGAACCCGGCCCAACCTCGAGGTGCTTGTCCTGCTTGAGGTGCTTGTCGTGCTTGAGGTGCTTGATTAAGATGCTTGAGGTGCTTGAACGGCTCCATGCTTGAGGTGCTTGACTTGCTGCATGATTAAGGTACTTGAGGTGCCTTGAGAAGCTTGCCTGAGATGCTTGTGGGAACACCCCCTAGTTCAAGTGCTTTGTCATGCTTGGTGAGTAAGGGCGAGCCCTTTTCCTAGGGGCTAGAGAGAGAACACCCACTCACACACACAAGGGAAGCCCCAACTTGAAGAGGCAGCAAGGACACATGTCAGGTCCCTACCTATGTTACCTTCATGTGTTGCTTGAAGCCTATTGGCTAGGCTTCAAAGGGGTCCAATGATAAATTACTTGAATTATCTAATTGATTTTGCATTTATCAAGTCCTCTCTCTCTCAAAGGGGAAAGGGGGACACTTGTCCCAAGGCTACCCATGTTGCTTGTAATGGCTCTTGCTTGTGATTGGCTAGGCCTGGGAGGTCCAATGAGCTTCAAGCATGAGCTACAAGGGGGGGTCGACCCAAGCTAGCTAGGGGCTTTCTTGAGGGGTATACTCATCCACACACACTCACAAGCACTCTCATGGTGTACTATGCAAAGTGCAAGAGCTCCCTCTCCTTCTCCAAGCAAGTAGAGGTTGAGAGCCTATACCAACACTCTTGGCTATGGAGTGCAAATCCAACCAAGAGCCATGCTTCAATGCTTAAGCTTGCCATCTCCTTCTTCTTCATTACTATGCTATTATGTATGCTAGCAACAAGAGTATGATAAGTGAGGAACTAATTCTTTCTCCTATGAAATGTTTCCTCTTCCTCTTCACTACCCTCATTCCCTGCTAGCTCTCTCCACCTTCGAAGGTGTTTGAGGTCTTGGGAGTGAGGCTTGGGATAGTTAAAGCTTTCTTCAAGTTCATGTTATGCTATGATTGTGATGCATGAAGCTTTCCATCTTCATTGCATCACCTAGGTCACAAGGAACACAAACATTAGGAAGCTTTGGAGGTCATTTGGAGGGCCATATGAAGAGAGAGAAAAATAGAGCGCGTCCAATGAGCATGAAGGCTACGTTACGTAGAAAAGTACCTGGAAAGACTCAAAAAATAGGAAAATAGCATAAAACTTTCACGAAACTAGGATTGTAGCATAGTAATTTCCTTACTTTTACCGAGCTTTTAGGTGCTTGCGTGTGGTCCCACTTCTGATATTCTCTCATGGTCATTAACGTACTGGAGGGTGACCATTAAGCCCGCACAAGATATTGGAATTTTAAAACACTTTCCCTCCATTAGAATGCTTTCAAAGTGAATCTCCCTCCACTAAAGCTTTTCTCTGAGAGTTATGGCATCCACGTCTTCTCGCCCAAGAGCCTCAAGGTGTTTACTGTCTCTCACACCAACAAACAACAACGGCACTTTGCCTAGAAGGCCAAGTAGTAGCATATCCTCAATTACAATACCAGCTTCAATAAGTGCAGACAACCAATGGGTTGGACAAAGGATAAACAAAGGTTCATGGGTCCTCATGCAACCAAGAAGACCCAAGAGGTTTAGTGGTATCAACGTTTACCGCTCAGCATGGAAGGCCAGGGTGTTGGATTTCAAAGTTGAGATCGGCAAAAGATCTGTAAAGGAAGTTCTTGTTCAGCATGTGTTTACCCATCCAGAGGTGATAGCAAACGGTGGAAATGTATCAAATATACATCAACCACGTTGCAATTGTAAGTACTCTTGACATGTGAACTTACTGATACTCTCATTATAACTTTTCTTATATATTTTGCAATGTTTCTCCCGCTTGTTATGAGTAATGTCTCTACTCTTCACAACTCAATTACATTAGATTTGTCATTTGTACTTATTGATACTCTTAGTTTAACTCTTCTTATATATATTGCAGATGTTTATCCCTCTTCTTATGAGCAATGGGAGCCTGTGGAGTGCATAATAGGCCTCTTCCATGTTGTACATGCCCATATTGGTTCTCTACAGTATTCAGAGAGGAGCAACAAAAGATTGGCTGATGAGGGAATCTTTTTTTATGACCACTTTTACCAACTCAGCTCAGGCAATAAGAATGGCATGTTGGTGAAACTACCTCTACCGACCGATTGGAACACTGTGGACTGGCCAGTTCCCGAGGAAACAATGGTGGAGGCAATGCGAAGTAAGCTCTACAAGGATATACAAAGGTCTCTACGTAGCTCTGTTCCTACCAAACTGGTTCGAATTGCAAACTTTTGTCCTGTTGCACTCTTCATAGAGCTGTTTCATAGCTACAACATCAGAGTTACAAAAACTATGTTCATGTGCAAGTCATTTCAGCAGTCATCCTGTGACAAACTTCTTGACAAAGGATGGTATGCAAAGGAAGAGATTGGTTTACGGTGCGAGGTCGCGCTTGATACTCTAGTTGTCAAGTACATGATTGCAAGCCAATCACTATTACTCTCATTTTGGTATATGCGATCACAAATGCTAAACGGTAAGTACATTCCTATGGACCAAGTTTCTGCAGGTTTGGAAGATAATCCTACTGTGGATGTGGAAGTGATTGATAAAGAGAATGGCCTACTATTGGTGGTTACAATAAGGGAGCTATGCAGTCTTCAGCATTTGCGAAATGACATCATTGAAGAGTCAATGGACAAGGAACTATCAGATTTTTCCTTTTTCTTAGCTGGCCGTAAGGTGATGCGGCGAAGAGAAAAAGATATTTTGTGCAAAGAGTTGGATGGTCGGGTTGAAGTAGTGTCAATGTAACAGATATTCTTGTAAACCCAAGTGTATACAAATGACTTTCAAGACATGAAGTTTATTGATCTCATTTTTCAATTGTGCCCTGTGAAAAAGTGTGCTTGAAATACATTTGTTTACCACGTCAAATCTCTCTCTCTCTCTCTCTCTCTCTCTCTCTCTCTCTGTCTGTCTATAATATTATATATATATATATATATATATATATATATATATATATATATATATATATATATATATATATATATATATATATATATATATATATATATATATATATATATATATATATATATATATATATATATATATATATATGTTAGACAAGACAAAGACAGATAGAAGAATCATCTTAATTCATTAGAAAGTACAAACTCGTCCGTGAACAATGGACTGAGATACAATTTCTGTAAGTATGGAATCAGAATGTCTTCAAGGTAAAAATCGAAGGAATGCCCCTCGAAAGAAGGTGGTGAGATAGTTGTTCCCGGCGGATTTAGTTCTCCCTTTTCGGGAGTATCATCAATTAGTAGTGTATTAGTTGCATCAAAGGGTACACCGATTTGGCTAAACGGTTTGTACAAAAGAGATAATCCTGGTTTTTTAGGGTGGTAGTGGCCCTCAACAGTAACGCATTTTCTTTGATCATACAAAAAGGCAAAATCTGACGTGTGAGCTTGGCATACACTGCAAACTATTGCAACTAGTGGCGATAAGTTTTGCCTTTGCATTGAAGACCATATGCCAACTCTGAAGCGCGGAAGAAGAAACTCAATAAACTCCTTGGTTCCTGGACGAACCACGACTCGACAAGTTCCCATCCGAAACGTTTGCAAATCCTCAAAGGGTCCTCTGTCACCGAGAGGCACCCGCATCAGCAGCAATCCATTGACGTCCAAGATAATCAACCTCTGTAAAAGTTGACAAGTACATATAAGTAGTTAGAAGCTGAACATATTTTGCCATACTTGAATAGACATTACCGGAACAACCGTATCTATAGGTAGCAAGGGTCCATACTGGGTCTCTGTAGTGTTCATGTCATTGTTGCTCTCCTCCGCTTTATCTTCATAGTCATCATTCAAATCTTCATCAGGGGTCTCCCCCATGGCCCTTTCTGCCTGATTCAAGGTTGATCGGCTTGCCTCATACATCCTTTCCTGATCCATATCATTTTGCTCATCCCGAGGCCTGCTTTCCTCATCCATATCCTTTTGCTCATCTATAGGCCTGCTTTCCTCATCTTCGGTTTCAGCCATAGGCTCTTTTGGCTGTTCCACAGGCTGACTTGCCTCTTTTATTGTCTCCTCCGGTTGAACCTTAGCTGCTTCCATATGCTCATTTGTCCTTTCCTCATCCTCGACTCTTTGATCTTCTGCTGATATGACACCCTCGGCCCGATGCGATTCCACTGTATCGGATGTAGGGGTTTGTCGTGGTGGCACGTCATGTTTTGTAAGATCAATAGTGCGCTCATCCAAGCCGCTATCTTCAAGCTCTCTAGGGCTAGACATAGTAAGCAGGTGTTGTATTAAACTTACCCGGTATCTTTGCAAATAATCATATGTGTAGTTTTTTAAAGCACTCTGCAAAATTGAAAGACCACATGATGAGAATTCTTTTATAGACTAAACCAAAACTAACTGAATGCATTGAAAAATGGGTACCTTAGTCATGAAAGGTTTTAATGCAAAGTAGCTTTGCAGGACATATTCTGCATGGAGAAGACATCTCCAGCCGCAAGAATTCCCATCGGTTTGATTTGGGACAGGTACTTCTTTGATTGTGGCCTTGTATAGTTCATACCTTCCACATAGCTTGCCATAGGCAAGCAACAACCTCTTTATACAACTGCACAAGGCAATGTCAAGATGTTAGCATGAGGCTTCAAATTTACATGGATATCTATAATAAACACTTTCTGACACAAAACACTTACAGCCTAATTTCAGGGTGGGTTCCTTTTATTGAATTGAACACCCACACTGCTGGTTGGTCAACATCAAGGCATATGAGACTCCAGTGATGGTTGTTCTCATATGGGAAGATGATCACAGTAACTTCCAGCATAGCACAGTGGCGAAACCAGCTCTCAAAGGTCCCAGATGGACTATTCTTTTGTCTAATAATTACAGACATTTGTGGATCAAGGAGAAACACCTCTGTGTGAGTGTGCAATGGGAGTTGACTTTTGATCAGGCTGCAGAGACTCTACCTGAGTTAGCAAACCTACTATCTGAGTTTTCAAAGCTAGCAAGATAGTAACACTTACTTAAGACAAGCATAGATAATTGTGTCTGAAATCTGAGCATCTGGATTCTGCAATAAATCAATGTCCACCTTTTCCAGAGCTAGGTTTCTGGTTCCATCTACAAATGGTATCTCTGCAAGCAAACCATTCTTCATTGAAAGCAGAGTTTCTTGATTCATTGCCTCTATAGACAGGGTCACATTGCACTCTGTTTGTTTCTGGGACACCTCTGCTACTTTTGCTTTCTCCTGAAGCTCTGCTTCCCTCATTTCCTCTGTTTGGCGAGCAATAGTCTCTGCCTTTGCCCTTGTATTCACATCATGTGTGACATCTACAACTGTGAGCTGAGGCACTAGCTCCGGGGGGTATAACAAAATTTCTCTCATTTTCTTATCCTTGCAGACATTGGGGACCAGCAGTTTGTCATACCTCCACCTTATTCTTTTCAATGTCTCACTATCTTTGTCCATTATAGTAACCCTGTGGGCATGGGCTGCAACAATGGTCATGTCACTGAAGTACTCCAGTAGGAAGTCCTCAGCTGCTTCCTGTAGAGCCATCAATGCCACCACCTTCCACCTTTTGGTGCCCCAGGTAGCTTCATCACATATGGACCTCACCATCCTCTGGAAGGGCAGCTTTGGTATGCATAAATCTACACATTTCTGTGCCTTTCTGATTTCTCTGAAAAGTCCCATGCAGGTTTGGAGCTTCTTCATCCTTGGCCCTTTCAGAATTTTATTTGGTTTTCCAAGTCTTTTCTTTGGGGTTGCTGATCTACCACTTGCTTTCGATGCTAATCCTG